>NW_025318899.1:5195000-5695000 GCF_018153725.1 Drosophila mojavensis | reverse complement strand
GAAAATATTCCTAACTTTAAATGATCATAGCTCGGCTAAATGAAGTCCAATCTTAAAAAGTTATACCTTTTTATGCTCGTGTAGCTTGTTATTATTAATTAATATAATTATTTCAGTTTCGGCGTGTGTATTTTCTATTAATATATGTACATTACTTTTTGTAACATACAAATTGCACACATCTCACTCTTTTTAACCACTCGTAATCCAGAGCCTCATGGGCCTTTTTATACCCGAAACCCATTGACAACGGGTATATTGGTTTTGTTTTTAAGTTTTCGAAAGTTTGTGAAAGTTTTATTGCATTTTACTCGTGTTTTTTTTTTTGCTTATTTCTTTTTGCTAGAATACGGTAAATTTTGGACTATCAACCTACAACCAGAATCTGTGTCCAATATATCTGCCCTTTATATAAAATACCAAACAAACAAAAACTGTTTGAAACATCTGCCAACAATGTGGAAAAAACGCTGTAAAATGTTATTAGAGGAAGTACTTTTGCTTCAAAGGATGTTCGGAGAGCGAAAGATTTTGTTAGAATTTTTTTGTTTAAAGCACGTCGTGAATTTCAGCGATCCAGGTGGAAGTCCACATTCCCTAGATGATCTGCTTAGACTACAACAATGATAACAACAGCCACTAGAATATATAAAGACGATGACAACGACGGCGATTCCAGATTCCAGACGTCTACGTCTAGGGGGAAGCAGTCGCAGGCTTCGTGGGTGGCGTTGTGTCCGTTGTGTCTGTTCTGGCGGGCTCCTCCTTCTCCTTGTTCCAGCTCTTGAGGCCCTCGGGCAGCGTGGTGTCCTCCTCAAAGGATCCGGTGCCCTCAACAAACTCCTCGTACGTGGACTTATCCTTGAAGGGGCGTGGTCCTAGTAGCTCAATCATATCGTCGCGACTGAGCACCTCGTTCTGCAGCAGCCGCTCGGCCACACGACGCACATCCTCCTTGTGCTTGACCAGCAATTCGGTCGTTGTTGTGTGCGCACACTTAATAATGTCCCTCACCTCGCCGTCGATCAGCATGGCCGTGTCCTCGGAGTAGGGTTTGCTGAACACCGGATCACCCGACTGTCCCACATCGAAGCTCACTTGGCCGACCTTCTCGTTCATGCCGAATCGCACCACCTGCGAGTAGGCAATGTCTGTGATCTTCTTCAGATCGTCCTGCGCACCCGTTGTGATGCGATTGAAGAACAACTCCTCAGCCACACGGCCGCCCAGGGTCATGCACATGCGATCGAAGAGCTGCTCCTTGGACAACAAATAATGATCCTTGGGCAAATACTGAGCGTAGCCAAGACCCTTGCCGCGCGGTATAATCGAGACCTTCAGCAAGGGATCGGCGTGCTCTAGGAACCAGCCGGCCACCGCATGCCCCGCCTCATGGTGGGCCACCGTTCGCTTCTCCTCGGGTGCCAAGACGTTCGTCTTCTTCTCCATGCCCGCGATGACACGCTCGATGGCCTGCTCGAAATGCTTCAGCACAATGGAGTCCTTGGAGTCACGCGCCGCAATCAACGCCGCCTCATTGCAAACGTTCGCAATGTCGGCGCCGGTGAAGCCAGGCGTCAGCGCTGCCATCTTACGGGACAGGGCATTCTTGTCCAGCTCCGTCTTAAGGGCACCCAGATGCACTTTGAATATGCTCGCCCGGCCCTTGATATCGGGCGCTGGCACATAGATCTGTCGATCGAAGCGACCCGGTCGCATCAACGCCTTATCCAGTATATCCACACGATTGGTGGCCGCCAGCACCACCACATTGGTGGTCGTATTGAAGCCATCCATTTCGACCAGCAGCTGATTCAGTGTGTTCTCCTGCTCCGAATGCCCGCCAAAGGTTTTGCCACCTCGCTTGCGGCCCACAGCGTCGATTTCGTCAATGAACAAAATGCAGGGCGCATGCTTTCGTGCCATGGCAAACATATCGCGCACTCGGGACGGACCCACGCCGACAAACATCTCCAGAAACTCTGAGCCGGAGACGGTGATGAAGGGCACATTCGCCTCGCCAGCTGTGGCCTTGGCCAGCAGAGTTTTGCCAGTACCGGGCGGACCGGTCAACATGGCACCCTTCGGTATTTTGGCGCCCAGATCGATATACTGTTGTGGATTCTTCAAGAAATTGACGAATTCCATAATTTCAATTTTCGCCTCCTCGCAACCAGCCACATCTCTGCAAGAGAGGGAAAGAGAGAGGATTTAAATGAGATCTCAGTTAAGTTGAAGAACGTCACTCACTTGAAGCCGACGCCAATCTCTGTGGGATTGATTAGCTTCGCTGTCGATTGCATAACACCCCCAAACAGGCCACCGCCTTTGCGTCCACGCCCAGCGCCCATCATGTCCGCCGACTTGCGCATCATATAGACGAGGAAGCCGATGATTAGGAGCGTGGGCAGCAGACCAGTTAGACTGGATGCCTCCACTTCGTTGCGATAGATGACGGGCACGAAATTGATGGACTCTATGCCCTGTTCTGTTTGCGCAGTCTCCAAATTTCTTTCGAATGAATCCACGCTGCCAATGTTAAACCACAAGACGCCGCTGCTGCTCTGGCTGGGCAGCAGGCGGACACGCACCCACTTTTTGTTAACCACCTCCAGTTTCTCGACTGCGCCCTTGGAGAGATAGCTGGATATATAGAGAGCAAAAGATTTTCAGGTGGATTACATAATCAGATGAAGTTGCAAAATTAAATTGATGATGCAATCCCTTGGCTCTTCTGACGAAATTCACCTGTTGACAAACTCCTTCCAGGAGATCTCCTTGTAGCCCATTTCAAAGAACGCAAAGGAGGCAATCAGTACAACTGCGCCAATGGCTCCAAAGAGTATCCAACGTTCCCGATCGCCGCCGCCGCCCTCACCCAGTGGACGACCGCTTGGCGTCCCCGTGCCACGCGCCCCTGGGCCTCGTGAGCTGTTGCTGAACATGCCAAAGTTCCAATCCGATTTGGGTTCATTGGAACTGCTGGGCCTCATCGCGGGTGGTTTGGGTTTGCTGCTGCTACTGCTACTGCTGCTACTACTGCTCGATTGTTTGCTGTTTGAAGCCGCACTTTTATCTCCCTCGGCGGCTGCTTTTGGTTTAGCTTTGCCACCGGCCTCGAAATACTTTTCAAAACCCTTCGGCGGTTTCTTGCAGAACATTTGAAGCTGTTCCACAATGTACCGAACCAGTGGCGTTAACTCAAACGGGGCTCCGCCATTATGCTGTAACTATATGGAATATATACAATTATTATAAAATTTTCAAGTATATATCAATTGATCTACCTTTGACGTGAGTGGAGACTGAGTATAACTGCGTTTCATCAGGCTTTTTATTGCCGTCGCCGAGCTGAGGAGCCGGAAAGCCATTTCACTCTTTGGTTTTGTCTAAGGAGGCGGGGGAGGAGGTGTAAAGTCGGTTTTCTTTAGGTTAAATAACGACAAGCACGCACCGTTATTTTATGCTACTGTAAAACTTGTCAATTTTGAAGCCACTGTTGAGTTATTGCAAGGAGCCAAAACCTACCGCACCATATAGCACAACGTTGTCTTAAGTTATGGCTTTAAAAACAAAAAAAAAAAACTTTTAGATTTTATGGTGCGCTATTGTGAAATTTCGATTTTCAGCTAATAGTTGAAGGCATTGCTCACATTCGATAGTTGACCAGGGCTGGCGAACTAGCGACCGGCAGTGCTGTACAGCGCAGCCAAAACACCAATTTTAAATTCTTACCAAAGTAACTAAACTAATTACCACAAATATTGATTATAAGTAATAAAAACAATATTTTATTTGCTTGTCTATCATATATTATTAATAAATATTTGCAAGGTGACGTCACAATTGTTCTGCCATTTGCATACAACGTTTACCAGCACTAACCAACATGGCGTCCGGTGTTGTGCTGTGTCGTGTGGTACGTATTGCTAGTTGTGAAAATTTTCTTTTGCTCAAATTAGCCAATAAATTAACTCAAATTCACTGTGAAAATATGCACAAAACGCGTTCCAGCCAATATACTTGTGATTTAAGATAAAACGTCGCCTTGGGCATGGCGTTTTAGCGTATTTGATAAGTTTTCTGTAACTGTCTGAGCGAAGGGTACGCAATTTGCAGGCCGAAAAAAATCTTGAAAAAAAAAAAAAATTTGCTACCGACTTGACATGTACATACATGTGGATGTGTGCTAATGAGTGTGTATTTGTGTGCCTGTACAGTTGGCTGCTAAAAACCATAACAAAAATGTGTAAAAATAGTTTACAAAATGCCTTCAATACGTTTTTCGTCTGACATCGGTGTGCCTTTGTAGGTGTGCGTGCAATTTTTTCCGGTACTCTGCGATAGTGGTGAGGGCGCAATACAATAGTAAAATCTCTATGCAGCTTCTGTGTGCGTGTCAATGTGAATGTGTGTGCGTGCGAATTGTACGAGTCTCCGGTTTGCAACACTAAAAATCAATAAAAATGCAGCAGCAACAACAACAATGCAGAGTTTTTGGTGTAGATTTCACTGGGTGGCTGTCGCTCAACAGGGGCACTCTATTAAAACACAACATCTATAATGCGTATGCATGTGTATGTGAACTAATTGTTTAACTTTCTTTCTCGTTGCAGCTTTTGTAACTAAAACTCCGTTTTGACATCACTTTCATCATAATCTGAATAAAATAATAATAATAATAAAAACCATCGAAAACGAATCAAAAAGCAAATAATAATAAATCATCTAATAAAAACAACAACAACAACAAAATACCAAGTTACATACCAATAAAGCAAACAAACAACAACAACAACTAAAGCAACAAAGCTCAAAAAGTCTAAGAGGCGTTTAATAACCGGAGAGGCATCTGCCATAAACTTTTAGTTTTGAAAATTTCCTTTGTTTTCGTTTGCAAATTCGCTTTAAAACTCTACAACTGCATGCCGAAAAAGCTCACATGAAAAGTCTACAAAAATTAGCAAAAAGACTGTAAAAAAGCAAATAAAAAAAATACACGAAAAGAAAAAATTTAAAAGGGGAACGTCGCCGTCTGCGGCGAACGTCTGTTAGCGGGTGTGAGCGAGAGAGAGAGAGAGAGAGAGAAAGAAAGAGACGACAAAGCGACTGCGCATCTGTGCAAAAAGAAAAAAATAACAAAACAAGCCAAGCTTAAAACGAAGACTTTCAAAACCAACAACAAAAAACCAAACAAAATTCAAACGCTGTGAAATTAACTCGTCAATACTCAAAGCAACAACAACATAAACGGAAAAACAGAAAAAAGCAACAAAGAGAAATCAACTGAAGTAAAACGGAGTTGAGGTCTAAATAAAATAAATATACACACACACGCACTAAACATATTTAAAAATAATTATAATTATCAGAACTGCCTAACATTAGCAGCTACAAACGCAACGCTGAGGCGTTGACGTTGACGTCGAACTCGAATAACTGAAAAGAAAATTTAACACCAACAACAACAACCGTTAAACAATCCCAAAATTCCTCATTTATTTTTCCTGAAAGCTTTAATTTAATTACGAATTTTTGTTAAGTCAAAAGTGAATTCAATTTGCTAAAAAAAAATATAAAAATTTATTTAAATTTAAGACAACAAAAACGCCGCCTCTACTACAACAACAACAAACACCAACATCAAAAACAACAACAGGAACAAAGCAAAGCGAAGCGAGAGCAACACAAACAGCAAAAGCAACACCAACAACAACAACTACCAACAAACAACTGAATTAAAGTTTTAAAGTACAAAATAACCGGGAGAAAAGAGAGAACAACAAAAACAACAACAAAACTAATTTAAACAAAACTAAAACATTTTATTTAAACGCAACATCAATTTAAATTATTTAATAAAAAAATAAACAAAATATAGTCTATAAGCAGAAACAAAAACAAACGAAAACTTTGTCGCCTGTCGTGCGGCGGCCGTGTGAAAAAGTGCAAGAGAGAGACAGAGTGAATAGTGGAGAGAGCGCACATTAAGCAACGGTGCGATCGAGAGAGGAGGAAGAGAGAGAGACACCGTTAGAAAGTTCCGCCTTGTCTAAGAACAGAATAGAATAAACTATAAAGCAACAATTGTGCCGCAAAGAAAAGAAAAAACAAAAGCAACAAAAAAAAAAAAAAAAATGAACTAAAAACAGAAAAAAAATATAAAAATATAAAAACAAAAAAAAAATCGAGCAACTAAAAACGGTAACAATAAATAAAAACATTTAAAACCAAAAATCTACAAGAATTCTATTAATTTTAAGTAATTTTTACAACAAACACACACAATATGAAGACCCCAGCAACAAAAACAACTGAGTAACACAAAATACAAAAAAAAAAAAAAAAAAAAAATACAACAAAAAATTTATAAAATACAAAAAAAACAACCGCTACTTAGCCAATAAAAAAATTGTAAATAAACGAAATTAAATAAAGCCCAGCTAAATAAAAGATATATAATTAAAACAATAAGTTAAAAGGAACAGAAAATAAAAACTGCGCGGCCTGTGTGCCCGGAAAGACACCCAGAACAGTTTTTTTTATTTTTAATAATAAACAATTTTTTTATTTTTAAATAGTTTTCTTTTTTTATAAGTGTACCTAGTGAGAAATGTTAAAAGTCTAAATGCGATAACGATTAAAAGCAACTAAACAAAAAAAAAAAAAAAAAAAAAAACAAATTCAAAGAAAGATTTAACAACTCTGTGATAATTACTGTAAATTTATAAATATAAATAAATACAAAAAAATCTCTAAGCATTAATAAAAACAACAAAAGAAAATGAATACTAAATAGAAGAACATTGTAATTTTTAACAATAGAAAAACGAGGTAGAAGGAGAAGTACGAAAATCTTAAAAATAAAAAAAAACAACAACAACAACCACTTTATACATAAGAGCAAATGCAAATTAAAAGATAAAAAACATTGAAACAAATTCGTGATATCTTAAAGGACTTCGATACATATATACTATAGTATATTATATATTATATTATATAAACTTTAAGTAAATAAGTATAAAGCAAAAAATAAGTGAAAAATACAACAAGAAGAAACACAAAAAGCAAAACATAAAAACAACCCTAGGTTAAAAAAAAGACTTTCAACAAAAACGCGCATTCAAAATATATATATGTAAAAATATATATATATATATATATTTAAAACAAAACAAAAAAGAAAATAACGTAGGCTTAAAGTTCAAAAATAGTAAATGAAAACCGAAAGAAAACAATTAAAGAGTATCTATCTATATATATATAAATAACAATTCATAATAATGTGCATAGTGAATAGTAAACGAAACAGCAATAAACAATATACAAAACGTGTAAACGAAAAGTAATAGCAACAACAACACCAACTAAATACAGCGAAAATTAACATAACGGAACACTTGTAGAGCAGCCCCAAACCAAACCATTGAAGCGCCGCCTGGCAGGCAGGAACCAGCGCAGCAGAGAGGGAGAGAGAGATAGAACAAGTGAGCGCATTAGGGTGTACCAAGCAAATAAAAAATATATAAAAATTAAAAGTAAATCACTAATACTTCCTAAATAATAAACATAAAAAACCACAACGATTGCCTACAAAATATATATATAGTATATAAATGTATATGATAGTAAACAAAACAAAACAAAAGCAAACATATTAATCACTTCCCCTCCAAAACAAGAAAATCCCTCAAACAAATAAACAAATCAAATAATTTAATATCAAAGTAAACTAAAATAATCGAAGGAAAATAAAAAAAAATAAAAAAAATAATAAGTATTCAACAAAACGCCCCAGTGTATTTTTCTAGTAAAACTAAAAAAAATATATTGAAAAAAATCGAAATGCAATAAATAGATAAACAAAAATAACAAAAATTAATGTTTATTCATTTAACTACAACAACAACTAACAACCAACGGCAGCTAACAGCTGCTTATGCATTTTCATCAGAATACAAATACGAATATAAATATATTTTTTAAAAACATAAACTAACAATAATTAGTAAAAAAAAAAAAAAAAAAAAAAAAAAGAAACATTAAATTTGAACGGCATTTTTTACATACGTTTCGAGACGGGGCTTGCCCCCAAAAAAAATAATAATAAATTATATATAAATCGAAGCAAGTTGACCACCCATAACAACAACAACAACAACAACAAATGATTGTTTCTTTATTAACTTCGAAGACAAGGAATTTCAGTGCCTCTTGTGCCAGTGTTTAGCCAAAATATATATACACAAAAATAAAAAACAAATACGTATTTATTGCTTAGTTTTTTCTCTTTGATATAAAACAATTACATAAAAAATTGAAAAAATAAATAAAATAAAAATTAAAAATTATAATAAAATATAATACATAATTCCATGCCGGAAGCAGATAAATTTTTTAACTGTTCCCAAAAGAAAAATAAATCGCGCTCGCTCTCTTTTAAATAATTCAACATTCTCGTCATCAACAACAATAAACATTGAATCACAACAACAACAACCAGTCTCCTTGTGCTAGTCGCTATCAGCATTTTCTATAACATCCAAAACAAAGCCAATTCAAGTTAATTAACAATATGAATACGCAATCCAAAGGATATCGCACGGGCGAAGGTAAGACAGAAATGCCATAAATGTTATCTCTAATATGAGCAACATTATATGTAATAGGAGTGAATGTTAGTACATTTCTAATTGGAATATGTTAAGAGATTGTTAAGTAGCATACGTTACTGCTGTTAAATAGCATAAATAGCATGTTCCGAACATGTTAATTGGAATTGGGAACTTTAACATAAGAGAGTCTGATAAGTAGGGCTGTAAAAGGCTGATTCTTCTATTAATAGAAAGCTGTTAAGCAACTGTGCTGTTAATATTAACATAAATAGCGCTAATTTATGCTTTTTGGGCAGATGATATAAAGGAAGAAAAAGCTCGGAATAAAAAGTCTACATATTAAATTATACTAACTAACTTAGACATACTTAAATAATATTTATTAATCCCTCAATTCAATCTTTTCCTCTCCCTCTCCATGGCTTTGTAGAAATTTACGATAATATGCAGTGCTTTGACATTACTGCCATACGCAACTTGAACATACCTACAACTTTTCCGACTATTGGCACCTTTACGTTGGACTCCACCACGTTGGGCTTGCAGCCGTCTCATGGACCGCCAGCAGCGGCCGTACAACTGGCCATGGCACCGCAGCAGCAGAGCATGCACCATCATCAGCAGCATATGCAACAACAACAGCAGCAGCAACACATTCAACAACAGCAGCAGCAGCAACATCAACAACAGCAGCAGCAACAACATCCCAGCATTGGAATGTTCGATGCTAATGAGGTCAACGATATCATTCAGAATCCACCACAAATTGGCGTCTTTCAGTCGAACAGCGTGTTGAACAACGGCGCTGGCAGCTCATCGTCCATATTTGGATCGCAGTCAAGCAACTCTTCGGCCACGGCCTCTGGGGCAAACGATCCAAATCAAACAACTCGAGAAACTGGCATCATTGAGAAGCTACTGGTGGGTCTATCAATCGAGCAGTAATATCTGTATTATGGACAATTTAAAGATCATTTCTCTAACCATCGAATGTGTTTTCAATTTGAAATTTTCAGCACTCTTATGGTTTTATTCAGTGCTGCGAACGGCAGGCACGCCTCTTCTTTCATTTCTCGCAGTTCACTGGAAACATTGATCATTTGAAGATCGGTGATCCAGTTGAGTTTGAGATGACCTATGATCGCCGCACCGGCAAACCGATTGCTAGTCAAGTCTCGAAGATAGCGCCCGAGGTAGTGCTCTCCGAGGAGCGGGTCACCGGCACGGTGACCACCGAACTGCGCACCGATAGCGCCAACAATGTGCTTAGCTCCAGTGAGACAACCGGACGGATTAGCTATGAGAATCGCGGCGAATGCTTCTTTTTACCCTATACCAAAGACGATGTTGAGGGCAATGTCAATTTGCGTGCTGGCGATAAAGTCAGCTTTCAAATCGCTACGAACCAAAGGTTAAATATTATATATCATCAATATAAACTTGGCTATATCTAATTATTATCTATTCGCAGAGGCAACCTGGGCGCCTGCCATATACGCCTGGAGAATCCGGCCCAGCCCGTTAAGTATCGCGGCGTTGTCTGCTCAATGAAGGAATCATTTGGTTTTATTGAACGCGCCGATGTTGTTAAAGAGATCTTCTTTCACTTCTCCGAGGCTGAGGGCAATGTGGAGCTGCGTCCCGGTGACGATGTCGAGTTTACCATTCAAACGCGAAGCGTAAGTAGAGCAGATAATTAATTTGTGACAGCAATTCATATCGCACTAACCAAAGCAGTCCGCCACTGTGCCGCCTCAGGGCCGGGAGTTTGCGTGCAACATCACACGTTTGCCGCCCGGCTCGGTCATCTTCGAGGATGTCGACAGCACCATCTACAAGGGCCAAGTGCTCAAATCGCTGGATCGCAATAATGCAACGCGTCAGAACAATGATCCGTTGCCAGGACGCATACGTTATCGTGCGCCCGATTACTCAGAGGTGGAGGTGCCATTTGGCGATAAGGATCAGAAGGGCGACTTCACTTTGCGTCACGGCGATTGGGTGCAATTCCTGTTGGCCACTGATAGGCGGGATCAGTTGCAGCGTGCCACCTCGATAGCGCTGCTGGACGAGACGTTCAAGGTGTCCGGCGAAAAGCGTGAGCAGGGCATCATTGCCTCGCTGAAGGAGGGCTTTGGCTTCTTGCGCTGCGTAGATCGTCAAGTGCGGTTGTTTTTCCACTTTACTGAGGTGCTCGATACGGTAAGCATCAATGGCTAATTTAATTGGAGCTCTAATTCAATAATACATCTCATTCACAGAGCCGAGAAATTGATGTCAATGATGAGGTGGAGTTTACTGTCATTCAAGAACCCGGCCTGGCCTATAATAATTCCCGTCTGCAGGCCATACGCATTAAACATTTGCCGCCCAATACTGTGCAATTCGAAACCCTAATGGCCAGCAACATTGAGGGTATCTAGCCTTATATATATATATGCAATAATTGGTTGCTTAACTTTTGCTATGCATTGCAGGCACCGTAACACGCGAGGCGCCCAAAAGTCCCATTAAATCTCAGGATCGCTTCGAGGGTGGTGTCATCACCTATGAGCATAGCGATGTTAAAAAGACTATTATGTATTTTCTCAAAGACTGCGAAAAACCACCAAGAGTTGGCGAGCGTGTGCGCTTCGATATTTACATGGTGGGTTATAGTTAATATATAAATATATATATATATATATATATATATCTTTTAAATGCAATCTAATTTCGTATTCCTCTTAAATGTTGGCAGGTCAAACGTAACAAGGAATTTATAGCAGTCAATGTGCAGCAGGTGTCGCTGCAACAGCAGCAGCAACAACAACAACAACAACAGCAGCAACAACTTTTAAATCAGCAAACAGCAGCAGCACAACAACAGTCCGCTGTCAATTTAAATCAGAACGATCAACTGCAGCTCTCGAACGGCATTGGCTCGAATACTGGTGCCATACAGAATGGCTATATGATGCATGGCAGCCCTGGTGGCGGCAGCAGCAGCAACAGCAGCGTGGGCAGCAATGCAACCACTCAACAAATTAACACTCCACAAATTGAGGACTTTAAGCTGGAGAATAATAATCATGCCAATGCGGAGGCAGCAACCGGGCAGTTGTATCGCGGCTTTATAGCCGTGATTAAGGAGAATTTTGGTTTTATCGAGACGTTGTCGCACGACGAGGAGGTTTTCTTTCACTTTAGCAACTATCAGGGCAATCCCAATTGGCTAGAACTGGGTCAGGAGGTGGAGTATACACTGGCGCCCAATGGCAACACATCCGTGTCGGGCAATTGTCTGCCCGCCGAGAATGTGCGCACATTGCCCAAGAATTCGATACCACAGCCGGCGGTGCTGGAGACGGTGCACAATGGTGTGGTGGCGCGTCCATTACGTTGCATCAATCCGGATCAGCAAGAGTACGCTGGCCTAATCGAGATACTGGATGAGCAACGCACCACCATCATATCGCAGCATGAATTTGGCATCACCAGCCTGGTGAACAAACGTGATCTGTTGCAGAAGGGCGATCTGGTTAGCTTTCGCATCGATGAGAGTGGCAGGGCGGCAGAGGTGAACGCAGTGCGGCAAAAGAAACGCGCCACAGTGGACTCGATCAAAGGACAATTTGGTTTTCTCAATTTCGAGGTGGAGGATGGCAAGAAGCTATTCTTTCACATGTCCGAGGTGCAGGGCAATACGGTGGCTCTACATCCTGGCGATACTGTTGAATTCTCAGTGGTTACCAATCAGGTACGCACGACAATAGTATATGAATTAAATTTCAAATTTATTAAACATATTTTGTTTCTATCATTTAGCGCAATGGTAAATCTTCGGCTTGCAATGTTTTGAAAATAAACGATCGTCCCGATCGTCTGATCTCGCGCCTTAAGCTCAATGGCGATGACGGTGTGCCACGTTTGATACTAACACGCGCACCCAAGGGGCCGCAGGGCAAGGGCTTCTCTATACTCGCGCGCCATCCACGCATTCCAGGTGAGTGCTCATTAATGAATTACCTTTAGAATGAACCATATTAATTGATATGATTTGCTTGCAGGCGCTTTGGTAGAGTAATTCCAAAAGAAAATCTGATATTTGATGCAAATTTAAAGACAATGCATAGATACACACCCACATGCATGCATATACAACTATATATACTTATATCTATATATATATATTTATATTTATATATTCTTGTACGCTACACAATACAAAACAAGAAGAATTAACCGTTCCCTAAACGCAACAGATGTGCACAGGATGGACTGCAGCAAATAATAATTAAATAAATAAACAACAGTAATGCAAACTACAACAGACAACTACATTGTGAACCATATTAAGAACAAGCATACAATTTATTAAGTACATTAACTTAGATGCAAACCACTATTTGAAACGATAATAATAATTGATAGCAAAGCATATGGCATACAGAACACAATACATAAATGTATAATTATGATGAATACTAAATGACAACTCCAAAAACAATTTCTACGTGTCTGATATATATATATATATATAAATATGAATATAAAAAGCAAATAAGAAAATATGAAAAAAAAAAATCTAACTAAACGAAATTTTACGTAAACTTACGCATTAATCATTAAACCAGGGCCCTAAAATCCTAATTGTAATAAAAAAAATGCAGTCTGTATTTTTCTGTTATACTGAAGTTGTGCGCTGCTTAAACTGAAATTCAAGTGTCTGAGAGATGAAACCAAATTGTGTGTATACGTATACTATTTTTCAACTAGTTTTGCTTTAATTTAATTTTAGCATATATAAACAAAATGAAATCTATAACAAATCATATTAAGAGATAACAGAAATTAAGATACAACAACAAAAGCAAACAATTATTGTATAATGGCAACGAAATCCTTGCATATGTGCATTAGACAAACAAATAACAAAATACTTTATGCCATAGAAGCGTAGATAGTTTTTTTTTTCTCTCTAATTGTATATTCTCTATATTCTCTTAAAACTATTTTAATATTTCTCGCAAACTGTTCTTTCGCAGCTTCATTGAAGTCTTACTGTTAACTGGCATATATATATTTATTGAATAATTATTGTGTGTATACAGCAAAAATGATGAAGAAATCAAGAAATTGTAAGATTGAAGTATTTATAAAGAAACAAACAAAAAGTCTTAATATTTCTCGTTTATAACATTTCAAACACCAAAAGAAACTGTAAATCGAGTTTCGAGTATCTTAACACTGTGTATGTTGTTTCACGAATTTTTGTTCTGCATTCAAAGGGTTGCATTAACTTATTATACATACATATATACATACATACATACATACATACATACATACATCTAACATATACAAAACGTATTTATTTATTAAAAACAACAACAGCAACAACAATATTTAGAAAACGAACTTTGTAACTAACACACAAAAATTATTAAGAAGCGAAGAAAACAGAAGAAAAAATGTCTTGTGTGAGTAATGTAGAAGAGCAAATGTAATTTGCTGCGCCAAATCTGTTGAAACCATTTAATGAAAGATAACAAAAATTAATTTTTAAAAATGTATTTTTAAATATTAAAGTATATTATATATAGTAAAAAACACAAAAATATAAAACTAAAAAAAAAAATACAAAGAGATCGTGTCGGAAACAAAGAGCAAATATTGTGAAACAAATTATGAATTTCAATTACTAAAAAAAAAAAATAATAATAAAAAATAAAAAAAATAATAACAAGCTAAACAACAAAATTTGGGATCAGTACGTCCTACTATAGCCATGTTATACATATATACAACTACAACAAACAAACAAAAAAAAAAAAAAAAACACTAAGAAACACACAACAAAATGAACAAGCAAAATATAAAAACAAATTGTAACTTTATAATATGTATATCGCTATTAAACGAACATATATACACATACATATATGTATATCTGTGTATATATCTATCGTCTGATATGCCGCGATAGATACTCTGCGTTTAGAGATTTATGCAATGCAATGAAATGAACAGCACAGACACAACAAACAGAACAGCAACTAATCCTTATTTATAAAATATAAAACATAAAAAAATCGTAAAAATACACTACAAAAAATGAAAAAAAAAAACAAAAAAACAAATACATATGTGCTTGAATACGAAAAAAAAAAAACAACAAAAGCAAAAATACAAAAACGCAAACTATATAAGTCAAATAATACAAAAATACAAAAACAAAAAAAAAAAAAAAAAAAAAAAAACATTAAAAAATAAATACATATTTCAATAAAGCTAAAAACAAGATGTGTTTAAATGCGTTGGGTAAAGGTACAAAAAACTAAGAAAAAAATATTTTTTAGATATTCAACATTATTTACATACAAATATTCTGATCATTTATTATTACAATAAAATAATTAATTATATATATATTTTTTTTAAATTATTTGAATTACATAGTAAATGTAAATAAATATTATACTTATGAGCATACCATATTTTAAAAATTTTTAATTTAATATAGCAAATAAAAAATCAATTTACAGGTTTCATTCGCTATTTAATTTTTTTACTTTATTTTTTTGCTTATTTGTACAGGGGAATTATCTATTGAAACATAAAAACATACAACATATTAAATCTACAAGCTAGATCCGTTTTTTATTATCTAAATAAAAACAAAAACCAAAAAAAAAAAAAAAAAAAAAAAACGAAAAATAATTCAACTTTAAAACGGCATAAAAAACTAAATATAATAAATTAATAAAAATATGTAATAATAAAGCATAAAGTCGCTTACGAACCCTAAATATTAAAACAAAATATCCCATTAGGCTTTAATTTTTAAAGCTTTGCTATTTACAATCCTTATCACTAAGAAACAAACGACTTTGCCAAGGTTTCTTTTTGTTTTTTTATTTTTATTTATAAGAATAATTTATATCTGCTTAATATTTCTGGATTATATGACATGACTATGGTATGGTATCGCACTTGCTCTTAATGTTCTTCCTTTAATTTCAGACGTTCCTACATTGATTTGTATATTTTTTATGTTATTGACTTGACTCCGCTTTCTCTTTTACTTTACTCATTTTCGTTTTTTTTTGTTTTTTTTTTTTTTTTTTTTTTTGTTGCTATGCTCTATGCTATTTGTATATTACTTGTTATGTTCGGAATCTTAAAATTCAAATATTTCATAAATAGTTCGATTTGAGGTTATGTTTATATGTTAGTACTAAACTTTTTGCGCTTGCATTGATTTGTTTATATATCTATATATATATTTTATAATATATATAGTGAATATTGCATTGATTTCTCTCGAATTTGTTGTTTGGTTTTATTATGATTATATCGCCTATATGTATGTGTATATCGCTTAGTAGTATATGTCAAAAAATTGCGTGTTGGGTTAAGAACTTTATCGACGAATTTAAAAAAAAAAAAAACGATTATTCGCACTAATATATATATATATATATATGCTTATACATACATACATATATATAAATTCAGTAAAAAGGGTTTAATACACACTTGGTTTCCTGGATATCTTTTTTGTTGTTGTTCATCATCTGCTTCAATCGTTCGCTCGGGTATTTCGACTTATATAATATATTATTACAAAAAACATCTGAGTTTTGTATAAAAAATCGAGGTAAACTCTCTGAGATAGTGCATCGGATCATGGTAAGTTTTTTTTATTGGTGTGTCAATTGTTCTTCCGTCAAATCAGTAAACTTAGGGCCGATTCTATAGATCGACTTCAAAGGCATGTTGGATTTGGTTTTTATTTATTTTTTTTTTTAAATTGTGTTACTATGATTATTTCATTATGATTGCCGATGCACCAATTAAAATTTGTTTTTAAACTTTATTGATGATTTTTTTAAAATTATTTTTTTTGGGTTTTTTGTTGTTGTCTTTTATTAATTGAAGCGCATAATAAATATAAAAAATTTATATCTTGTTCATTTTCGGGGTGGGCAAATATTTGTTTCATTTAGAGCTGCACTTAAGAAATTTCGCATATACATATTTTTTGTTTGTTTACTTAATAGGAAGTAGATACGTCTTAATACATATATACATATGTATGTATATATATAGCTATATTTGATATAAATGGTTTGTGCTTCAATTTGGTTTTGCTTTAAATAGTGTGAGAATTTGACGAATTATTTTTTAAAAATTTTTTATTCATTTTTTCTTTTAATATTTAAATATTAATTTTGTAATTTTTAAAGAGAACGAACGATTTTTTTTATTTTTGTAATGCCTAATTGCTTGTGCTGGCTAAGCCAAGAATGGGTGTGCATGTGTGTGTGTGTAGCGTAAGTCTAAATGAAGTTTGAATGTATGTATGGGTGTGTGTGTGTGGGAGTAAGCGTTTTAGAGAAACTTTATTTATATAAATATATATATATTTATATAGAGTTTAGACTTAGATATAGTTAGAAAGAGCGAGAGCGCGCTATGAGAGCTTTGTTTTAACTTTAAAATTTAAATTTATGCTTATGATTTATCATTTGCCTTTTGCTTTGTTCTGGGATCATATCATCATCATCTTCTTCATCATCATCATCATTAACATCATCAACAATACTCCTCCTGGGATCACACTGTATATGAGAGAGAGAAAAGGGTGAGGGTGAGGCGGGAGAGGGCGGGGCTTGGCTTGGCTTTTGGGTGGGCGTGGTGGCACTTAGGCGCTATTCTTGGAGACAAACTCGCGCAATATATCGCCAGCCATTTCGATGTTGTTCCTCGAGATGCCCAGAGCCGTGATGGCATTCTCCTTGGAGTAGCCGGCATTCATCAGGCGCGCTATATACTCCAGATTGATATTCTCATAGGGCACAGTGGGGCCGCAGTCTTTTTGATTGATCGTCACGTTCGCATAGAGCAACGGTTGCTGCTGCTGCTGCTGCTGGAGAGGATTCGCCGCTGGCGTTGGCTGCTTAAGCGTCGACTTTTTGCCATTGGCCAGCGTGGCGGCAGCTGCCAGAGCCGCAGCACTGGTCGTGGTGGTGCACAGCTGCGTATAGTGCGAGGTGGCTGCATCCTGTGAGCCACTGCAATTGCTGCTGCTGCTGCTGCTACTGTTGGAGTTGCTGCTGTTGCTGCTGCTGGAGTTGCTGGTGTTGGCGGCGGTGGCGACAATGTTGGTGGTGCTGCTGCTGGGCAGCGTGCCTCGCGCCTCCAGGGGACGCGTATCGATGACACCGCTTATGGTCTCTGCCGGACCCACCTCCACCATCTCGTCCAGCAGCGACAGCACCGGTGACGTGGTGCTGCTCGCAATACACTGCTGTCGCATCAAGTCCTCGGCCAGGGTGTCCACGCTGCTGCTCACATGCGGCGGTATGGGCGGTGCCGTTGTCTGGGGCGGCACATTGTCCAAGCTGCACTGGATGTTGTCGATGCTCTTGCTGGTCGAGGGCGTCGCATTTGGCTTCACTGGCGTCTCCATGCCGGGCGATTTGCGTGGCGGCAAGGGCGGTGCCACTGCAGCACCACCAGCACCACCAGCAGCAGCAGTAGCAACAGCAGCAGCATTTGAACCACTTGCAGCTGAAGCCACTGTGCAGCTGGAGCTGGCATTATCCTGTAGATTCTGTAGTATGGCATAGGAGCTAATGGAGGCCGTATCGCCACTCGAGCCGCTCTCCGCTTTGCAGCCGGGCAACTTCTGTCCGTAGGTGGAGTTGTTCACACTGCAGCCCATCAGCGGTGCACTCATGCGATGCGTTGACTTTTGCGTGGATGCATTACCATTGCTGATCACAGCAGCAGCAGGCGGTGCCGATGGCTGTGGCTGTTGTTGCTGCTGCTGCTGCTGCGTGCAATTTGCAGAGTTGCCGCCGGCGTTGCTGTTGTTGCTACTGCTGCTGCTGCTGTTGCTGCTGCCGCTGGGCAGACTGAACGTGGCCGCACCGCCGGCATACAGATCATTCTGCACCGCCATCAGGCTGGGCGTGGTGCTGCGCCTGCCCAGCCGCGGCGATGTGTGCGGACTGTGCTTCTCCATGGACGACTGCGAGGCGGCCGAGGTGCTGAGCGCATGCAGCGAACTGGTGGCTATATTGAAGTCGCCCATGTCCTGGAGTAGGGATGTTTGTAGTAGTCAAATTGTTGTTGGTTGAGTGGTTGGGTGGGTTGCCTGTCTAGAGTGTGTCTAGAGTGGGTTAGATGGCATGCCCCTAGAGCAAAAGTGGCTGCAAGTCAAAGTTTTGATTCGAACATGCACAGCAACAAGGATATCAAATAAAAATGTAGAAAAATAATGGAACAGGAGCAAAAACAACAAGAACAACAACAACGAGAATAACTGTAGACAAAGTCATTGAACGAAATGAAACAATTGAAACCAATATTTATAAATATTTATACACATATATATATATTTTTTCTGCTGTTCAGTTTTTTTTTGTTTTTGTTTTAAGGAAATCAAAAATTAATTCTAAGAAAATGTACTTGCACGAAGTGTATATATATATTTATATATATACACATAATTAAAACATAAATAATTATTAATTATTAATTGAAATATGCTAAATCGATGTAAGCTGAAGCCTATGTTAAGGAAACAAAACTTGAGCCGAAATTGTTTAAATAATAATGAATGAATAGAGTTAACAAACAGACATACACATACACACGCAATCACGCACACACACACATACACATTGTCGATTTCCTTTTGCTAATACTTTGAAATTTGTTTCTTTTTGTTTCTATAAATTCTGGCCTAGGCTTGTGACATTTAACAAACACTAAAAACTAAAAACTAACTACACTAAAAATAATGATAATAATTATAATTATAAAAAAATTACAATAGTGTTAATGATAATGATAATAATTATACAATATGCATTGGCCTTGACCATTTTGTTTTTGATTTTTCATTAAATATTATTATTAATAAATTACAGTCTTAGGGCAGCTGCAGCGCTGCTTACAAAAAAAATAAACACACACACATACAAAAATATATATGTATAAAATCTATATGAAAACCGATTTGCAAAAACTAAAAACAAACACAAAAATATTATAAACCATGATGAACTAAACATATCTTTGGAAGTATCAAATCATAAACTAAAATGTGTGTGAAAATAGATCAGATATTTTGTTGTATATAAATGGAAGAGGCTCATAAACATATATATAGATCTATATACTGCAGGAAGAACGGAGTGCAAATACAGGTTTCGTTTCGTTTCGTTTCACTAAGATCTAAGGTATTTACAAAAGGTGCACAAGTGCCAGATGGCATAATACAAATACAGTTTCTTTTCATCATATACATATATATATAAATCATAGTTGTTCAAGAATCAAATCACACGCTTCAAATGAATTCATAAACAGAGGCGAGCGAGCGCAAATGAATGAATGAATTTTGTTTTGTAGTAGGGTAGAATGAAGAAAAAGAAGAAGTAGAAGCAATCAACAAAACGAAACAAAAACACAGCAAGAGAAAAGAGTGCACAAACAAAACCGACAGAAACAAGCGAGCGTTGATAAACAGAAAAGAGTAATAATAAGCGACTGATGAGTAACTTCCGCTCGGCGCATAAATACATAAATACAAGCGCATATGCATATATAGACATACGTACATATATACATATATATATAAATATGCACGTATTAAACATTACACTATACAGAAATGATTGCGTTTCTCGTTTTGTGTGCGCACAGCTCTGTTAGTTGCAATGAAAAATTGTAGCTAATAATTTACGTATGAATAAATCAAAATCGCTAAACATTAAACTTAATATATAAATAGAACGTCTATGTATATATATATATATATATATATATAATGTATATATAAACGAACTAAAATTTATATATATATACATATATATATGTATATATATATAATAAGATTATATGTATATATAAGAGAGATAGAGATAGAGAGGCAGCACAGGCGGGCAGCGTGGGGCAGGCGTCAAAGGCTTTCTTATGGTTTCTTTTTTGTTTGTTTTTGTTTTTTTTTTTCTTTTGTCTGTTTGATAAGCGCTGCTCTAAACTATACCTCTGTATCATCGTCGTCCTGCTGCAGTTGTCGTCCATTCGTTGCATTGCGATTGTGTTGCTTGCGTGGATCAAATGCATCCACAACGATCTGTTCGGTGCCCTTGATTTCCGCTCGACAAAACGGACAACCCTATTGAGTGCACAAATTGAAAGGGCATTAAATTAGTGGATCAGTTAATTATGTGACTAGCTTACCTGTCCCTCCGAGTCCACCTGCCAGGCTGTGAGACAGGGCGTGCATAGCAAATGCCCGCAAGGCTCGATGCGTATATCCTTATCGTTCTCTGCGCAGATTTTGCATAGCTGAAAGGTGCTGCCTGCAAGGGTTTAAGTTGAAATTTAGTTAGGCTGATCAATCGTTAGTTACATCACCAAAACTTACCCATTTCACAGTACAGCTCGTATTGCTCTTGTGTAACGGTTATATGATCCTCGGTTGGACTTTGCACGGCGGAGGATAAATCGGGATTGTAGGCCTGGCCATCTGGATATAAGTAAAAGCCCTCGCTAAAGTTGAAATAGGGTAGGGGAGAAGCAGAATGTAATTAGTATATGGAATAAACTAAGCATATATAAATTATATTTAAAAGTTTCTCCCTATCACATATCTAAACGTTAACCAAATACTTTCTCTGATCTCAGCATTAATCGGTAGCCTTAATCCTAATCTCCTTACCGATGCCCGTCGAGCAGCGCCTGACACAGCGATTTGTTTTGGGGTATTGTTTGCAAGATCTCTCCATCGGCCGTCACATAGCCAATGGCCCATTGGCCCAGTCGTGTGCAGGATAAACGAAAGACATAGCTGCCCGCCTTGTGGATGTAGCGCTGCAGGCGCGCCTTCACCTCATCGTAAGTGAGGAAGGCCACATAGCCGGGATGGGTGACGGCCAGAATTTGCCAGTTGCGCAGCAATGTGACCCAAGGCTGAAACAGTCGTGTGAACACATCGAATTCAAAATTCGATATATAATCGTTGCACGTCAAATCGATTGTTGTCTTCAGTGCCATCGCCTCCAAGCCAGATGATATTGGATGCACCTTATTCAGTTCCTGACGAAAGATTTTCCAAGGCACCAGGGTACTACACCAAGGACAATTAGACTGTGATGATTGTCTGTTTAATTGAATGAGGTGTATGTACTTACCTGTTGCCAAAATTGCTCTTCCAGAAGTCGGCCGCATCGGCTTTGGTGATTCGAAACTGATCGCCCGCAAAGACACCATTGGGAAATATAGCTTTAAGCTCGCTGAGCATGTGGGAGAAGACCAAACTCAGTTTGGTTAGGTTGCGACGATAATGTGAGTTCTCATCGAACATTTTCTCTTTGCCCTCCTTGAAGAGTTTGATGGCCTGTTTGCATTTACGCATTAGATTGTTGATGAATACATTGAAGTGTTCGTTGGCATGGAGCAGATGCATTTGATCCTCATTCTTGGAGTAGATGAGACGCAATCTTTGATACGTGTCCGGCAGTATGTCCAATATGAAGGGTGGACTGTTCTTTAGATTCATTTTAGGCTGTTGGCACAATTTGACCACCTTGTCCATCAGTTTCCACGTTTTCTCCAGCGTCTTCTTGTCCGTGGATAGACGCTGTGAGACGCACGCTTCCGATATTGCTCCATGTAATTTCGAAAAGATTGAAGGAAAAATTTTTGGTTGTGATTGTATGCGACTGGTGCGACTCGTCGCCATCTTTTCTCTCAACACTGCTGCGCTGCTGCTGCTGTTGTTGTTGTTGTCGTCGACGTCGTTGTTGTTGGTGTGGCCGTTGGTTTGGGGAGTAAAGTTGTAGGTTTCACTCTTCACACACACACATAGGCGCACGCACGCACACACACACACACGCACACTCGCTCACTCACTAACTCAGTGCGCTGCGTTACAGCGACAACATGAATTTTTAGCTGCCCAAACAGCCAGCGCATCCGATTTTATTAACACGTTCACTTTGCTTTTAGCACTGGGCATCCGCATTTGCACAATTTGCGCGTTTCGCAGTTAGTTATACACGATTTTTATTTCCCACACAATTCTCTGACTTTTTCAATGAGTGTGGCTGTGTGCGTACATGTGTGTGCTAGTACGTGCGTGTGTGTGGGTAGCGATGTTAAACAAAACTATCGATAGTTTGGCAAGTATCGATGGGCGTGTAAAGCAACACTTACTGCAGTGCTGCAAAATGCGAAGAGTAACGCAAATTTGCTTTGCCAGTGCTGACTTAATAAATTAAGACTGTTACTTTTTGAAAATTGAGTGGAGAAAATAAACGTTAACGAGCTTTGCCAATTTGTTGGACAATTAGCATAAGATTGTAAAGAAAACTAGAAATTAGTGAAAAGCATGGCAAATAACTATGTATGCTACTGGCTCATCAAATTCGAAATTGGTACATTTTCACAAGTGCATTCATAACAAGCACTTTTGATTTTACCATTTTGCCATATAATTTCAGTGCTCCTCTATCATCACTTTTTATATAATACTCGGGCGTTTTAGCTCAGCCTGTGATTAGAGCCGATGAAAACTCGCACGACCTGCAGAACAGGTGCGTGGCCGTTGTTATTGCTTTGCGTTTGGCTTCTATCTTTATTACACTTGTTTTTTTTTTTTTTTTTTTTTTTTCTTTGTAGCTATTTTGTTTTTTGTTTTTAATATGCATGCAGGCATTGCAGCTACAATTTTCACTTTCCATTTTTATTGGCAACCACGACATCAAATCTTGGTTATGGCCAAAAAGAAATTGCAATGCTGCCAAAGGTTTTTTTACTCGAGGCTTTCTTTTAATTAATTTTTGTGTTTGATTTTATTTCTTGTTGTCTTTGGAAGTGGTGTGGCATTAGTTCTGGGCGGTTGCTGCTGCTGCTGCTGTGTCATGGCTGTCAGATGCATTATGCCGCTTACGCTGTCTGGCTGCCCAAAAGCTAACTGTAAACATTCACTTACTGACCTCTTTTTTCTGCCAGCTGCTGCGCTGCAGCTCTCAAATTTTCTTTATGCACGCGACTCTCCGCCAAAGCTCACCTATTTATGTACATACATACATATGTGTGCGTATGGGTGCGTGAGTCTGTGTGTGTGTGTGCTGGTGTATGTGTGACCCTTATTCGCCAACGCCACTCAGGCGTAAAATTTATGGCTTAAAAGTCGACAAGTCTATAAACACAGCTTCCAGCTAGCAACGTCTGCGGCTTTTGTGCATCGACATCGATGCCGACTCCGTCTCCGACTCCAACTCCAACTCCAGCTTCAGTGCGCACTTTCTACGGCGACAAAGCAACCGTCTGTCTGTCCGTCCGTCCGTCTGTCTGTACCGCCTGCACAGTTGCCTAGTCGATGTGTGTGTTATAATTTCAAATGTGCCGTTCGCCTATTTGGTTGCATTTTGCTGCCACTTTTGGCAAATTAAATTTGTACGCAAAACCGATTAGGTTTCTGCTAGACAACATGACCAAGTTGTTATTTTAAATACCGACAACTCCATTTAATCAATGGCTAAAGCGCAGTCAAAGCCGCAGCGAACAAAGCGCCGCACTGCGAAGGCGTTGCACAGTGTGCTGAGATAGCAACAGCAAGCTATCAATATTTTGGCGTGTCGGAGCTTCCTGTATAGAAAATTTCATTCGATGTAAAAATTTAAACAATATGATATTTATACATATATGATATTTATAAAAATATGGCATATACACTAAAATAAATTTATAAATTTATTTGTGTTTAACACTTATTTAAAAATTATTCGATTTTATTTTTATTTATTTCCCATTTTTTATTTTAAAATATTTTCACTAAATATAATTTTTCATTTCCGATTTTTTGGTATTCCGTAATAATAATAATATATTTTGTAAATTTTTTATCAAGTTTAAACTATTTTTAATATTTTGTGCATAAAATAAATTTTAAAAATCACCTTCTACTGGCAAGTGCATAATTTTCGTATAGGTTCTCTCAATAGTCCACTGTGCGGCGCCCGACTAACGCCAACTGCGCTGCGGCTGCGCTGCGACTGCCTTTCACTCATATAAATGGCATTGCAAATTCGAGTGTGAGTGTCATTCAAACCTTTCTCTCGTGTCGTTGGGTACGACGGCGCAGTCGCAACAGCTAAGATTTTTGTTTGTCGCCGACAGTCGAATTGGAGCTGGAGCTGCAACAAAAGACAGGGAGCAGCATCGACAACAACTACAAGCGAAGCCTATAATTTTATGAATGTGTAAAAAGGCAAAGCTCGCGTTCGTGTGCGTGTGTGAGAGTTTGCGAGCGTACGTAGCGCATGAGTGTGTGTGTGTGTTCATTCATTGAAAACGCAGCAGTCCAGCATCAATCCACCAACAACAATAAATAATGCAGCCGCTGTAACGTCCAGCGTCAACGTCAACGTCGACAGCGCACGGAACATCGCATCACAGCGAATCAGTCACTTCGCATGCGAATCTCAACGAGCGTGCATCAAAAAAGTCAAATTCAAACGGTTACGGTTAAAGAGTAACGAACTACACTGAAGAAAAGAACTCGAGTGCCCGCCCCGAAAGAGACTATCAAAAGATATTTTGTGTGCATACAATAAAAATAAAAGAGCAAAGTATAAAAGAAGCGAAACGAAGAAGAAGAACGAACGAACGAACGAGCTGACTGAACAAACGGTAACTGTGGTAAACTTCAAAAGGCAAACACAGTCGTAATTGAAATCGAATTAAAGCAACGTGCAAAAAGGAAAAAATAACAACAACAAAAAAAAGTAACAAACAAACAACTAAAGGCAGGGCGATAAAAAAGAAATTATGCCACATTGTGCGAGAAGTCATAGCGAGACGAGTTACCAGCAGATTATATAGAGCTCTTTGCGTAATTACCGCAAGTCTCGCTTTAATGTTTAATAGGCAGCCGAATTAACGCAGGCGGCGCACAGAACACACCAAATGAGCCAAACGTTAACCGCTAAAAACCGTTAATTCGAGCTTTAGCCCTCGTCGTTGACGTCGTTGAGCTTGAGCTTCAGCTACAGCTTCAGCTTCAGGTACGGCCACAGCTGGCAGCCTGCAGCAGTTCTCTTGCACAGGCGCTGCCTACAGCTACTGTTGAAAACTTTCTTCCAAGTCGTGTGCGCCGTGATCTTTGCACGCCGTCGCATAGCTGGTATTGAACTTGAGAAGTAGTCGCAGTCGCAGTCGCAGTCGCAGCAGCCGTCGCAGCCTCAGTCGCACTCGCAGTAACAACAACAACAATAGCAACTGCTTCTATTTCAATTGTTAACGAGCGAAAGCGTCGTAGTCACGCATATCCACACATACATACACACGCACGACTTTGCCTTCGTCGCACTCTTCGTCTTCGTCGGTCTCTACGTCTTCCTTCACTTCGTTTAGGCTAGGCCAGGAAAGTGCAGTCGACAGTGAAAATGATGTGCCCGTTCCAGACTCGCTTTAGGCTAAAGTTCCAGCGCCAGCTGTTTGGCGCACTGCTAGCATGCATGTTAACGGCAATGCTCACTAATGGTAAGTCATGTTAGTGTAATACAGTTAGTGCTCGATAAGTGCTAAAGCATTTGGGTTTAGTAAATTACAATGAAAATAACATAAAAATACAAAATAAATAAAAAATAATGAATGTAATGCATTGCATTAAAATATAAATATACATATACAGCTTAAATTTAATTTTATGTGCCATATGCACGGGCTACCTGTAACATTTATAAAACACCTAATTTCCTTGGGTTTTCACTATCTAAAAATAAATAGGCCAATGTTTAAATTATTATAATTTTTGAATTTATTTAATGTATAGCATAAACATCGCCTATATTTATAAAATACTCAATTTCAGCAGGTTTCTATAATAGGTTAATAATAAGGTGTACCTATATTTTAAATTTAATTCTATGTAAAAAGCCTATATATTTTTAAGACACTAAGTTCCATTAGGCTTGCATTCAAATCATTTTTTTATTTATAAATATATATACATATATATTTTTTTTGTTATTTTAAATTACTTCTCCTTTCTATAAGTTTTCATTTGGGTGTGTTTACTGTGCACTTAAGCTAACTAACTGTAAGCGGTGCCTTGCGGGGGGCTTTGGGCTCGTAGTAGAAAGGCCAACAATGTCTTGACTGTTGTCTTCAGCAGCAGCAATTAATATCTAAGGTACGAGTACAAAGTGAATGTAAAACTGACACACATCACAGAGTTGGAGCTCCACCTCTGCCCGCCCCCCACCCGCCGCTCAACTCCACACGTTGTGGCATGTGCCCATGATGCCCCTGGCTGGCCCCTTGCACAGTGCCCACTCGAACAGAACGTACAGCGTAAAAGTAAAGGCTCGTAAATTTCGCCCGTCGTGCACAATTTGTCCAACATTCAAATAAATTCATTAAACACAGCAGAGACTCGAACCGCAGTGGTTGGGGTTTACCGTGGTTCAAAATGCTCACTCACTCTCTGTGTCTGTGCCTGTGTGTGTGTGTGTGTGGAGTGCAGCCAACAATTTGGTTTGATTGCCTTATGAGGTCATCATTAAAGAGTTTGACCCGCTGTTCGGTGGCAATTGCTGAAAGCGTTTTGCCTCTGGTTCGACACGTTCGTCATTTAATTGAAATCAGAAATCAAGAAATTCTTTCAGCTCTGCAAAGATCACGACATTGTTTTCCATTTATCATCAATTTGAGATGATGATGACTAAGTTGTTGCGGCCTCTTGCCATAGTGATCTCGATCTAGAATCGTATGGAGCTCTGTTCCAGCCTATTAAAAAAAATTTATTTATAATTCTTTAATGCATTAAATAGATAATTATCTGTAATCAGTAATCTGCAATCTTTTCTTTAATTGTTTGTTGAGTTATTAATATATAAAGAGCTAGATTATCTTGGACTCTTTTAATTATGTTAGATTCGTCATGATGTGCGCTCTTCAAGAAAATATTCGTAATGCCGTCAAAACGAACTACTGAGATCAAAGACCTGAAGAGATAAAAAAATATAAGATATTGGATTGCTTTTTTTGTTTAATACAGCGATCTTCTATACGCGGAATACTTTTATATTCTATTTTTTCAATGAAACTTCTCATTGTCTAAATAATTTGAAAAATGGATATACTTATTTAAGCGTTAAGCCTAGCCTAAATCCCCAGTTTCTTTGCGTTTTTGTTTCCGCTTTTATGCAGGCCTTAATAAGTTAGGCTAACACTTTCCCAACTCTACTGAACACTTTCCCTTTTTCCAATTAGTTCATGTTATACCAGTAGTCTATACCAATTTTAAATCTTCTGCTTTTCTATTGGCTTGAAGTAAAGCTTTCAGCTTCTTTTAATGGCGTTCCCACTCCATGACATGTATTTAATTTGTTGTGTCAGTTTCTTATGCTAAGTATATTGCGTAAATAGTTTTACATGGGTAATAATATGTTTTTTTTTTTTTTTTTTTTTCGTTTTTCATTCAGTATAATGAAATATTTCTTTAACTATTGTCATTTACTTTATCATTTCTATAAGTCTTTATTGAGCATTAAATCAAAATCTTTTAGTCTCTTAGTTTGGTAATTCTTTTCTATGCAATTCTCATATACGTTTTATAGTACATTTTTACAAAAGCTTTCAGATCTCAACTTAAATTTTGATTAATTTCGCTTGTGCTTAATTTTGCATTTCTGCATTTGAATTTATGTTCAGCCTTGCGCCAGTGTGCAGATAGCATCATGATATGTGGGGGCAGCAGCGATACTCACACTCACACACACACACACACACTCACACCACACATACATACATATGTATATCATGTCTGCTTTTGCTGTGCCGGCTTGAGCCTGCACAGCATCGAGCTGTAGCTGTTGTTGTTGTTTGCCACTTTTGAAAATTATACGTTATGCGATTTGTTGTTGTTGTTGTTGTTGCAATTGATGGCATCCGATAGCAGGAGCCGATGTCAGAGAGCGACTGTGACTGCGACGGCGACTACGACTACGACGGCGACGGCGACTGCGACTGCAGAGCTCGGATGTGGAATGCGCGCCAGTCCATGGCACTCTGATGTCTGTATTAATTTCTAACGCCGCTTAATTTTCTCTACTTGTGGCCATTAAATAAGCTGAGAATGCGACTGCGTCTGGATTAACTCATGGCGTTCGCTGTATTTTTTCTTTCATTGTTTATCTTTTCGCTTTTTTTTAAACGCAGCTGCTACAAATTGAAATAATGAACGTGGGTTCAATTATCTCAAGCAAACAATCGCAGCAGCCGCAGCAGCAGCTAATAGATTTTCTACTCTTCTGGCTAATGCTGCTGGCTCTCTAGTGTCTTGTGTCTGTTGTCTATTTCCTCCGCTTTCTTTACAAACAATGCCCAAACGTAGGCCAGCATCCAAGAGAACGACTCCAGCTCCAACTTCGATGTGGACAGAAATTTTTGGGCCGTTGCCGCTGCGGCAATTAGTTGTGAAAATTTCACTTGCAGTTTTTTCTTCTTTATTTTTCAGTTTTTATTTTTTATTATTTTTTTTAAGATAGTCTCCGAGATCTCTGCTTTGGGGATTAGCAAGCGCAATTATAGATGGAGGTCATTTGATATGTACTAAATAGGTTTTTTTTTTTCTTTCGCGTGTGTGGGCTGTGTGCCGTTAGCGTGGATCTCTGCGGACGCAAAAGCTGCCTCGGCGGAGCTCAACTAACTGGCAAGCCACATTCGCTATACGGGAATTAGTCAACTGATAATAATCGCTAGTGGTGGGGCGGGGCTGCGTCAGCTAGTTGCGGCTGGGCGCGTGACACGACGCGTCGTGAGGGGAGAAGTTAATCAAAGCGAATTGTGTGAGCAGCTTAAGAATTTTCATTGAAAATACAAAATAATAATAACATCTTGAAAAAAAAAATAATAATAATAATATAATACATAATTTAAAAAAAAAAATTTTAAATTAAATAATAATTAAAAATAAAATTTAAAAATAAATAAAATAAAAATAAGATAAAATAAATTTAAAAAAATAAATGAATAACTAAAAAAAGATCTAATAAATAAAAAAAAAAAATATATATATGTATATATTAATAGTAACATATATGTTGGTATAGCAAAACAATTGAATAAATCAAATAAAAATAATAAATAAATATAATAAAACATCCTAAGCTTATCTACGCCTTAGAACTATTTTAAGCCTTTCATATACATCTTTATATATCGCACCTAAGAGTGTCCAGCTCGTTCATCTGTTGCTGCTTAACCTGTACGTGCGTGACACGACACGTGCGCAACACGATGGGGCAACAGCATCAACTGGAAGAGGGGCAACTGCGTAAAACACTTTTGCCCACTCGAAGCTAATCCGTAAATTGTATGCCCCGTGGCAGCTCTTCCGCATGCCGAGCAAAACAAACTCAACTCAGAATAACTTGAACTCTCTCTGATTCACTCATTCTCTGCCTCTCTCTGTCTCGCTGCAGGCGCCGTAACAGATTCACCCATTAAAATCATCAAATTGCCGGCACAAGCGCCTGTGATACGCTATCGCAACGCGGATGCTGCGCCGGACTCGCTGTTGATCAACTATCGGCAGGATGCACAGCCCGAGCTGTCGGCCACGCTGATGCAGGCGCCGGGCGCAGCGGCTGCAGCACTGGAGAATCTGCTGCAGGAGGAGTTGGAGCAGCAGCAGCAGCTGTCCATGGGGCGACAGCACCGAGCCAGTGCATCCAGCGCGAATACCAACACCTGTCCCCGCTCGTGCCCGCCCAGCTTGACGGTGGGCGCGGAGCCCGTGTGCGGCAGCGACGGCCTCATCTATGCCAATCTGTGCGAGCTGCGCAAGAAGACCTGCTCCCGCAACGGCGTCTCCCTGATCAAGGATGTGCGCGACGGCTGCGAGCGCTCGAAGGGCTCCGACTGCAAGCATCGCTGCAGCACGGAGAAGGATCCCGTTTGTGGCACCGACGGACGCACCTATCTGAATCGCTGCATGCTGCGCGTCCAGTCGTGCCGCGTGGGCCTGGCGGCCGTCAAACTCTCGCATGTGGGTCCCTGCAGCAACACGAGTGCCCAGCGCGAATCCTGTCCCGTGGACTGCAACAGTGCGCCGAAGGATGGACCCATCTGTGCCTCCGATGGCAATGTCTACAACTCCACCTGCGAGATGAAGCTGCACACCTGTGGCCAGGGCGTCGTCAAGACCAGTCGCAAGCACTGCCAGTCGACGCGCATGTGCCGCGAGTCCTGCTGGCGTGTGGCCCGACCCACTTGCGGCTCGGATGGCCGGCTCTATGCGAGTCCCTGCAAGATGCGCTCCACCAACTGTGGCAAGCACGTGTTCGAGGTGCCGCTGTCCTTCTGCATGCCACAGGAACGACACGGCAGCCAGTCAGCGGAGACATGCCCCACCGAGTGTCCCAAGTCGGATGCGGATGCCACCTCACAATATGTCTGCGGCAGCGATGGCAACATCTATTCCTCGCTCTGTGAGCTGAAGATGCTCAACTGCGGGTGAGTGAAATGAAGACAAGACTGAAAAGCTTAAAAGTTAGAGTTAGAGTTACAGCTTTAAAAGCACATTTAAGCCAAATTCGTACTCAAGCTTGTAAAAGCTTTTTTGCATATTTATCAAATTTAAGCTGAGCTCCAATGAGCTTTAGCTGCATAGTAAAGCTTTAAGCAATGTCTCTTCAAGTATAGAAATAAGAGCTTTCAGCTAGTTCAAAAAAAGTTGATTGACTATTTAATTTCTTCCCACAGACCACAGCGCAAGTCCATCCAGAAGATGAGCATGGACAAGTGCAAGAATCGTCTGACCCGCTGCAAGCAGCTGCCGCCATGCAAGGACTTTAACAATCTGTTTGGCTCCATCTTCAGCTCGAAGCGCAACGACAAGCTCTGTGGCACCGATGCCAAGACGTACAACAACGAGTGTGAGCTGGCCCACGCCACCTGTCTGTGAGTAGTGATCGATGCCAACTGCAAGTCGTTTATTAAGCATAATCAACTCTTATCAACTCAGACGCGGCGTTAATTTGGCCCACATTGGCCCCTGCACGGACCTGAATTCGCCTGCCAAGGACTGCGGGGATGCGTGCACGCGCGCCGATCTGGAGCAGCAGCCGGTTTGTGGCTCCGATGGCAACACCTTTGGCTCGATGTGCGAATTCAAGCGTCGCACCTGCAACCTGCGCGTGGTGCCGGTCTCGCTGAAGAACTGCGCCCTGACCGCCGACTGTGAATCCGATTGCGATGCGCAGCCGCCGAATTTTGTTTGCGGCTCCGACAACAAGTTCTACAAGTCCGAGTGCCACATGCGCAAGGAGAACTGCGGCAAGCACGTGTTTGTGGTGCCACTGAAGCGCTGCCTGGCCGCCTTCCAGTTCAAGGGCTGCGCTCGCATCTGTCCGCGCGAATTCGAGCCGGTCTGCGGCAGCGACAACAAGACGTACTTGAACGACTGCTTCCTGGACATCGAGAATTGTCGCACCAATAGCACCGTGGCGGTGCAGCATTACGGCGCCTGTGGACGCCCCGAGGCGCCATCCACCAATTTCCTTTACTAGAAAGGAATTGCTTCCAATTTTACATGGCATTTAATATTTTTTAGGCTACACTCTCTATTGCGTATTGTATGTATGATAATTTTTACAAAAATCAATATTTATTATGTTGGAATTAAAAAGCCGAACGAACGTACAAGCTGAGGGAATGATCTTATGGTCTATGGGCTTGGGCTTGGGCTGGCCTTAGGCGGAGTCATCAAAGAGCTTGCTAAGCATTGCATTTATCTCGTGCGGTCGATACTTGACATATTTATCCGGATTCTTGCTGAACTGCACGCCAGCGTACCTAGAAGAGAGTTGGGTGCGAGATTTATGAATAGCTCATGGATTATGGATAGTTATAATCTTAGCTGTGGCTCACATTTCAAAGAATCGATTGTAGTTGGGCAGTATGTGCTCCACATTGTCGCGCTTGATGCCTTCGCGCAAGATGACATCGGGTATGGAGATGCCACGCTGGATTTTGCAAGCCTCCTCAAAGTCCTTGTTGAAATTCTACAAAAATTGTATAAATGAGACAACCGATTGCAATATACAATTCTCCTATTATATCTCTATACCGAAAATCTCTCCTTGAGCACACTACGATCCTTGTCCTTCACCTTCCCGGCTACTGGCTTAGGCAGCTCCTCCAGCGAGTAAATGCCCGAGAGCATTTTGGACCAGGTCTTCTGGTAGCTCGTCTTTAGCTCACGTATCATTTCCAAATAGCTATGCTCACACTCCGGCTCCGCCAGCGTCACCAAATCAATCAGATTGGAGCGCTGCAGCGATTTCAGGATGTAGTGTATATTGTTCAGACGGAAGAGATGTTTGGTGGCCTGATCATTGTACTGCTCACACTTGTTCATGATGGACAGATTGAGCTCCGCCAAAGCTTTCTCTGTAAAGGTAAGATATATAAGTAAAGGTAGTTATTATCTCATGGATATAGATAGCCCACTTATATAGATGGCCAACAGCGCCTTGTTGCGCTCTTCGCCAGGCAGCGCCTTCTTCATCAATATGGTGTCCAGCTGCGTGGAGTATAGCACATCCTGCGCCAATATGGAGCCAATTACATCGAAGTGTTCATACAAATGCTCGAGAAACCAAATTGTGTTGGAGGTCAATTCATGCACGGTCGCATCTTTGGGCACATTGCTCTGGCCCACAATGTTGGTGCTTGATTCACCCTTGACCACGTCCAGGAAGTGCTCCAGAGCCTTGGCGCCCGTCTGCTGCAGCTTGTTGAGCACCTTGGTCAACTGTTCCCGCTGTGCGGCATCGTAGGTCCGCTCAATGTCTGGCTGCAGCAGGATCACCCGCTTCAGAGCCGAAAAGATGCCCAGCGCCGAGGTCCACTCCTTGCGTGAAATGCAGCGTAGGATGCGCTGTGTGATAGCATCCGCATCCTTGACCACCAGATCGATGGCATTATAGGCAAGTCTGGCAAATACTTCATTATGTTTCGACTGTGGTATTATATCCCGCATGATGGCGCGCTCCCAATTGAGCAGACGCTGCAAGCCCAACAACATGACCAAATACTTGTCCAGCTCCTGATCGCCGTCGAGCAGATCCTCTGAGGTCAGGTGATCCGTGTGCGAGGAGGCTTTCTTAATCGAGAAGCCAGTGGACTGTTCAATTGTTTGTGTAGCGCGCAAATACAATTTGTTGGCTTTTTTCTCGAAACTGTAGGGATATTAAGTACAGATTGAGTAGGAAATTTTTACAGGGTATCTGGAATAGGTACGCACATTTGATGCAGTCTGGCTGAGGTATTCTTCTTCGGTTCATTCTGACGTCCGCTGTGACGTGGTCGCTGCAAGAGAACAAGTTCTTGAGACCAAGGATACAAGTAAATAAAACTCTATAAGAATTTCGTATGAATATATATGAAAATACATTGTATTTTTTGCAAGAGATTTAATTTATTTGATGATAATATAATGGTAGAACCATTGAGGTTTAAGGCAAGCGAATTAATTCCGACTTAAAACAGCTTTTAGTATAAAAATATTTTTCACATCAAAAATTGATTAGAATAAGAAAAAAATTAAATGAAATTTGCATATCAGCCAGCGATAGCCTTAAAAGCTGCTCAATTACAGCTCCTTGAGGGCTTCCAGTATGCGATTGCAGTCCTCATCTTTGCGTACGCCGATGCTCTTCAGATCTGATCGCTTCATGGACACCAGTTCGAGTAAATCTATGTGGGAGTCCTCGAACTTATCCAGATACGTTTCCAAGCCGACAAGGAGCAGCACTTCCTTCACATTCGTGGCATGATTCAGCACATAGGAATGATTGGCCGCTTGAATGGAACGACGACGCGACTCCAGGGTCAGGGAGGTCTCCATACTGTTGGCACTCGAATCATCCAAAAAGTTATTCAAGCTGCTGTTGCTGTCATCGTCCAGGCCAGAGTTCTTGACAGGATTTGCTGCCGATTTTTCCGAATGCTGTGGGGCCTTGTGCATTTGCTTCGCAAAGATCATCGGCGAGGCAGGACTTTTCAATCGCTTATCCTTTCGGATGGGCGACAAGTTTGGCGAACGCAACTTGCCCACAATCGGCGTGGAGCAGCGCACATGGATGCTGTCCACGGAAAGAGTGTGAATATCGGGCATACGATTCATCGGCAATTGACAAATTTCTTTCGGTGTGCAAAAGTCTGCCATTTTAATTGTATTGAATTGACACGATAAACAAAAAACACGTACAAAATTAAATAAAATAATTCCAAATACGACACGAGACGTTGTTGGATAGCGAAAAATGAATTATGGCTTCGATGGTGGCCATCAACGGAAGTTACTTGGGAAAACTGCCGTTATATGCACAGAGTTGCATATGCAATTTAAAGAGACACTATTGAGAGCTTTCGCAAAGTTCTCTCATGTGGAAGTTTTGAGAGGCTACACATAAAATCGACACAGAACAAGTCACTCACACACTTAAACACAAATTTTTAACACTCACAAATCACATAACTAGAAGTGGGAAAACTGCCGTTAGATGCTTCACATTGGAAGTCAACATTTTTCACTCAATATAAAATGTATGTATGCTGAGGTTAGATTGCCCTCATGCTCTCAGCATTACTCACCAATGCTTCGGTGCCCCAGCTGCTGCTCTTCTGATGATCCTTTAGCAGCTGTAGAGAGCGCAGCACAACCTCTCCACGCTCCGTTGCATAAATGTGGGTGTATTCACGCATATTCTGCTCCAGCCAGTGTGAAATGGTGAAGAGCTCTTCTCGTGTGCTCTGTGAGAGCTGACGAAACGAAGTGAACTCGTCGCTCGACGAATCATCCTCTATATAAATCAGGTCCAACAGCTCGACCGGCTTCAGTGGAGCGCTGTGCTTCTTGAGCAGCATACTGTAGTGTTGATTGAGGCCTTCACAGCCGTTGTTAAATAAGCTGGTGACATTCTCGAGCTCTACGCTTTGCGAATTATTGTGCAGAAAGTAGTCCATGGCGGCACGCAGCTTGGCTAGGGCGTCCAAAAATGTGCCAATGCTGCCCTCAATGGGACCCTGATGAATGAGTTGGCAAACCTCCTGGGAGACATCGTAGTGAGAGAGCACGTTCTCGAGGCAGTTCAGAGTGGCCTCCAAATCTAAAAGCAGACACATTTAATTAATTTATCAATATACCAATCTCACTTACATACTTTGTTGTCTCTTTTGCAACTGCTCCGTCTCCTGGTAGACGGGCAAAATGGTTTGCTCCAAGTTGCCCAAACGCTTCTCGAAGATAGTGAGTATGCTGGACATTTGCGTGGAGAGATCATGATACTTGTCCACACGATCTTTCAACAGCACCAAATTGGTTGTTTCTTTTTCCAATTTATTGTGCGCTTGGAGCGAACTATCCAAATTATTCATTGTTTTGATATAGACTGTAAAATGACAACAACACCGCCCACAGTATGTACTAAAAAACATCTGTTTGTCATCGATAGTTGAATTCGCGATGTCATCAAGAGCTCTCTTTCGCGACTATCGACTACGCTGTTATCGATTACCTGTCTGCTCGGTTGCCATGGCAGCAAATGTTTTGGAACAAACAAAACAAAAATAAAATGTAAGAAATTGAAAACTATGCAGCTGCTATAAATTAAAGAAAATGCGTGGCGTCCTGAAGTGGTTAGAGCGCATTGAATTTCCGAATGCCAAAGACGAGAATACCAGGTAAGAGCTGACTGACTGCTCCCAGTTATATTGAACACCTGTTCATCTTTTACATTTTTGCACTTTTCCAGCGTCCATTCGGTTTGCTATGCGCCCGATGGCAGCCAATTGGTTGTGGCAGCAGGTGAGCGTTTGCTCATCTACAATCCAAATGACGGCTCGTTGCTGAGCACATTGAAGGCGCACAAGGATATTGTCAATTCGGTGGTTTATTCTCGCGATGGCAAACGTTTTGCGAGCGGTGCAGCAGATAAGATGGTCATTGTGTGGTCGCCGCAGCTGGAGGGACTGCTGAAATACTCGTAAGTTTATAGACCATTAATTGGCCTTGTAATTAAGTGCTCAGATCTTAACAGGCACGGCGACTCCATTCAGTGCATGTGCTTCAATCCTGTCTCGCACCACCTGGCCTCCTGCTCCACCTCGGACTTTGCTTTTTGGTCGGCGGATCAGAAGGCTGTGCAAAAGTATAAAATAGGCTCACGCGTCAATGGCTGTGCCTGGACAAACGATGGACAGTACTTGATCTTGGGTCTGGCAAATGGCAGTGTTTCCATACGCAGTAAACTGGGCGAGGAGAAGAGCCGCATCGATCGGCCAGGTGGCTCGAGCAGCTGCGTCTTTAGCGTACAGTGCTGTCCAGTCAATGGTGCTGGCAGCGTGGACACCATTGCCGTTGCCGACTGGGGGCAGACGCTGTCCTTTCACACCCTGAGCGGTCAGGTGATTGGCAAGGAGCGCGCTCTAGGATTCGATCCGCTCTGCATGCAATACTTTCCCAATGGCGAGTTCTGTGTGGTTGGCGGCTGCACTGGCAGCCTGCACTTTTTTACACGCGATGGCGTTCGCCTGGGCACCCTTGGGGATGGCTTCGACTCGTGGATCTGGTCGGTGGCACTACATCCCAGTGGACAGTCCTATACCATTGGCTGTCAGGATGGCACGCTAGCCTGCTTCAACATAGCCTCAAGCACGGTACATGCTCTGTATCGGGAGCGCTACGCCTTCCGCGAGAACATGTGCGACGTGATCATTCAGCATCTGATGTCGGGCCAGAAGGTGCGCATCAAGTGCCGTGATCTCGTCCAGAAAATCGCCATCTATCGAAATCGCCTGGCCGTGCAGCTGCCGGAGCGTGTGGTGCTCTACGAACTGAGCTCCACGGAGAACCAGCCGATGCACTACAAAGTGAAGGAGAAGATTCAGCAGAAGTTTGACTGCAGCCTGCTCGTGGTCTGTGGCCTGAATATTGTGCTGTGCCAGGAGAAGCGTCTGCAGTGCCTGGACTTTGAGGGCGCACTGCAAAGAGAGTGGATCATGGACTCGTTTATACGTTATATCAAAGTAACAGGCGGTCCGCCGGGTCGTGAGGGTCTCATGGTGGGCCTGAAGAACGGCCAAGTCTTTCGCATATTCCTGAACAATTCGTTGCCTTTGCTGATTACGACGGCGGTGTCGGCGGTGCGTTGCCTGGACATCAATGCGAATCGCAGCAAGATAGCGGTTGTCGATGATGCCGGACGGCTGGTGGTGCGAGATTTGCTCAACGATACGATACTCTATCAGGATGTGGGCGTGAATAGCGTCACTTGGAATACGCACCTGGACACAATGCTCTGCTACACGCACACCACGGGCGGGCTGAGCGTGCGAGTGGGCAATTTGCCACCGCGGGCACCGCAGAATATGCACGGCGTGGTGGTGGGCCTGTGTGGTGCAACTGCATTTTGTCTGCGCGGCAACATAATGCACAATACGCCGCTGGCTCTGGGAGCCACCATGTGGCAGTTCATCGAGGCGGGCTTGTTTGAGTAGGTATTGAATATGCTTAAGAAGAATCCAGTCTAATCCCTACCTTCTCTTCCCACCAGCGAGGCCTACCAGGTGGCCTGCCTTGGCGTCACCAACAGCGACTGGGAAGGCCTAGCTCAATCTGCTCTCGAGGCGCTGCACATCAATATTGCACGCGATGCTTATGTCAAGGTGCGCAATCTGCCTTGGCTGCAGCTCATCGGCGAGCTGCGTGAGCAACAGCAGCGTGCCACCGTGCCCAAGGAGGTGCTGCTCGGCGAGAGCTGCGCCTTTGCGGGCAAGTTCAAAGAGGCCGCTCGTTTGTTCCTCAAATGCAATCAAACCTCTCGTGCGCTCGAAATGTACACGGATCTGCGCATGTTCGATCTGGCACAGGAGTATCTGAAGGACGGCAGCGAAGCCGAGAAGCGTGAGCTCGTGCGTAAGCGTGCGGAGTGGGCGTACTCCGTGAAGGAACCCCGAGCAGCGGCTGAGCTGCTGCTCTCCGCCGGCGAGCATCAAAAGGCAATAGACATTGTGGCCGAGCAGGGCTGGGCAGATGTGTAAGTGAATGAGAGAATGAGATCGATCGTAGAGGAATTACTATATATATATCTCTGTTTGCAGTCTGTACGACATTGGCCGCCGCTTGAGTCTGAGTGAACGCGATGCTGTGCTGTCGGTTGCTCAGAATCTGAAGAAGCTCAAAGCCTTGCCACTCGCTGCTGAGATGTTCAAGAAGTTGGGCGACGAGGCTCAGGTGGTGCAGCTGCATGTCGAGGTGCAGGATTGGGCAGAAGCGTTTCGTTTGGCTGAGGCTTTGCCCGACCTGCTGCCCACTGTGCACTATCAGCATGCGCAGTGGCTGGCTGAAACGGATCAGTTTATAGAAGCGCATCAGGGTGAGTCTGAGCATAATATATAATCTTGTTTATAAACATTGTTTCTTTTGTTCCACAGCCTATTTAAAGGCTGGACGCACCAAGGACGCGAATCGTCTGCTGAAGCAGCTGAGCAACACGGCCATTGTCGAGAAGCGTTACCTGGATGCCAGCTACTTCTACTGGCTGCTGGCTAAACAGTATCTGGATATCTATCACGAGAAACCGTAAGCTTTATACGATTGCTAGTTGTTTCTATATACCCTGTAATACTTTCCCGTTTCTTGCAGTGAGCAAAATGCCATTGATCATCATCTGAACGAGTACAAAAACCATTTGCGCATCGCTAAGGTCTACTATGCGTACAGCGTCATCTTCAGCTATATGAAGGAACCCTTTACCACCCACTCGCCTGTCAGCCTCTTCAACGTGAGCCGTTTCATATGCAATGAGGTGGAACACAAGGGCGCGCCAAAGGGCGTCAGCATGTTGTATGTGTCTATCTGTGTATATTTTTATATAAATATGTAGAAAACTAATTGTTATGCACTTACAGCTCTGTTCTGTTCACGCTGGCCAAGCAGGCCAAATTGCTGCAGGCCAACAAGCTGTGTCTGCTGGTCAACAAGCGTTTGCAGTCGCTTAAGCCACCTGCGGGCGTTCAGGAGCAAATCGATGTAAGTTTTCTTACCAATATATGGCGAAGTATTTGATTTATTCTGCTATCTATCGGCAGCTCAATTTCCTGAATAGCAAGGCCTGCAAGAGCGGCTTCAATGATCCCGAGGAGCTGCTGCCGCTGTGCTATAAGTGCTCCAATTACAGCCAGCACTTAAATAACAATACTTGTCCCACCTGTCGACAGGATTACATATTTTCATTTGTTTCGTTTGGTAATTAAATTTAAACTAAATCGAATCCAATTATATTTATACTAACCTTGCTGCTTTGCAGAAATCTTGCCTTTAGTACAATTCTATCCGGAGGTGGACATCAGCGATGCCGAGGCGGAGCGCTTGCTTTTGGCACCTGCCAAGAATGCCGAGGATGCGGATCCCTTTAATGAAGATGTGGCCACCGCGCTGCCCTTGAGCTTGGACCGCAATGCATTGCGCGCCATAGATCCCAATCATGTGCTAATACTCAAGCGACAGGATAAGCACATACGCAACATATACTATCGTAATATATTGCCCGATCTTCAGGTCACCTACTGCTCGGAGTGTCTGCTGGTAAGACTGAGATGCAGAATCTCTGCATACCTGAGTTAGTTTCATATTTTCAATTTATATTTTCAGTTGTTCTACGCGGAGGACTTCGAGCTGCAGGTCCTGCAAAAGGGTCATTGTCCGTTCTGTCGCACCTCGTCGGATTTGCTGCTGAAAGACTTTTGAGTAACATAAAGTACAATGCTCGTTCGTTGTTTAGGAACACTTTAATTTTAAACATTTAGAAGGTTAGCCTATGTTTAATTTAAAACGTGATGTTTTTTTAACATATCCGTCCAACAAATAGAAACTAAGAAACTGCAAATTTGTCTATTGTGTCGAGGAGTTGGAACCACTCCCAGTCAAGGCTTAGGCCCACGTTTCCTCTTGGTAGCGTCTTTGCTTTATCAGTAGGTCGATGTAGCTCGCATCGTTGTCCAGTGCCTCGATGAATGCCTCTCTGACCGCCTTTGGCATATTGTTGGAGCTGCCCGCCACATAAATATAGGCATTCTGTTCCCTAATCAGTTTAGCTAGATGTGCGCCGTGCTGCTTGATCAGATGCTGCACGTAGACTTTATTCTCCTGGTCACGCGAGAACGCCACATGTACCTCCACACAGTTATTGTCCTGCCATGCCGTAAAGTCTTCCACGAAGTGGTAATCCTTCGACCGGTTCCGACAGCCAAAGAAGACAACGAGGGGACCCACATTCTGTCCCAACTGCTGCAAATGCAAACGATTTTGGATAATGCTGCGAAAGGGCGCAATTCCTGTGCCCGGTCCAATCATGATTAGGGGCGTCTGTACCTCCTTCGGCCAGGTCATTGTGCCCGGTTTGATGGCAGCACGCAACTCTACGCCCACCTCTAAGTCCTTCAGCCAATTGGAGCACAGACCCAAGCGCGGAGTGTGCATTATGGTCTTATAATTAACGACAGCCACGAGCAAGTCCAGTGTCTTGGCAGATTGATCGGATGCAATGGAAAAACTGCGCGTTTGTATCAGAGGCATCATCTCGAATAGCTGAGAGAGCGTCAGTTTGGCCATGGCATGCCGGAAGTCCTGCAACAGCTCCAGCAGCATACGACGTGGTCTGTTTACATACGATATCAAATCTTCTAGACCTTCGGCACTGCAGAACTCCAAGAGCTTCTCGCGCTCCATTTCGTCCTCGCAGTTCTGGGCGAGCACCTCAAGCAGTCTTTGACGCGGCCTAGCGCTCAGATCCCAAATATACTTCGCTGCCTGCTGCAACGAAAGCGGCTTGGAGTAAGCCAAAGGCAGAGGTAAATCCTCGTGAGCACTGCTCACTTCCACCACGGTGCTCGCATCGAACTGAAGCTGATGCTCCTTTAGCAGATCAAAGAAATCTTTGACAAGTTCACAGCTGTTTTGTGGCTGCACCTCGAGCACATCGCCAGGCTGCCAGCTTATGGCCTCTGTGCTTCTTTCCAGTCGCAGCAGACGCACGTCCTGGAAATGATCTGCAGCTGTGGTGCGTGTATTTTCAGCTAGCTTAAACACGTGTGCCTCCTGCCGCTGTGTCCACTGTAGGCGGTCCTCATCCAGTGGAGGCGACTGTTCAATCACACGCACGTTCCACCTCTTCACTATCGTCGGTTCTTTTTGCTTATGCACAGCTAACGTGTTACTTAGTGTGTTCCATAGCTCCGCTGTCCAGGCCAGCGATGTGCCCAAATGGCCATAGTCATGTTGATCATCACATAAGCCCAAGGGACAGATGGATTTGGCGCCCAGATTCAGCAGACGCTTGTGCAGCTTCTTCGCAGCATAATTGAATTTGGAATAACTGGAATCTCCCAGTCCCAGGCAGGCAAACTGTAAGCCACTCAGTGAATGGCTAGGCAGGCTGCGTTTGAGTAGGAAGCGCCAGGCTTGTTTCATATTGTCGGGCTCCATGCCATCGCCGGTGGTGGCGACCACAAAGATAACGAGTCGCTCCTCGACCAGCTGTTGAATATCGTAATCCTCCAGACTGAGTACCGGTCCCTGAAATCCCCATTGTCGGGACTCACGCCATATCTGCTCGGCTACATCTTGGGCGGTGCCAGTTTGACTGCCATAAAGTACCAAAAGCCGCATAATTAAATAAAATAACAAGAATTTTTAAAAGCTATGTAATTCCAACTGTTGATAAGGCCGGCACGATAGTTGTTCTAAATGCATGGTTCATAGAATGTATAAGGTAATGACCGATAGGTGGAAAGTATTTACAAGAAGAAGAAGGCAAACATATGTTAGTCAATAATAAAAATTTAAATATAATTATATAAGAAATAAATATATAAATAATAAAAACATTATTATTATAAAAAATGTATTTATATTTACACATATAAATAATGTTAAAATAACATTTTGCTGTTTAGCTGTGACGTCACAGTCTATGCGATAGTACAATTTTCTGTTGTTTAGGACAATTGATTATCGATAAGATTATCGACATTTGCTTGGTAATTAATTGCAAACCGATTTCACAATATGAATTCACGTTCTTCTCGTACAAAATTGAAAATTTAAACAAGTGAGTAACTTAATTCAATTGGCAATGATGACACAAAAACAGACGAATGTGCAATTAAGCAAACAGTTATCTTGGCTGCTGCGTCATGGCGCTGAAAAGGAGGGATTCACAATGCAGCCAGATGGGTACGTCTGCGTTGCAGATATTTTACAGCATCCGCGGTACGGCGCCCAGTACAGCAAAGAAAAATTGCGGGAAATCGTTGCAACGGATGCAAAGCAGCGTTATCAGTTGCGTTCAAATCCCGTAACGGGTGCAGAGGAGATACGCGCCAATCAGGGACATTCGCTTAGAACTGTGCAGGCAGAGGCCTGCATGGAGCGCATCAATAGCATCTCTCAACTGCCCGGTCCTGTGGTCCATGGCACCTACTACAAAAACTGGGAGCACATCAAGACGGAGGGCTTGAAGCGCCTGACACGCAATCACATACACTTCGCCGTGCTGAGCGGAGAAGGCAAAGCCGTGGTAAGCGGCTTTCGCAGCGATTGCCAAGTGCTCATCTACCTGGATGTGGCCAAGGTTCTAGCGGATCAGCTGGAACTGTATCGTTCCAGTAACAATGTGATACTATGTGCTGGCATTGCTGGTTGCATTTCTCCCAGTTATTTTCAGCGCGTTGTTGACAGACGAACGGGAAAGCCCCTATCTTTCTAATTCCCGATCTGGTTTCTGTCTGTTTAACTTTATATGTAGATGTCGCATTCGCTGTGCTTTGAGCTTTATTTCAAATGTGCCCCGTAAATAAAATAATGTACTAAGTTTGTGTTTTAATCAGTTGCTTTTAAAATTTGGTTTTTACAGAAATGAGCGACTTGGAGACCCGCACAAGGCCGTCCCAGGACGATTCGGTGCGCTGCAAGGTGTGCGAAGCTACCTTCAATACCCTACAGGATTGCCTGGCACATGAGCTGCTCAAGCACACAATAAAGCCGCAGAAGAAGCTGCGGAAATGCCTGGACGCAATCACAAAACTATTTGCCAGCGAACAAATCCAATGTGAACGTCGCGTGCTGAAGGCGACTCTGGCCCAGGCGCCGGCCGGACAGCATTTGCGTGCCATATTGACATTCTATGCGGGCAATTGCAGCGAACTGTCGGCTTGCTTCTCCCAAGTGCGAGACACCCTACAAAAACAGTTGCAGGGTAGAGTGAAAGTTTATCCCTTTGGCTCACTTGTAACGGGGCTGGCTTTAAAAGGTTCGTACTACCTGATCTCTACTGGCATCTTCCAGATTATGCTTATGTGTTCTTGCTCTTCAGATAGCGACATTGACTTGTTTTTGGAACAGACGGACGTTAGCTCGAACGCCATATCACATCGCCAATTGTTCAACAAGATCTACAATTTCTTGCGTCGCAGCGAATGCTTTCAGGATGTGTTCGCCATCCGGCATGCCCGTGTGCCCATCATACGCTGCAAGCACGTCTACAGCGGACTGAGTCTGGACATCAATATGTCCAGTCCGAACAGCACGTACAATTCGCGCTTTGTCGCCGAACTGCTGGGCAGGGATGTGCGAATGCGTGAACTTTTCCTATTTCTCAAATTGTGGGCCAAGAAGCTGAAGATCATCGGCAGCGGCAGCATGACCAGCTACTGTCTGATCACCCTCATCATCTTTGGCCTGCAGCAGCAGAGGCTATTGCCATCGATTAAACAGCTGCAGGCCCGATGCCCCGTCGTCGAGGTCATGGGCGTCAACTATGCCTACAGCTTCCAGCAGGTGCGTCCCATACCGGCCGGCGTAACCTCTTTGGATCTCATATCCGATTTCTTTGCGCTATACCATAAAATGAACTTTGAGAGGAAACTGTTGTCGCCCTACTTGGGCTATGCGCTGGATATCGACACAGCTTTCTCGGTGCCTGGCACATTTCCCGAATATGAGCAGCAGCTGCAGGCGATGGCAAAGGCGACGGGCGAGCAGCCGGAGCCCTTTCAGAGTCAACGCTGCGTTTGTGTGCAGGATCCCTTCGAGATGCAGCACAATGTGGGCCAGTCCATTTCCATTACGAATCTCTGTTACCTGCGCGAATGTTTGGTCTTGGCCCATCAAGCGTGTTGCGACAAGAAGCTTGTCGCAGCGCCGGCCAAACTTTATGACTATTTAATATTTGGCCTGGCCGAGCAGCTGTTGCAGAGCCAAAGGATAGAGCAGGGCCATCCTGCCAAGGTGCGAAGACAAGTGTCGACTAGGGAGCAGCAGCAGGACGCAGATAAACCCAAAATGGAGAAAACAGCCCAGATTTTGGTCGACGCAGCACCGAAGTCATCAACTCCAGCACCAAAGCCTGCAAGAGAAGCAAAGCCAACGAAAGTTCCTACAACTGCTGACATGCCAACGGAACCGCCAGCAGAACCGCCAGCAGAATCGCCAGCGGAATCGCCAGCTAAATCAAATGATAAGTCCAAAGAAAGACTGTCCTCGACAAGTTCCTTGGATAATGGACCGGTCATGTCGATGCATGTCCACATACTGAAGCCCACGAATAACGACCTGAAGAGTTTGCGGGCGGATTTGCTCAGCAAAAAGACGAATACAGAGCAAACAATATTTTTCTATTGGGCCGAGTGCTATGTGGATGCGATCAAGGATATTCTAGTCAATATATATGGCTTAACATTGAAGCAGATCGAGCCGAAAGAGGAGACCCCATCGATGGCTGCCCCTCAAACACTGCCGCAACAATATACCTGGCTGATCAATACCTCGGTGGATACTTGGAGTGCGCGAAACTTTCAACGCTCCACCAAACAATCCTTCTTTGCCCAGCAGCTGCAGCAGACCGTCGAGTTCATCAAAACGCGTCCAGCGAATGCGAATTTCGTAGTCAATCTGAACGGACGTTTCTCGGTGATCATTGGCGCCGACTACAAGGAGCTGCGGCTGGAACTGCAGCCGATGTCAAGCGATGCTCTGGGCCTGCAACGACACAGCCCATTGACCAAGTTCTTTAAGTCCCTGAAGAATATGTTGTGCAACTACAATTTCAAGGAGAAAGTCATTAGCATGCAGTATCAGCGCTGAGCGCCAAATAGGCCCAAAGGAAGTCAAAAGAAAAAATGAAGAAAAAAGGAAAAATCGAAAATAGGATCGCCAAAAATGGAAAATACCAAACCAAATAGAACAAAAACAAAATACAAAAGAGACGAGGACAAGGAGATATTTTATGATGGAGGATATTATAGCAAATATTTGGGTAGCTGTGAGCTAAAATTGAAGAGAATTGCAATTGCGGCTAATAGGCAAATTAGAAGTATAATATCAATATTATATAGCTTTAGAGGAACATCTGTAAAATGTACATAGGTGGGAAACAAATTTCTATAGACCTGATGTCCTATATATAGATATATATATCTATATAAATATATATTAATATATATATGATTATATACATATACATATACATATATATATATATATTTCGTACATATACAGTTTAAATTTTAGTTAACTGACGAATTTTTCAATCTGACAACGCTCACAATAAATTAGAAATTGCAATTCTCGACATAAAGAACTTTTTTGAGATCTTTACAAATTTCTTGTACATATATTAATTTCTCTGTTAGTTTGCCATTAGGAATAAAAGGAAAGTGTTTGGTTTTACTTTTAAGAAACATTTGGTTAACTTTTTCACTAAGATAATTATATGACTATAACAAATATGTATTTAATATAAATTTTTATAAGTATGTGTAATTGGCACGGCAGTTTGCCGTAATTAAGTAACTAAGTAATTATTTAGTATTAGACTTAAACATAACAGATGTAAACTTATGATAAACTGCTTATATTATATTTATATACAAACATACACAAAGCAGTAGAAAACTGAGCAAAAAAGGTAATGTAAGGGTAGCTTGGAACATTCATCTATTAATATGTCATCTATAATAATGTGTTCTTGCAATAGCAATATTTTTTGATAGTAAAGTCTTCCAGGCAGTCCGCCTCGCCGTTGTACTCGTTGAGACGGCTTACCGAGCCCGTCACGGACAAACTCTCGTTGTCTGGCAGCAAATCGTTGAAGCGCACTGTCGCCTCGTAGAGCGCCTTGTTCGGATTGGTGTAGAAGATGAGACGATAGATCTCTATATTGCTGGGATACATATCCATTAGGTACGCCTTGTAAGCTTCGCTCATGCTCAGCAGCGTCAGTGGCTGGCAGAGATACGCCAGGCTGCCCTGACGGAAGCTTTTCACATAATCATTAAGGTACTGCACCACATGCTCGGCCATCTGTTGCACAACCTTGGAGTTCTTGTAGACTCTCTCGTACGGCCAGCAGGTGCACCAGTGATCTTCAATGGCCACATCCTCGCAGCTGCGACTCAGCGGAACAGGCAGCAATAGGCTCTGGCACTGCGGGCAGTCCTTGGCCCCTCCCAGATCCTCCAGGCTGCCAGCTCGACCCGTCAGCGAAAGAATGTGCTTCAGTGTCAAGTGCAGGTCGTAGGGCGTGGTCAGCCGATTGTAATTGAGACGCATTGATTCCTCGAACTCTGGGTTTCCATTCCTCAGGAATTCCGGCAACCAAATGAACAGGAAGGGCAATCGCTCCTCCATGTGACCCGACCAGGTGGATCGCGTTGGTCCAAATCGCAGTCCATGATCACTGAAGAAGACGACGATACTATTCTCCATTGTGCCCTGGGCCACCAGCTGCTGCATATAGTCTCTCAGATACTCATCCATGGAGCTGGTCTGCGAGATGTCGCTGTGGCTGTGCGTGTTCGTCCAGAAGAAGCCGAAGAAGCTGTCGTTGTGGTATCGCTTGGCAAACTCCTGAGCATAGTTGTAGACATGCTCCGCCTCCGTCGCGTAGCCCACGCAATGGGGCATGCCCTTCACATTGGTGCCTTCCAGCAGCTTCTCCGCCGCAAACAAATACGGTCGCATGTAGTAGTCCACGGGGGGATGCTGGAAGCCCCTCTTCATGTAGTTGAAAGTATTGATCTCAACCGCATCTTCGCCGTAAGCAGTCACATAGCCATGTTTCTGGAACAGCTTCCAGATGAAGTCACATTTGTCCAGGCCGCTTATCTCATAAGGATTACAGTGCTTCATGACAGTCGATAGATTGTAACCCACCAAGAGTGCCATAAGGTTGGGGAACGTATTATCATCGACCTGAGGTATGGGACTCTCAGTGTGATTCGATCTGGAATTCTAGGTCAATTGATGAGCTTACCTTGTTGTAGCCCGCCATCTCGAACCAGTCGTTGTCGTAGAGGTACTGCGCTGTCTTGGGCATGGCACGTATGAGGTTCACCCTCGAGATGCTATCGATGCCAATCATCAACACGCTGGGCACCCGTTTGCCTCGATCCTTCTGCGCCCAGTGCTTGAGTCTCTGTCGCACGGCGGATCTCTCCGGTATGGTCGGATGTCCATTGATATAGACTTGAACCCCCTCCGTCCTGCACTTGACTATAACGCTCTCTGTCGTATTGGCCAGCTGTGTTCCACTCTTGAATTTCACACAAGGTGTATAGCTCACATGCATTTCATTAACACGCTCTACGCCCATGTAGCAGCAGCTCATCGAGTTGGTCGGGTCGGAGGCATTGATGTTTAGGACATAGCGCTGAGTAGTGGCATTGTAGTGTGTAGTAGTGAATGGTGGATAGGGCTTGCAAGGCTTGTAGGTGACCCGCTCGAAGTGGCACATCACCTCAGGATCGTCCGGTTCGAAATCCAGAATTTTGCAGTGGTTGGTATCAACGAGAAAGTCTTTTGGCGGATATTTCAGTAATGTGGTACACAGATATCTGATAGAGCTACTCCATTACCTTCCAAGTCTAGGTCGTTAAACGGATAATCCTCTGGGTCGATCACATCTACGGGCCTCATCAAAAAGTAACAGAATCCAAAGATCATCAACAGGCAGAGCAGCTGATTCCGGCGCAGCACAATTTTGCGAAAACACCATAAGAGCGACGGCGCTGTCATACATATAAATCCTTTCATTCTCTTCATATTGTCCGCGTACTCTAACTGTGACTTCTGGACAATGCCAATTTCTTTTTTTTTTTTTATATTTGTATTTGTTTACGTTATATATTTATGATATAATCAAATTTTGATTTTTATTAAACTTTCGATTTTGTTGTCTTCTCTACTACGATTGAAACATTTTTGTGAAGTACTGCAATTTCGATAAGGTATGCGATATGGATATACTTTATTGCAATGAACTTAAACCTAGATATCGGTCCGTTCATATACCTCTCTGTTCTCTCATCCGTATGTCCGTTCGATCCGTTCATCCGAAATAAGAAAGTCTATCTAGAAGAAAAGATAATCAGTAAATAAATAATTACAGGCTAAGCACAGTTATGATCTGTGGTAGCTCTTAGTCGAGCTACTCCTCTATTTCTCTCCTTGTTGTTTTGCCATTAGGAATACAAGAAATTGTTTGGTTGTTATTTTAAGAAAAATCTATTTTCATTGTTCTCACTAATTAGACAATTCTATGAATGTAACAAATATGTATTCAATATAACTATTTATAAACATGTGTATTTGATACAGCAAACTTAAGTATTATATATAATTAGACTCAAGTATAATCGATGTAAAATTTATAATAATTGAAAACTTGGCAAAGGTTTGAATTTTATTTTACAATATATAAATTGGGAAATGTTTATAGAGTTTAGATATATACACATATAGTATATATATATATATATAAGAGTATTAGAAGAGTGAGCAAAAAGGGTAATGCAAGGGTAGTTTCATACAGTTTAGAGTTAAGACATTTAGCATTTAATAATAAAGTGCCACAACTATTCAGACTACCCTCACCTCTAATTATGTACACGGTATTTATATGTATGTATATATTTATATTTATAAGTATATATGTTTGTAAGTAAGTAAGTATTATCACGTTGCTGCTCTGGAAATGGTCCGAGTCTTTATACTTTCTACAGAGAGAGAGGACGCTACTACGCTAAGCCCTTAATAACTACATATAACGGCACTTGGGGGCTTAAGCCTAAACAATCATAATATCTATAATATCGGAGGTCATCATCAACCTCCTTTGCGCTTGCAATAGCAATACTTTTTGATGGAAAAGTCGTTCATGCAGTCCGCCTCGCCGCTGTACATGTTCAGACGACTCACCGAGCCCGTCACTAGCATATTCTCGGCCTCTGGCAGCTGCTTGTTGTAGCGCACTGTTGCCTCGTAGAGCGCCTTGTTGGGCGCGGTATAGAAGATGAGCCAATAGATCTCTATATGGCTGGGATCGTTGTCATTCGGATGCGCCTTATAGGCGGCGCTCATGCTCTGCAGCGACAGCGGCTGGCAGAGATGCGCCAGGCTTCCGTTGCGGAAGCTGCTCACATAGTCGTTCAGGTGCCGCACCACACGCTTCGCCAGCTGGCGGACAATCTTGGAGTTCTTGTAGACACTGTCGTAGGCCCAGCAGGTGCACCAGTGGTCTTCAATGGCCACATCCTCGCAGCTGCGACTCAGCGGAACAGGCAGCAATAGGCTCTGGCAATGCGGGCAGTCCTTGGCCCCTCCCAGATCCTCCAGGCTGCCTGCTCGACCCGTCAGCGAAAGAATGTGCTTCAGTGTCAAGTGCAGGTCGTAGGGCGTGGTCAGACGATTCCGGTTTATATTCAATGCATCCACAAACTCCGGATGTGCTTTTCTCACGAATTCCGGCAACCAAATGAACAGGAAGGGCAATCGCTCCTCCAAATGCCCCGACCCGGTGGAACGCGTTGGTCCAAATCGCAGTCCGTGATCACTGAAGAAGACGACGATACTATTCTCCATTGTGCCCTGGGCCACCAGCCGCTGCATATAACCTCTCAGGTACTCATCCATAGAGCTGGTCTGCGAGATGTCGCTGTGGCTGTGCGTGTTCGTCCAGAAGAAGCCGAAGAAGCTGTCGTTGTGATATCGTCTGGCAAACTCCTGGGCGTAGTTGTAGACGTGCTCCGCCTCCGTCGCGTAGCCCACGCAATGGGGCATGCCGAGCACACTGTTGCCACCTAGCAGCTTCTCCGCCGCATACAAATACGGTCGCATATAGTAGTCCACGGGGGGCTGTTGGAAACCCTTCTTCAGATAATTGAAGGTATTGATCTTGATTGCATCCTCGCCATAGGCCGTCACAAAGCCATGTTTTTGGAACAGCTTCCAGATGAAGTCACATTTGTCCAGGCCGCTTATTGTGTAGGGATTACAGCGCTTCATGGCAGTCGATAGATTATAGCCCAGCATGAGTGCCATAATATTAGGAAAAGTATTGTCATCAATCTATGACGGAGGAAGACTTTAGATGTAATTCGATCTGGGTCAACTGATGATCTTACCTTGTTGTAGCCCGCCAGCTCGAACCAGTCGTTGTCGTAGAGGTACTGCGCTGTCTTGGGCATGGCACGTATGAGGTTCACCCTCGAGATGCTATCGATGCCAATCATCAACACGCTGGGCACCCGTTTGCCTCGATCCTTCTGCGCCCAGTGCTTGAGTCTCTGTCGCACGGCGGATCTCTCCGGTATGGTCGGATGTCCATTGATATAGACTTGATCCCGTTCCACCTTGCACTTGACAATAATGCTGTCTGTCGTATTGTCTAGTTGTGCGCCACTCTTAAATTTCCCGCAAGGCGTGTAGCTCACATCCATTTCGTTAACACGCTCCACGCCCATGTAGCAGCAGCTCAGTTTGCTGCGCTTCTTCGAGTTGGTCAGGGCGGAGGCATCGATGTTCAGGACATAGCGCTGAGTAGTTGCATTGTAGTGGATGGTGGTGAGTGGAGGATGGGACTTACAAGGCTTGTAGGCGACCCGCTTGAAGTGGCGCATCACCTCACGCTTGTACGGATCCAGATCCACAATCCGGCAGTGGTTGCTATAGACGAGATAACCTTTTGGCAAGAGGGTTGACGGATCAATCAGCTGATTAGTAGTGAGCTCCTCGAATTGGTTAAGCTGTTGCGTTGTGGTTGCGTTCAAATTGATAGCTGATTTCGTGTGGTTGTGTGGGTGGACGGACAAAAGGCGAAGCAAATCATGCAGGGAACACAAAAAGCGAATGCCAACAGAATGCGTAAACGAACAACAAAACAAACAAAGACAGAAAACATACAAATATAGGCAGATAATAAATAGTCGGGGCTGCTCAAATACCTTCCATGTCCAGGACATTCGACTGATGATGCACCTGAATGTTGTCCAGATCTAAAACATCTGCGGGTCCAATCAGAAAGTAGGAGAAGACAAACATCAAGAACAGCCCGAGCACCAGCTTCCGTCGCAGCACAATTTGCCGAAAATACCAGAGAAGCGTCGGTGCTTGTCCTGGCTTAAAGCCAATGCCCATCAAGGCCGGCTCCTGGGCATCCTGGCAGCCATCCTTGACCTCCACATCGTCCGTGTAGTCCAGCAACGGCCTCTTGTCAGCCATTCCCATATTTAATTGAAATCAAATTGATGCTGCTTCATGTTGGGTTAACTTTTGTCTGTAAGAACGCAAAGCAATGAAAGCTATGAAAGAGACATTGTAGAGCAATGGGAACGACTGCGCACTACCCTGTAGAAATAAGTTACATTGATGTATATCTTATAAAGTCTAGCTGTAGAGTGCTTCAACAGATGAAAGAGTAGAGAATAAGTAGTATATGCTTTTAAGTTGGATTTATTCTATTTCAGAATATTCGGCTCATGACATAAATACATAAACATGTTATACGTGCTTCTCCTGCATTTACGTGCTACTCCTGCTTTGTCTGCTCAGCTTGCAAATAGATGTTAGAGAAGAAAGTATACATGTAAGAGCTTTACAGTTGGGTGTTATTCAACACTCAATTTACAAGGTGAAATAGACTGAAATAACTATCGCTGCTACATACATACATACATACAAACACATATCTATTCTAACTTCAACAGCTCTGAATACAAGAAAATAAAAGAGACGAAAACACATGTGAAAGAACTCCTCAATCGGATATTATCAACTCAGCAATTTGTTTGCGAACAGATGTAAGAGAAGAAAAGAACATGATAGCTGCTCTACAGTCGGCTCTTATCGACTGCATGATACTCTGCTTAAACAGTAATAATAATACTAGTTATTATAACACTTTACTCTGTAAATGACTTTCTAAATATAGATTTGCTATAAGTTTATTCAATTTTATGTGAATAAATGTTAAAGCTGAATAAGAAACATGAAAGATAAAAAAAATTGTGAGATTGGCTATTAGCAGTCACCTATTCTGTTTACAGTTATATAATATAAATATATATGTATTTAAGTATATGTATATCTATTTAAGTATTATGTCAGCGTATTAGAAAAAAGAATACAAACAAAATTGAATACTACCAACAGGTAGTGACGACTGCTATGACATATAAATGCCATATATAGCCCATATACCCCCGGCTTTCTGTAAGCGCTGTATAAAACAGTTAATTGAACGAGCTAAACAAAAAATCAAAATTAAGAAAACAAAGAAAAAATCATTGCGTGTTTTATGATATGAATAAATGTTTGTATATATATGTATATAGTATATAAGCATATATTATATACCTATGCTTGCTTTGCGGCAAATTAAAAAGTGATTTAATATTTCAAGGTACAGTAAAAATTAAGAGAAAAATATAAAAACCATAATGAATTATGCAAAATGGTAATTAGCCACAAATTACCTTTATATATACACATGGGAAATCATCAAATTATTGAGACATGAAATATACATATAGACAATTTCTGATTGACTAACAAGTGCTCTGTAATTCTCAGTAATCAGTGTTCACTTATTGACAACTACTTTAGTCTTGAATTTCAAACAGTTGTTCGAATTCCCACTTAGTCATAATTTAATGGAACTCAGATTTGTGTGTAAATTGTGGTGATAACTTGCTATGTGTTTTTTATGCATATGTATACATATATGTGTATGTACAACTGAATATTAAAAGCAACAACCTTATCACCAAAATAGCGGCGGATGCAATTTATCGTTTTTATTTAAGAAGTCGTTCTGAAATTTAAGATAAAAGCAAATAGGTTTGTGGTTTCCATTCCATTAAAATTCTCTTTCTTTGTATATTGTTTTTTGATTTTTTTTTGGAAATATACATTAGGAATGTATTTTAAATAATAGAAAATGTTTATAGAAGGTGGAAAAGAAATAATAATAAAAAAATTGGTTGTCTAAAGTATATTTGTTGTCTAATAAAATAAATATTTATTTTTATACGACAATTTTTTTAATTAAAATAGAATTGAAATGGAAATAAATTAATATTAAATATATGTGTAATAAAAATAATAACAAAAATTTTAGATAAAATAAAAATGTAAAAAAAAAATATTTATAGTTATATTTCTACTTTTTAATTAGTAGTAATATTTAGTACAAACAAAATATTATAATAATAATAATAAAATAAAAATAATAATAAAATAATAAAATATTATTTAAAAATTTGCATAACATTTAATATTTACATTTCCACCCGTCACGTCAGTGATTACTGCATTTATAGCTATTTGCTTATAATAGTAAACAATGTCATAAATAAATTAGCATGCTTAACTCAGCAGTTAGTTAGGGCCATTCTGTTCTGGTGGAAGTTCAACACATAATATATGTACGTAAATATATATTTCTTTTATATAGTTTTTTTTATTTGTATATCATTTATTTCGCATATTTGTTTTGGCTTGCAAATGCTGCAGCTGCTTTGTGGGTCGTCTATGTTTAGAATGGGGCACTGCACTGCACTAAATGTCTGTCTGTCTGTCTGTCAGAGTGTCTCTCTGTCCGCTCACGTATTCACTGCCAAGAACGAATTGTAATTTGCATTGCATAAATATTAGCCAGTTCGATCATTTTATGGCTTATTTAGAATGATCACCATAATGAGAAGTGGCACAAGTAAGTATACATATATTAATATATAATACTTCATATGTATTTTTTATCTAAATTGTCATCATCAACATCATCTCACGCTCTGCACTTCGTTTCACTAATTTCGAAAATTGAAATTGTAATTGAAATTGACATAAATTGAAATCAGAAATTTAATGCGCGTCTCTTGGCGCTGCGTACCGTACCGCTTCGACCGATCCGAAACAATATACAAAACACAACTACAAAATAACAGCAAAAATATTCAGATACAAAGCGAGACTGTTTAGCTGCAATTCCCGACGAAAGCGAATGCGGGCTGCTCGTGTGTCTGTCTAGCCAGCAACACGAATTTACGAACCGCCTCGGCGCTGTGACTATCTTTCCATTGAATTTTTGTTTAGTTTCTGCTGCACGCTCGTCCCAGGCTGAATCGTTGTATATGCCTAGGTTTAATTCATGTCTCGGTATCATTGGATTATCACACAACAATATTGCGAGTTTGGTTTGATATACCCTATGATTGTAGATCGAAACTCATATTCTTGGATTATTTGCTATTCATTATTAGGACAAAATATTTGGTGTTTATTTTTTTAAATTATACATATTTAAGTTTTTTATTTCCTATTGTGATTTATAATTCAGATTTAGCTTCAATCATATACCTATTTGTATCTCTGTACATAATAAATACTAAATTTGTAGTCTTTATTTTAGTTCATTTTGTTATGGTTTTTAGTTAGTTTTTTTATTTTTTTTTATTATTATTTGTTTGAATAAACTCAGTCATAAACAAACTAAAAAATATATATATTTTTAGAGCTCATTAACAAAAATGTTATGAATCTCAGCGTAGCTCAAACACCTTGAGCATTTGTATTCTTAATGGGGGTTTCTTTTTCGTTCTCTCTGTCTCCCTCCCACTCATTCATGTAGCAACAATGATTGATTATCTAATATGCTCGATTGCTGGTTTTAGCATCACGATTTTCTATGACACAATAGTTTCTGCTGCTTGCCCATCGAAAGAGATATTAAAATGTAATTGAAGATAGAAAAAAATATAAATAATGATGAACTTCCAGCAGAGTTATGTTTGTATGAATATATACACACTCATACAAAGTATATATACATCTTTGCATAAATAATTCCCACGAAAGCATCAAATAATTGTAGCTAGTCAGCAGTGTTGTATTACACTGGACAACAACAGTTTGGTTACTTGGGTAATTCGATATGATTCCGATATCAATTTTGGTTATTATTTGTATTGCATTTTGTTTAGGTTAAAGCCATAAAGTATGAATTTGTTTATTGTTTAATTGACTGTGCATTTATAGGAGAATCGCTGATCAAAATAATAATCCAAGCTGACTACAGTTCGATGGTCTTAAAATCAAATTTTTGTGATAGATAGTTGACGTAGAAGTAGATTTTTGAGATATTGATAATTCTGTTAGACCTAGGGCGAGACTTCGAGAAAGAGAATCAACAAGAAGATTTACAGCAGATCTATAAAAGAATTTGCTGCAGAGGTGGATCTATATAGAGATTCGGAGGTGTTCCTGAATGTAAATTGTACATTAAATAAATATACAGTCAGAGTCTAGAGATACATTTTTTCTATAGATCTGCCTCTGTTCTGGTGACTTACGAGATTTATTTGGAGACGCCTTAAAAAAAAAATATATTTTTTTTTTATTTTTTCATAGATTGGAGTTATTGCTAGACATAGAGAGCAAGCACGTCATAAATAAATATGGAGGTGGAACCAAAGCTAGAGGTAGAAAAGCCCACTGGACATTTTTTCGAATTGTATTTGGTTGGTAGGCAATTTTAATTACTATTGTCAAACGTATGTTGTTTCAATTTCCACTCGCTTGCATGCCGATTGTATCATTATTGTGCGCCACATTTTCTAATGCAGTTTGGTTGTTGTTGAAAACTAATTAAAATACTATTGTAAAATAACTGTAAAAACTCGCACAAACTTTTTGTTATAATTATCCATAAAATGAACTCAACTCAACTGTTTACACAAACTGTATAAATAGATAAGGTCAATTGTTTATTGTATATTGCATTCTAATTTTTTTTTGTGGTTCAACTACAAGAAACAGGCGGCAAATGAGTCATGAATGCAGCTTGTTAAATGGAGCACGTACTATGGCTGTGTATGTATATGTGCACCTATATATGTGTAGGTATGTCGAGGACATAGTGACGTAGTAAAACACCCATACACACTCGCACACTTGTTCAGTTGCTATTGAAGCGTATTCAGTTGCAGCGTCAGCGTAAAAACTACAAAACATTGCTGTGACACAATAGATACTAACAAGCTGCGCGTACTCGAGTACACACACACACACATACACATCAACACGCAGATACACCACCCACTCAGACGCACACAAGTGTAGAGAACTTTTTCGCAACAATTTTCTTTTCTTTTCATTTTTGTTATGTTTGTTTTGTTTTTGGTTTGTTCAATGTCTGTTTAACTATTGCACTCACGTGTTTGCATTTGCTTTTCTGCAGCCCTTTATTGATTGCAACAATATGTTGTAATATAATATGCAAGTCTCTTGTTTTAATTACACTGCACACGCACACACACAAGCACAGAGACGCGCGCAAACGTACGCGACGCTCGCATGTCCTGCTGCAGCGGCCTGCAAACAGTTAATAACAAAATTCAAAATATTTTTGCAAGCTGGCGCCAGCGAGGCTGAGGCGTTCGCTTGTGAATGTGAGAGTGTGAGAGCTTTCACAAATTCACAACAGTCAGCGGGACAGAGCGACAGAGAGCGTGAGAGAGAGAGAGAAAAAGTGAGGCTGCAATTTGTGCGCGTCGCCTAAAAGCATGCAATGTTTATTTGCTTGTCGCCTTCGTTTGCGGCGACTGCGCAGTCAGCGCCGACGCTGTCTGCGTGTCGCTCTCTCTCTTTGCTTCTCTCTTCGGCCAATCAGCGCACACCACCTGTTGCATGCCCTTCGAGTATTTATTAGCGACGCGCCTCTCACTGTGCGAGGCCTGAGCTGTGCAGGAGTATGTGTGTGTATGTGTGTGTGTTTGTGTATGTGTGATATTTGCGGCACGTGCTGAAAACAAAAACAAAGCTTACGTTTGTCGCTGAGCAGTCAATGAATGCCTGGACAAATTTATAGCATACAATTCGGCGCACGTTAAAAATGAAAATAATTTGATTAACAGTTCTTATTAATATTTCATTAAAATTCTTGTTATTGTACTATAAATAGTTCGTTTCACTATAGCTTTTTCTGAGCTGATTGCGACAATAACAATATCTGATCATTGGATCTCTGCCCAGGCAACCTATGTAGCCCCTATAGGAATTGATTCGACTCACAGAGCCAGTCAAACGTATTTTGTTGTGCTTCGGCTGAAGCTTGTCATAGCGCAATGTTGCCTCGTACTTTGCATAATTCGGTAATGTTGTTAGGGTGAGCATATAGATTCGCACGTGTCTCGGATCGAATGCATTGGCGTCTGCCCTGTAGGCATGTTGAATCTGATTCAGCTGGAGAGGCTCACATCGATTTAAATAGCTGCCGTTGGCCAAGAGGCTATTAATGTGTTCGACTGTATGCTGGGCTAGTCTGGTCAGAATTTTGTCCGTCGTTCGCTTGAACGTTCTGCACGTGCACCAGTGATCCTCAATGGAAACATCCGCGCAGCTGCGATTCAGCGGAATAGGCTTAAATAGGCTCTGGCACTGCGGGCAGTCCTTGGCTCCACCCAGATCCTCCTGGCTGCCAACTCGACCCGTCAGCGAAAGTATGTGCTTCAGTGTCAAGTGCAGGTCATAGGGCGTGGTCAGGCGTTTGCGATTCACACGCAGCGCGTCCACAAATTCTGGGTACGCCTGTCTCATAAATTCCGGCAGCCAGATGAACAGGAACGGCAATCGCTCCTCGAAATACCCGGACCAACTATCTCGGGTCGGTCCGAAACGTAAGCCATGATCACTGAAGAAGATAACAATACTATTCTCCAGGATGCCTTGTGCCACCAGACCCTGCATATATTCTTTCAGATACTCATCCATGGACCTGGTCTGTGAAATGGTGTCATGGCTGTGCGTGCTCGTCCAGAAGAAGCCGAAGAAGCTGTTGTTAAGGTAACGATTTGCAAACTCCTGGGCATACCTATAAACAGTTATTGCCTCCAACTCAAAGCCCACGCAATCAGGCAGATAATCATGTATAAATCCACCAAGCTGCTTCTCTGCCACAAACAAATACGGACGCAAGTAATGGTCGACGGGTGGCTGCTGGAAGCCCCTCTTCATGTAGTTGAAAGTATTGATCTGAACCGCATCTTCGCCGTAGGCCGTCACATAGCCATGTTTCTGGAACAGCTTCCAGATGAAGTCACATTGGTCCAGGCCGTTTATCTCATAGGGATTACAGTGCTTCAAGACAGTCGATAGATTGTAACCCACCAAGAGTGCCATAAGGTTGGGAAAAGTATTGTCTTCGATCTGTGTCGGAGTCAGACTTTAGCTATGATCCGATCGGGGCCATCAATCGAGCTTACCTTATTGTAGCCTGCCAGCTCGAACCAGTCGTTGTCGTACAGATATTGAGTTGTCTTGGGCATGGCGCGAATGAGATTTAGTCTCGAGGTGCTATCGATGCCTATCATTAGGACGCTGGGCACACGCTTGCCTCGATCCTTCTGCGCCCAATGCTCCAGTCGCTGTCGCACGTCGTATCGCTCAGGTATGGTGGGATGCCCGTTGATATAGATTCGCTCATGGTCAGTCTGACAGCTGACAATGATGCTGTCCGTAGTATTAGATAGTTCAGTTCTGCTAGTGAATGGCTGACATTCCGTTAACTCAATGTAATCGTCACTGATACGCTCCACGCCATTGTAGCAGCAGCCGAATGAGTGCTTCACGTTGTATTTGGGAAAGGCAATAGGATCGACGCTCAGAAGGTAGCGTTGAATGCTGCTATCGTAATGCACTTGGGTGAGTGGGGGATATGGCTTACAGGGCTGGAGCACTGTATCGTTGAAAAGCATCATTATCTCGTATTTGTATGGATCGCGATCTACAATCTTGCAGTAATCGGAGTATACGAGGTAACCTATTGGTAATGAAATAGAGGTATGAACCATAATCAATTATCGGATAACCATCCATGGGGGACTCTAACAAACCTTGCCGTTCCTCTTTAACTATCGATTCAATTACTTCTTTTGCATATTTATAGTTTGGCTCATTAAGTCCAACTAGGCAATAGCATAGGAGATATAATATCGGAATCAATAAAGTGACTAAAATGTAAACGTTTTTCCGTTGCCACAGTGTCTTACGAAAGAACCAGATAAGTATTGACTTGTATGAAATCGATTGTTGTGAAGATGGTTTCGTCGATCCCTTGCAGGACTCAATTAGCGGTTGACTCTCCATTTGCCTTATGTCGCTGAACCTTTAAGATAAACTTTGTAAGCCCCATTTACAATTCGCTTTGCCAAGAATATATATATATATAAAAAAAAATATGTGGTATTTGGTTTTGATTTAAAACTTTGTAAAATAAGTCAAATTTGAAGTTTAACAAAAATGGAACTCATTTAAAAGTTCTCCGATTTGGCTGTGAAAATAGTAGTAGAAGAGCGTGAATAGAAGTAGTGTTAGTTACGACTAGAAATGACAGTACAGATAGGAGCCAATATAGTAGTAGGCAGAAAGAAAAAAGTAGTAAACATAGAGGTAAACATAGGAGTAGAAGTTGAAGAGTTAGAATAAGAATGGGAGTACGAGTAAGAGTTCGTCTAAAAATTGGACTGACTGTATGATAAAGAAAAGGAGTAGATTTTGGTATAATTGGTGAAGAAATAAGGTTGTTGGGAACAGCATTAGAAGTGGAAATAGGAGCAGATATAGATAGGCTAGGACAAGGAAAGACTATTATATATAACAATAGGAATAATTGAAGTACAAAATTATTGGAAGTAAGAAATTAGTAATCGTATAAGTAAAAGAATGCAAAGAAAATATAAAATAGTAGAATGTAGGAGTAAAAGTAGGAGGTACAACCGAAAAAGTAGTAGAATAGTATTAGAATGAAGAAGCAATAAAAATGAAGTAGTGACCAAATTTTCTGTCGATTCTAAACTAAATCTGCTATGCGAATGTAGGCAAATAAAACGAATAAACAATTTTATAATTTTTTGATATTTTTATTTTAAAAATAAGTTTTCTTTTATTTGTATTATCATTAAATTCATGCATTTTGTATTGTCTTAATTGGTTTTAGATGTCTTGTGATGCGTTTTGACTTGATGGAACTGCGGGCAGCCGCGTATTACGACGCCCACTCGACATGCATGGATAGAGTCCATAGAGTTACAGTGAATAGAGAAGCTTTTCGATATTATAGTCATTTATCATGTACATCAAGCAATTTGTTAACTTATTTACAAACAAATTAATTTATGATAAAAATGCATCATTTGTTCTCGTTGTTGTTGTTGTTGATTGTGGTTTTTGCCTGGCCATAATTTAAATAAATTAGATAATTTTATAAAACTAAGCTAAGCGAATGAAGTTTTTGTTTTTTTTCGCATTTTTTTTTTTTTTTTTTTTTTTAGGTATTTAGAGTGAGAATAAATAAATAGTTCAATGGGCACATGAATAGAATAAATAAAGTTGATAATGGGAATAGATGAAGTTCTGGATGAAGTGTGGATAGTGTGTGAGGTGTGTGTGTGTGGTGTTTGGGGGTCTTTAGATTGCGCATAGGGCGCACAATTGTCAGCATCGCTGGGTCAAAGGATGTCGGCCATCCCTTGCTAGCAAGGTGGCAATTGGGCGTGGCAGGCGCAGTCGCAAACAAATAATAAATAAATAAATAAATAGCGTTAAATCGACTTAAATGCTAGCTCAAAAAATCCAAATATATCCAAAATTGGTTCACATAAATTGGCAAATTGACAGCGTGGGTGAAGTGCACGAAGTATAGTGATGATGATCATCATGTAGATCTCCCTACTCCCCCCGTCTACCACAGCGGCATGGGGCGATGCCTGGCCAAATAGGCCGGCAGGCTGGCAGCAGTTGGAGCGGGACAGCCTGAAATGCAGATGGGATATACATTAATTACAGATCTCAAGATGGTATTAAAGGGCTCAAACGTACGGCAGACGGCGCAGGTTTGCTCATCGGTGCCATCGCCGCAGCCATCGCGGCCGGAGCACACGATGGCCGTGGAGCGGCAGAGTCCATTGCTGCAGCGATGCGGGCAATAGGCATCCGGCTCCCGGCGACTGGCCAGCAGGCCACCCGCTTCGATCAGGCGCATGAAGAGATTGGGCATGGCACGAGAGCCGCAGAGATGGGGCGGCTCATCGCTGCCATCCTTGCAGGAGACAATGGCATTGCAGTACTCGTACTCGGGCAGGCATTCGCCGCTCTTGCAGCGGAACGTGTGCGCCGGACAGCTGTTGCCGCCCTTCAGATGGCCATCACAGCCCAGCTCATCCTCGCCATGCGGACACTGTTTGCGTCCGTCGCAGAGCGCCGCACGGGAGATGCAACGGCCGCTGCGCTCGCAGCGGAACGCCTCCGCCGGACAGGTCTGATTGAGGCGGGCATTGTGGGTGCACTCCTCGTCGGATTCGTCGTTGCAGTCGGCGCGTCCATCGCACACGAAGAACCACGAGATGCAAACGCCACTCGAACGGCACTAGGAGAGAGAGAGAGAGAGAAACTCGATTAATTATGGGAAAATGCATTTGATTAGGGGTATTCCTGCTTATGCTGTCTTAAGTTTTATCAGAATTGATTTAGTATTTTTAGTATATGCTCACCTGGAAGGTGCCGGGACTGCAGCCTGTGCGCTCCGCACTGCACTGACCCTGATCTGCGCCAGTTGATGCGGCGCAGTCGCACACGCCACGTGCATTGCAGACGGTGTGGGGATCGGCCATCTGGCATTGGCGATCGCTGGCGCAGGGCAGACCCAGAGAGATGGCCTCCAGGGCCAGGTCGACGCGCTTGCGCAGCTCTGTGCTCGGTTTGCCACTCAGCAGCGACACGATGGGATTCTCTGGCGGGTAGCTGATAGCGGGCAGGGGTGTGGCCTCCTCTGAGGTCATCAGGGGCTTCAGGGTGGTCACCACTGGGGCGGCGGGCTCCATGAGTGTAACACGACTAGCCAAGCCGAGCATGGTCTGCGTGGTGATCTCGACGATATCAGCCGGGTTGGGCGTGGCCTCCTCGTTGGCTTGCGTGACGTGCACGTTCAGCGCATCAATGTGATTGTTCTGGTCGAGCTGTGTGTCCAGCGTCGTGGACTCCACAATCAAACTGTCCGATTCGAGCTCCTGCAGCCGGATCGGACCGGAATTATCGCTCAGGTCGAAGGGCAGCTCCTCAGGCGACAGCGTGCGCTCTGGCTCTGCTTCGGCTTCCGTTTCCAATGTGGTTGACTCTGGCTGCAGCTCAGCTGTAACAGCTGCCTGTTCGTGCTCCTGCTCCTGTTGCTCCTGCTGCTGCTGTTGCTCCACTGGCATCTCGGGATAGAAGGTAACTAGTTTGTCATCCAACTCGTTGCTGTTTGCTTCAGTGACAGGCACTGCTTCAGCTTCAGTGTCTTCGGGTTGCTCCTGCTGCTCGTGCAGTTCATCGGCCTCTGCCAGCAAATCGGGCATGGCTGGCATTTCATTCTCATCCAGCTGCTGCTGTTGCTGCTGCTGCGCCTCCTGCTTTGGCTTCTCGCCGGCTGGTATGGGCATAGTTTGCGCCGGCTGCTCTCCGAATGGCACCGGAGGCACGGTGCTGTCGCCCTCAAGCATCAGATCGTTCAGTATGCCCGCAACGCTTTCGCTTTCCTTGAAGTCATCGGCAGGCTGCTCCTCGCTCACAATGGGCACCTCGGCGACCAGCTCGGGCAGCTGTGTGGCTGCCTGCTCCGTTTCCATTTCCGCCGCTGCTGTTGCTGCTGCTTCGGTCACAGTCTCCGCTGGCGCATCCTCAACTTTTTCCATGCTGGCATCGTCGAAGTTCACTTCTGGCTGCTGCAGCTCCGCCTCATCCAATTTGATCTGCTGCTCAGTTGTGGACTCTGCCTCTACCTCTGCTTCGGCCTCTGCCGCTGTGACCTTGATTGGCTGCTGCTCCACATTTGGCTCCGCTCCTTGTATGATATTATCATTTTCATTTTTGTCCATTTCCGCTTCAGCCTGCTCGCCACTTTCACTGCGCTCGGTGACAGTTTCCGTCTTGAGATTGAGTTCGGTTTCCTGCAGCTCATCGTGTTTAATTGGCGTTGCCTCTGTCGGTATTTCAGTGGCCGCATCAGCCGCGCCTTCAACCTCATCTGCCTGCTGCACGGGCAACTCTTCAACTTCATCCTCAACGTGCGACACCTCATCATTAGCAATGTTGTCTAACTGCACCGCCTGCACTGCCTCGGGCTCCGACTCTGTCTCCGACTCTGGCTCTGGCTCTGGCTCTGACTCTAGTTCAAGCGCTGGCTCTGCAATTGTTTCCGACACTTCGGGCGTCTTAATTGCATTTGCATTTAGCTCAGTCTCCTCTGCTGCTGCTGTTGGCTGCTGCAAGATTTCTGGTTCACTAGTGGTTGCTGCCATCTCCTCCGCCTCCGCTGCCTCGTCGTGCTCCTCTGCATCGTCTTGTGCATTGGCCACCTGCTCTGTGACTTGCTCTGGCGCCAATTCATCATCATTTGTTGGGTAAGTCGATTCTTCGTGCTGCGCTTCGCTGATTGCCTCCACCTCAGCAGCTGGCTCCATCTCCAACTCCGTCTCCTTCTCCGTTTGGCTTTCTGTCTCTATCTCATGTTCCACATTCTGCTCCTCATTCAGCTGCTGCTCAGTTGTCGCTTCTGCCGCAACCTCAGCGTCAGCCTCAGCCTCAGCTTCAGCTTCGTCTGGTTTTTGCTCTGCGATTTGCTGTTGATTTAATTGATTGGCTTCATTTAAATCATCTTCGCCACTTGTCGGCTTAACGTCGGCGCTTTGTTCTGCCTGATCGGTTGTCGTCTCCAGCTTCAGCTCCAGCTCTGACTCTGACTCTGACTCTGACTCCGTCTCCTTCTCCTTCCCATTTTCCGTCTCTTCCTCTTCCTCTGCCTCTGGCTCTGTCTCGATTTCAGCTGCATTCTCAGGCTCTGCCGCGGTTTCTGTTGCCGCCTCGACTTCTGCGGCTTCAGCTGCTTGGTCGGGTTTCTCTGGCTCCTCTTCCACTTGATTTTCCTTTTCCAGCTCTGGCTCTGACACAGACTCTACCTCTGTCTCTGCATCATTGGCAATTGTTGCTGCTGGGCTTTCGCTGTCCATCAGTTTCGCTGGCTCCTCAATTTCGGTTGCTTCTGTTGCGAACTGCAGCTCGTCTTGTTGTTGTTGTTGTTGTTGCTGCTGTTGTTCCTCTTCTTCCTCCTCTGCCTGCTTGGCTGGCTGCACTTCTTCAACAGCTTCTTCTTCTTCATCATTGACTGCTGTGACGTCAGCTTGTTGTGGTTGTGTCTCCACCTCCGCCTCCGTCTGTGCTTCCTCCTGTGCTTCCGCCTCTATCTCCGCCTCTGCCTGAGGCGCCTGCTCCGTCTCCATCTCATGATCACCCGACTGCTCCACCTCCTCCTGCTCAACGTTCTCCGACTCAGCCTCTGGCTGCTGCTTGGCTGGCGCATTTGTTGCACTTTCATTTTCCGCCACCTCTTCGCCATGCACGGGTATCAAATCATCATCAGCATCGTTTGACGTCGGCTCCTTCTCATCCTCCAGCTGCAGCTGCTGATTGTTCTCTGTGGCTGCCTCCACATCAGTCTCACTGTTGATCTCCTCCTCCTTCTCAATGGGCACGGCACCTAGCGCAGATTCCAGCTCATCATGTTGCTGTTGCTGAGGAGCTTGCTCAGCCGTCTGTTGTTGTTGTTGTTGCTGTTGTTGCTCTTCGGTTTCATAATCAAATTTCATGGTATCGTCGGCTGCGGCTGGCGCAATTTCTTGTGCGCCCGATGCCTCCTCCGGCTCCTCCTCCTCCTCAACAGTTGGCTCATTGACCGTTGCAGGTGCTGGAACCGCCTCCTCCTCAATTTGCACCTCTGGCACTGTCTCTGGCTGTGGCTCTGACTCGGGCTGTGGCTCTGGCTTTGCATCCACCTCCGCCTCTGGCACTGTTTCTGGTTCTGCCTCGGGCTTGATCTCATGCTCCTCAGCGTATTCCTCATCAATCTTGTACGGATAGTCGTAGGCGGGCAATGCTTCAGTCTCGTGCTCCACAGCTTCCATGGCCTCGGTGGTCACATCGGCTGGCGTCAATGGCTGCTGAGCTCCAGTTGTTGGCTGCTGTTCCTCGACGGGGCGTTGCTCCTCCTGCTCGGAGGCTACCGCTTGCTCAACTGTTTCAGGCTGTTCTGGCTCTAGGATTGCCGGAATGTGCTCACTCTCCAGCTCAGTTTCCTGCTGCTGCTCCTCTGGTTGAGTCTGCTCAGCCTCGGGCTTGGCTTGACTCTCCTCCAGCTCCTGCTGTTGAGTCAATTCGGTTTCCTCATGTGCATGATCCACAGGATCGAATTTCTCACCATTGTCCACGTCGACGACTTGGGGTCGCAGCTTTATAGCATCCATATCATCCTCTTCAAATGCCTGCTCCTCCACGCTGGCGGGCAGCTCATCCTCCAGCAAGATGGGCGCTGACGTTGTTCTCGCTGTTGTGGGCGCTGGAGTTGTTGTTGTTGTTGTTGTTGTTGTCGTCGATGTTGTCGTCGTTGTTGTTGCTCTTGTTGTAGGCACAGGCGTTGTTGTCGTTGTCGTTGTTGTTGTGGTCGTGGATGCCTTCTCAGCGGGCTGCTCCTCTGCTGCCGTCTCATCGGCCGCTGGTGCCACACAGAGTCCACCCACCATGCGCGTCGGCGCCGTGCACTGGCAGCGTCCAAAGAGATTGGGTATGAGGAAATCGCAGTGGGTGCGCGTATCGAACATTTGACAATGGGCATGGCTATAACAAACGGCGCCAGGGTGAGCGGCTGCAACGAGAGGAAGAGAGAGAGAGCGAGAAGCGGGGTTAAAGCGTTGAAGAGAGATTTTCGCGGTGAGTGAGAGATTCGCATGGCCCCCACTTGGGGCTGTGCCGCACGTTCTGTTATTAAACTAACCGTACATTTGTTGCAACTGCCACCAAATGCATATTAAAAACCCATCATCATCATCAACCAGAACAGCAATGTGAGCATAGCAAAAGCAACAACAACAGCAACAACAACAACAACAACAACAATCGGTTGTTCGCAACGAGTATTATGCCAACAATCTGGAAGGCATTAGCCCGCCTTCGACATGCCTAATAACCGTCAATAGAGTCAGAGTCAACTGCAACGCATTGCCGATGACGTCGTCCATAGATACCCATCTTCCCCCCTTTGTCTAGCTGGCATTCTTCATTACGGTTTCCCATTGCCCATGTACCCTGCTCATCATTCAGCATTCCATCAGCATCGCCTAAGCGCCCGCCCGATATGGCTACTGCGCATAACTGGCCTGCCTGACTGACTGCCAGAGCCAGCTGAATCTGAATCTCAGTTAGCTGCTTAGCGATTCCTCTTTTATGCATTGCTCTCTGTGGCTGTGCTGACCCACTTTCCGGGCCTGCTGCAGGCGCTCAACTTGTTTTCACTTGTTTCGTTTTAACTTTTGGCGTGGCAACTGCAACGGCCAACAGCAACTGCCAACTGCCAACTGGTAAGAGCAACCACAGCAGCAGCAATAGCAACTGCAACAGCAACTGCAACTGCAATTGCACCTGCACTCGCTTGCCCTTAGGGCTGCGTCTAGGCAGAGCCAAGCTAAGCTCAGCTCAACTCAACTCAACTCAGCTGTGCTGGGAATGCAGTTAACTGACTGCCAGAGCCGGCGAGGCGCCCCAATTTTCATTGCCATGGCAAGCGGCACTCATTGGAGTTGAGTGGCTAAACTGTGATTGATCACGCTAACCAGTGACTGGTTAAGCGAAGCTGTGATTTGGTATTTGCAGTTGATGTATTGGAAAATGAATGAATTTGGTGACTCGAAGATATTAGTTAGACTGGAAAACTAGTATAGCTTAATAGTTGATTGTCTAGATCTGCAGCTCGAGTATAGTTTTTAGAGAGAATGATTTGCATGGCTAAATTAGTAAGTTTAAGCAGACAAAAGCTGACAGCTTTTTGCAAGCTGATTGCTATGACACTCAAGCAGAACAAAATGTACCATTTTCAATAATTAAATATTATATAATTGATGTAATGTGTAAGCTATGTTAAGAAAAAATATTTTTTTTTTTTTTTTTGTCAAAAATTTTAAAATAGAATATAAATTTTTTAATACAAAAAAAAAATTTTTTTTTAAATATAAATTAATATTGCTTTTCCATCTTTAGGGAAATTCATAAATTTAATTTTTTTTCTTTAAAATTTTGCAAAAAAAAAAAAAAATATTAATATATAAATAAATAAATATTCTTTTCTATTTTTCATTTTCTTTAAATTTTTCATATATATTTTCAGAGCAGTCACAGCTAACACTAACCAGAAAGTTGAAAATGATTTGTAGCTGAAGTGAGTCTCGATGATATCACTGTCAGGTAACTGTTATTTCACTTAAGCTCTGGCTAAATTAAGCGAGTACTTGAAGAAGAAATGCAGCTAAGAAACCGATGGCTGGTTGAGAATTTCGAGTGTGAGTGACTTTCAGAAATACTCATGATAGAGATACATATATAGTATGTATGCAGCTGATTGAAGTGCCTGTAATAGAGCTATCAGAAAGCGTGACTCCTCTAAAGGTACGGACACGTGACAAGTGCTCAAATACTTATAACGGATAAGCACTTGTGACTGCTACTTGTGACCAGTGGAAAAGTCAGGCGAAGCGATGCGACGCCACGAATTTTCCGCAGTAGCGCAGAGCCGCCGAGCCGCAGACGAAGTAACGTATCGTTAGCTTTTTTGGCTGGCAAAGAGTCAAACGTTGGCGGCTTTTCACAAAGGTATTTTGAGCATTGCATTGGCTGGCATTTGGCGGAACCGGTTGGCCTCTGCACTTAAAAGGCGCATACATGGCGTATACTTAACGAATGCGCCGCTGACACTGACGCTGGCCCGGCTGCTGACTCGCTGACTCCCTGACACTGACTCTATGCCCAACCATTCCAAATGCGAGTAGCTAGCAAGAGCGAGAGAGAGAGAGATAGAGAGATGCTCTTTCTCTCTGACACCAATATGGAAGGCAGTGGCATAGCAAGCCAGCCAAATGCTCTTTCACTTTTAGTAGTTGTATCAACAATGGCTAGCCCACCCCGGTTGACTCTGATGACGACGCCTCTGTGCAGCAATGATCGATAAGCTGGGGCAATGCCATGGCCATTTAACCTGCCTCCACTCTCTCTCTCTCTCTCTCTCTGCCTGTCTTTCTCTCTCTCTGTCGGCTGGCCTGGCGCACCGGTGTGACAGGTTGCATGCGAATGCGGCACGACTGCATCTGGTAACCCACTTCGATTACGGTTTGCGCGTGTGAAAATGCTGTGAGTCGAATCGCAGCTGATGCTGCATTTACTTCCAGCTCCCGCTACTCATCACAGTTCTCTCATCAAAATCAGCATAAAATTTCATTTGCGAATAACTTATAATAATAATAATAATAATAGTAATAATAATCATATGAAAACTATGTCAAGCCAAACTGAGCTGCAACATTTAGTGTCGCATTCCTGTGGCTTTAATAACTCAATTTATGTTAATTTTGTGCTGCCAACTTTCATTGCGAATCATGGCCATAAAAACGAAGCAGGAAAAACAACAACAACAACGGCAAGCAACAAAAATATAGAGGAACCCCCTCCTGGTATTTCTAATTAATTGCAGCCATTTGCATTTTGGAATTCGGTTTCATTTGATGTCGAGCGTTTGGGCGTCGTTTGTCAATCTTGCAATTCAAGTCGTTCGCAATTCGCAATTTTCTTTTTGCTTTCTTGTATTTTCTTGTCGTTTCTTTTCTATTTTATTATGGCATTTGCCTCTGTTATTGTTTGAGGAAGTGGCAGTAGCAAAACTGGTCTCCAAACCATTTGTTCCACATAATTTGCATGCAATTTGGCTTCTGGCGCAATTTGGACAAATGGTCAAAACATTTCCCCCACAGCGCAAATTAACACAGTTGTATCTATACGTTTTTTTAGTTTTTTAGATTTTTTTTTTTTTAGTTGTTTCTTTTTTCCATAATTTTTTATAAAGCGGTCAAACGAAATGGAATGAAATGAAATGCTTGGCTTTTGTGTGGCATGGAAAGTGTTTTACACTGACCAACAACAATTTGGCGCTTTTAAATCGATGTTAAAGACTTTAATTTGCGCTGGGCAAAAGTGAGAGGTTTTTTTTTTTTTGTTTTTTTAAATTTGGAAATTAACTATTATTTGAGTGGCCCAAAAGAATGGCCAAGAATTTTCATAATGTGTATAATTTCTATACATAAATTATGTCTGAATTCTGATTTGATTGAGGATGATTTTATTAGAGCGACATTCACGAGTCGATAAATAAATTTAAGTAGTATATTTTCATATTTAAATATATAAATATATGCATTTTTAAATATTAGTATATATTAATATACTTTTCTTGAAACAAAAGTTTTCTTGAAGATTGAAGATGAAAGCAATTCTATCCATCCATTGGGCTTGCACGCAGTCTGATTCATGATCATGATAAAACTTCGTTTATAATTATATTTTTTGGCATGTATATCCAAGCTCACAGTTTCAAATCCAGTTGGCATAAATTTCTTCAGCCCTGTGATTCATAGAATAATTTTAAGTCACGTAGAAAGTAGCAGAAGCTCACAAATTTCATTGCTGAGATATGGAATGTGGGAGTGAAGGTTCCATCTTGCGTATTGACTATTAAAATTAGCTTGGCTAGAAATCCGTAAGGCTATCCGCCTAGCTCTTAGTTAACAATTAAATATGCCATGATTCATAGCTTGAGTCAGCTAGAGAAAATCAAATTGAGTGAATGTAAAAATGAATTTTTGATATATGCAGACATCATTTGTTTACCAGTCAGACATTGAATAGAATAATAGCGCAAAATATATTCAATATCTTTATAAATATATATAACTAAATACTCAATAAGTCACAATAGAATCAATCAATGTTACCCCTCTCCATTCACCCCCTGTCTGCTCTTTCTTATGCAGCTGCTGCTTCTTCTTCTTCCATAGGCTATTTGATTTTCAGCTAAAATGCAATCAGATAAAGCAGAACAAGTGCAGTTATTTAAGCGATGGCGGTCAAGTGATTCATAGTGAACAACCACTCATTGGCTTCACTTTTGCTGCAACTTTGTATGCAAATCAACAAACGGCACAGACCGAGAACTGAGCTGAGCTGAGTTGAGCCGAGAGCAGAGCAACGCGAGATCTCAATCTAAAAGTTTCTCGAACTGCATTTGCAGAGTTTTGTCTTGGCCACGTTCTGCCTCGTCCATACGCTTTTTGTCTGGACAAATGCATATATATATATGTATATATGCATATATGCAATATGTATATGTGTATCTGTTCATTATATTTGCTTGGCCTGGCATACTTTTCTTCTGGACAAAGCGGTAAACATTGTCATATGTGTGCATAACTCATAAAGATCAGCCTGGCTTCGCTTCGGGTTGGTTTGGCTTGGCTTGGCTGGCTTGGCTGGCTTGTTAAGAGTGCTGGCAGTGTCTACACGACGTTTTTCCCGAAAATGGGCTTGGGCTTGTGTTTTTGAGGCTTTGGGTTAAGGTGCATGGGAAACTGGAACAAGTGGCACGGCGACAACAGCGAAAGCCTGCACAGCTCCAAATCTGGCACAGCACTTGCTCAACTTGACCCAAGAGGGAATGAAACAGAGAGAGAGAGAGAGGGAGAGAGAAAGAGAGAGAGGGACAGAGAGAGGGAGTATAGTGAACGTTTGTCAACTGTGCAAAACGGGAGTCAACTGCAGCAGCAGCAAAAGTTCCAGCTGCAGTTGCAGTTGCAGTTGGGATTCTGATTCAGAGTTCTGGATGCTCTTGCTGCTGCTGCGGCTGCTGCTGCTACGCTAATTGGACTTTCTTTGACCGTGTCGCTTGCTTTCTTTTCACATAATCAGTGCAATTTAATTACAAAAGCAGCGCTGGCAATTAGGCATGTAAAGCAGACAGATACAAACACAAAGAGAGAGAGAGAGAGGGAGATATTAATCGAATCTGTGAAGCTGTCACAGGACCTGCGGCTGGTGAAAGGTTCTGCTCCTCTCTTAGCTCTGTCCGCTTTGCTTTCTTTCCGTATTTCTGCATTTCTTTAGTTTTTTGGTGAAAGTATCTCATAAATGGCATGCAATGCGCTTAGCTGCCCGCAAACAGTCGACCCGACCACATGTCATTAAAATTATTTTAATTAAATATTAAAGCCAGCCAATGCCAGTTGGCCATAGCCTGTAGCCTGCAGACCGCTGCCAGCTGCCGTGCCACGCCCACTGGGCGTCTTTTGCATTCAGTTGATTTTAAATGCCGTATAATTATGTCGCAGTAGAATGCAACAGGTGAATGGCAAAGACACGAACTCTAGGCAACAGTTGCTGCTGCTGCTGCTTCTACTACTGCTGCTGTTGCTTCTGTTGACTGTTACAGTTTGTCGTCGCCGTCGCCATCGCAGTCGCAGTTCGAATCGTGTTCTTTGTCGTGCCCGCTAAGTAGCTGGGCAAACAAATGTACCGCAAGTGGCCAGCTGAGCAGCTCGTACTCAGTCTTCGTCTCCGTCTCAGTCTCATTTGAATCGACAAAACATTCTAATCAGATTAACGCCATTAGGCGCCAATGTGCCAACATACGGCGGGAATGCGACCCCAGCCATTGATCAGAATCGGAACAACTCGAATGCTGCGCAAACATCTAATGGAACTGGCATTTAACTAATGCCTCGATCTCAATTGTGTGCTTCTTTTACTCATCGAACTGCATTCGGCTAATGAGTGAAGCACACCTGAAAAGCTTATTGGAAAAGTTCTTTTGTTGAGTCGAATTCTTCAAGGGAATTCTGATTGGAAAATAAACAGCGCCGAGTTGATTTGAACTTTGTTAAACATAATTTTGAGTGGGGACTCTACTTTGTATTCTAGTGTACAGAAATATCTTGCTAATGCACATTATACGATAATCAAATATAAAGCTTTAGTAAAATATCTAATAAACTTTCTCATCAGGTAGCAACAAAACAACGTACTTAGCTTACTATCAACTATAACCATAACCTGTAGCTCATCTATCTTAGACAAGAATATGTCTTCATATTTCATCTGTCTGCTGATATGAACTACAAAAAGAAACATTTCTAATCTCTAAAACAAATCGCAAGTTTAAATTAAATTTATTGCCGCTAAAAATGAATAAATTATTCTGAGAATCTCGATTAAAAAAAAAAAAAAAAAAAAAAAAAAAAAAAAAAAAAAAAAGGAGATAAAATAAAAAGCACAATCCAAATATATTAAAATTATATATTATATATAAAATAAATATAGTATTATTAAAAAAAAAAAAAATATATATATATATATATATATCTTATATATTATTTAAATATATTTTTAGTTTCCTTAAAATTTGTTTATAAAATTAATTTTATTTATTATATTTATATTTTTTTACTTATCGTCAGCTTAGGGCCTTTGAAGTTTACCGTTAATGCGAAATATATTTAATATCTTTCTATATCTATATCATTCGTTTAAGAAACTTTTTTATTAATCTCAGTCTCATTCTAGTTAGCATAAAAGCTAAATCAGCTTATTCAAAAAAAAAAAAAAAAAAAAAAAAAAAAAATTAATAAATAAATAAACAGTGTAAAAATCTCTGGCTTTATCGGAAGAAGATCTACCCTGCGGCTGCGTGTCAAACTACTAGTCCAAAAGACCATAATGAAATGCATGTGGACCTGTGAGAATACAATTTCAGGCACTGTCAGTTTTCAAACTGTAATATCATACAGAAATTCGAAAGCCAAGCACTTAGAATTAACATTCTACTGCACTCAAACAAAGAAGACTTCCTTGGCTTCATCAGAAGATTTGTAGACTAACCAAGAGACAGACATGCCCTAGGCAAAACTTAATAAACTTAAACTTTATATTTCAGGAACATATAAATAAAATATTAATTTAATAATCTGCAATAATCTTTAATTCTTTTCTAGTTTGTCTGCAGCTAAATTCGTTGCCTACAACTTATCAATCGATAGGCCAATCAATGTCCACTTCCGAACAAGTCTACAAAACTCAATAGCCTCTCTTATGGCCACTTACATTTCGTATTCAAAATGAAGTTCTAAAGTGGAAAATTGGAAAGGTAAAAAGAAGAAGAGAAAGACAAAAACTTGAAGTATGCAGTGGCTCGGCTTTTGGCTCGTTCCATGATTCTAGGAATATTAACCAATTATGCGTATAATTAGTGACACGATTGTCTTGTTAGCTCGAGAGTAGCAATTGTTGTTGTGGTTGTTGTTGTTGTTGTTGTGTGTGTGTGTGTGTTTTTTTTTTTTTGTTATTGTTATAGCCATGTTAATTGCTTGTGTCAAGTGGCGGCAATAGCAAAAGAAAAATTGTTATAGAAGTGTTAACGAACGTCAAACAATCAAGCGGAAATGAATGAAATGCGATGGTTAAACAGATTGGAAAAAAAATAAAAACAAACTATATATGTTGTACAGATGCCAGATATGAAAGAGAAAGGTGTGTATATTTGCTGCACATGCGTGTAATTCCTAGACGATAAGCAATCAAAGTTCCATTCTTTTCAATTTTAGTTTTATTTTTTTTTTTGAGCATTTATTGCAATTTATGTGTAAACTAAACAACATGAAGTTGAACGAACGACAGTTAAGGCTACTATTATTATTATTATTGATGTATGTATGTATTGTATGCATGTATTGTATGTATGTATTGTAATTATGAAATTCCATGCAATTAGGGCCACAATTGATCAACAGTTGTCTGATACTTACGTCCCAGACATGTGTGCTTGCGGAACTGCAAGAATCCCTCGACGCAGCGGCAGGCACCGTCCAAGCAGCTGCTGTTTGCCACCTTCATTGAGCATTGTTCGCTCACCTGGCAATCGCCGCCCAGTAGTTGAGCTGCAGTTGAAGAAACGAGATACAGCTAAGTAAGTTATGTGCCATATGAGTAACGGCTTCTCTGCATTTATGCAAACAACTGAAGCACTTTTATTTGCAGATAAGCAAACAAACATACAAACAAACAAATGGACATATCTTCAATAGAGACATGTCTTCTTTTTTCTATTTTTTTTTTTTTTTTCTTCTTTTTTGTAATGGTAATGGCAATGGTATGGGGTTACTCAAAGATTGACTTACATGACAGACAGCGCTTGGAGTCCAGTTGGACAAAGTAGGGCGCACACTCGCAGTAGCCCAGCGCTGAGCAGCTGCTGCCCTTGATGAAATCTGTGCAGTCCATGTCATGCTGGCACTTGTCACCCAGCTCCAGAGCCTGACTTGTGTTGAGCAGTGTGCAGATGACAAAGGTCTGAAAGAATAATTGAAGTAAATTAGGATTTTTAATAAAGAATAACTAAAAGTTAAAAGATATCAATTTTTATAAATATTATTCATTATAAATATATATTAAATAAAGCTTAAAGCTATTAATTTTAGATAATACTTGATTATAATAGAAGGTATATATACTCAAATTGTATACTAGCTGATTGCAGCTATTCTATATTCCAATCAATGTTTTTTTTGTTTCATATAAAAATGTTGCTAAACAAAATGGTCAAATTAGCTCAGAACCCAAGAAACGATATCTTACTATCTATGTATATAGGCCAAATGATCAACCCAGAAATTATAACTAACTATATATAGGATCTTCAATCGAATTTGGATCGATTCGATCTTCCACATTCTAGTTCTCGTTCTGTTTTGTTTTGCATATATGATTAACCTAATTGTTTGCATAGAAATCAAGCTAGGTCAGGTAAGTTTTAAAACTGATTGGGTCAAATCCCTAATGAGCTTCATAATGAAGCATTTCTCTAAAGCTGCGGTTTTGAAAGATAAAAGATAATTAGGATTAAGCTGATCTCCTAGATACATTTAGTCAGCCATAACTATGCTATTGAAATTAAAAAGAAATTCCGAAATCAGAGAAAAATATCTTATTAATAATCAAATGTTTCACTTAGTTGCAAAACTGACAGACATAAAAAATCTCTAAATCTCTAGTATTACTGAACCACATAATCCACGAAGCAAAAATCAATCCAATCCAAAAAAAAAAACTTTCTCGTATGCAACATAGATGAGTTAACAGTTTCCGTTCTCGAATATTTCACTCAAGTCAAACACGTTCATCCAGCATTAATCCAATCTAATCTGCAACAAATTATATGAGCATGCCCATGCTAAAACATGCCACATCACGATGCTACAAGATTATATCCATAGATCTTATATAATTATGTTGTAAAATGCAGATGATATAAGAATTATGGTTAATCAACAATTTAATAGTTAGCCGGGCGTAAAATTTGCACAGCGTGAAGCGTTAGGCGTTAGCCAACACTGACCAGCCAAGCTAATTGTTTGAGTACACGAAATCGCCGTTAGCCAAAAGTCTTGGCCATGAAGTGTTGCGGTATAATTAATTTGTGTAGTCGAAAATCGCACAAGAAACCAACCAAAAGATATAATGTTATTGCAGCTACTATATTTATGAATGAAAAGCTGTATGTGAGTGTGTGTGTGTGTGTTGGTGTATATTACGCATGTGTTTGTTATGCTTGTAACTGACAGTTAGCCAGATAAGTAGACGAACACGTTATAGATGCTCCAAAGATACAAGCACAAGTTGTAAAACAAAATTAACAGTTGCCTGAACACAACACACACACACACACACACACACACACAAACACACAAAGATACACACTCCCAGTGCTGCACAAAGCCCAGATCTGAAAAAAAAACCAAACCCATTTGGGCTCTCTATAATTAAACACAACAGCAACAGCAACAACAACAGCAAAGGGTATTATAACACACTCCAGTTACAGCTCTTGGCTTTTGTATCTTTTGGGCCGTTTGCAGTTAGAACGTGTGTATCTGACAGATAGAATGCGGAGCACAGAGTACAATGCACTCGGGCCAGTGTTAAGCGCCACACGCCATTAATTATGCCAACTACCCCGCCCAACTAACTAACCGCTCGCCCGCACGCCTGCCCGTCCGCCTTGTCGCCCACTCTTCAGTTGGGTAACCATATCTATTTGCATAGTCTGATTGGATAATGGAAAACGAAACGGTACTGCGCCATTTGATTTGTGTAATTATATTTTCATTTTGATTTCCAGCTCAAATTTGCTGAGGCATAAAATTCAATGACAGCATTAAATTGTAATAGATATGCCCCCTTCCCCAGCGCCTACAAGCACATTCTAATAAGAATTCCAATTGGCAGAGCCGCACACGCAAGCCAAGCTCTTCGCCGACAAATATAACAAGTTGCGACATAAGTTTACAGTTAGTTGTTGTTGCTGTTGCTGTCGTTGTTGATGTTGTAAAAAGCAAAAGAAGTTGAACCTGTATGCAACTGATGCTAGTTGCATAGATACGGATGCTGAATAGTTAATTGTTGCACACAATTTGTTTCAAAAGTTATTTTTACGAGTTTGTTGGGAACATTTTCGATTGAGAGGGTCTGAAGTAGAGTCTGTAGGAATATTGTTTCCGGTTTTTGTATAGGTCTGTATTATAAAATAAAAATTGTTGGTCATTCTCTAAATTATTTCATTTATTTTATTTCATTTTTGCTTATTTTTGTTTTATTTTTTATTTATTTATTTAATTTTTTTTTTGCGAAATTTAAACAAAATTTTTATATTATGTTGAATATTTTATTAAATTTTGGTCAATAAAAAATCATTCTATCATATCATATATTATATATATGGTCTCTATAGAGTAGAGCATCTCTACTGCAATATCAGCTGAACATTTCTTTAGCCTCACAAAGTTAAAAGCATTGTAAATATGTGATAAGCCTCTATAAAATTCTATTCTTTGATTGCCACACTTAACTGAATTGATTTTGACTTCCTCTATTTCTATGCCAAATGAATATATAGATTACAGTTAGAATTTGGCCTTATGCACTTTTTTTTCCCAACAATTTTTTAACAACCACAATTTCTACTCAATTCCAATTGAATTTTTGTTGTTGTTGCTGTTGCCATTGCTGTTGGCTGACACAAGCCGCAAAACTAAACGTGGGCTCATAACAAAACACTCAATAGCAGCAGCAGCAGCAGCCGCATCAGCAGCATCAGCAATTGCTATTAGAGCTGCAAAAGAATGGAAACCGGCAGCAGTTTAAAAAAGCATCGACAGAGACAGAGTCGAAGGCAAAGTCAAAGACAAAGACAGAATTTCAGTTCCATTCTCAATTCTGAATTCTCAGCGGCAGCATCAATATAAAAGAAAAGAGTCAATAAAAAAAAAATTGTTTAATTATGCTTTCGAGTGGCTTTTAAGCACGAGCAGAGAATGTGATTATTGTTGTTGGCCCATTAGAGTGGCCAGCATATGAAAGACTACCTATACCAGTGTCTGCCTCTGCCTCTCCTTCCTCCTCTCTCTCTCTCTCACCGCATCTCAAGTTGACCCATTAAGCATTCAAGTTACTTTCATTGCCAGACGCTTTTGTTTGGCTAGCAGCAAACTTTCAAGTGCAAGAAATAGCAGTTTAAATATAGCCGAAATATATGTATATATGTGTATATGGTATACGATATAGTAGCGTGTGTAGGATGCTATTAGCAAGTGGCTGACAGGATTTGCCGGTGTTGGCCAGGCCATCATAATACAACCTCCACACGCACATTATTTATTTAGCGGGGCCTTGCTTGCTGGCTTGATTTATATTTTGTTTACGGCAACTTTTGCAATTTGAGCGCTAATGAAGAAGTTGAACGCACGCCCCGGTTGCCGGCACTCGTAATTTACTGGCAGCATCGTAAAAGAACAGCAGCAGGACCACAAAATTACACAAGCAACAAAGACAACAACAACAACAAAAAATAGCAGAAAATCATTTTTCGTGTTTTACAAATTACAAATTACTTTCGTACATTTGTTGCAGCTGTTGTTGTTGTTGTCGTAGTTGTTGCTGTTGCAGTCTGTGTTTTGTTTAATGATCGTTGGGCGCCAGACTGTCTGCTGACCTTTGGCCAGGCACAGCTGCCCACAGCTGAAATGCAGGTGAAACGGCTGCTGACCAAGGCTAAGACCGAGCAACGGTTAAACAAACAGCAAAAAATGTGAATATAAATAATTGCGCTACGATTTTGGTAGAGGAAGAAAATGAAGATGCTGGGATATATATGTATGTATATATATATTAATGTATATATATGTATATGTGTGTGGAAAATTCTGAAAGAGTTGCATAAGAAGGGTAATTCAAGGTTGAAGATAGTTAAGTCAAGAGCTCTATGAGTCAGCCAACTGATATTAAATTACTTAATTCATAGAATCTTATATGAATGTTATAAAGAAATATTATGAGCTTTCATATATATATACATAAAGGACTCACTAATAATAATGTCTTATATAAAAAATATAATATATATCATACATATGATAATTTATTATATTACAAAATCAAATCTTTTAATAATATATTTTATGTACATATCATACATATCATAATGTATCATATTACAAAATAAAATCAGTTGCCTATTCATTTGTAATGAATTTTCCATATAATATTTTAAGTTTTTTTTTTTTTTTTTTTTTTTTATATTTTCTTCCCCCAGCCTTAGCCTATCTTAATAAACATTATATTCCTATTACCTAAAAACTTTTCTTTCACATTCAAATCAATTTGGTCTTCCACTCTTCTCTCGTTATTAATTGGAATACGCTTTTACCCCACATTTATGAAATGCACATTTTCAGTTCTCAGCCATTTTCAAGAGAACATTTATTGCTTCAATAATTCAAAAGTTAAGTTGGCTAGCGTGCCAACGACAGGCACACCTAAGGCATAAAGGGCCCTTTGTGTATTCCCAAGCCTAAGTCCGAACAAAATAAAAAGTGTAACTCCCACCGTTTTTTTATTAGATTAATTTGCGTACATTATTCAGAGAGCTGGAGTGACGGACGCCCTGCTAGGCAAACAGTTAAGCTAACTGAAAGAGTTGTAGTGGAAGACGATGATGATAATGATGTTGGCGATGATGGTGATCATCATCAGCATCGACGCCTTGGCCATCTATCAGACAACGTTTGACCCAATGGCCGACTTCACAGCTCTTTCACACACTCAAGCTGAAGCGGCTATAACAGCTGTAAAAACTTGGCCAACGGCCCACGATCAAAGTCAAAGTCGAGGCTTAAGTAAATGCCGAACAGCCCACGCCAAAAACTTTGTACTTGTATATAGAAATATGTTTAAGCCGAACAATAATGCTTTGACAATAATTGAAGTTTTATTTTTGGGAGCAGTTCGCATTGGCAACGCCCCAAAAGATATGAAATGGTGTGGCAACCCCGTTTGCCGCTGATCATTGGCAGATTTTTTTTGTTAGCGAATTGAACGATGTTTGTCAACACTGCAATGCATTGCTGTGTGTGTGTATGTGTGTGTTTGTGTCTGTTTTATTTGTTGTTTTATTCATGTGGACTTACCGCTAAAAGCCGCTTAACCGTAAAAGCTTCGCGGAGCAACGCGCTATTTGCAGGTTGCTTTCTCGCCGCAGCCGACGTCGACGTCGGCGTCGCTGTCATTGTTGCTGCCGCTGCTGCTGCTGCTGCTGCTGTTGCTGTTGCTATTGTTGTTGCTCTCACAGAGCGTTTGCTTCCAAGAAGATGTTGCCAGCTAGGTGTTTGTTGTGAAATGCAACCGTCGTTGTTGTTGCTGTTGTTGTTGTTGTTGTTATTGTCGTTGCTGCTGCTATCGTATATATTTATTTTTCGTTATTGTTGTTGCTGTTGTTGTTGCTGTATGGTTCACAACCTTTGAACTTGACGTGGGTCAAAACGGAAATGAAACGAAACGAAACGAAGTCAAACGAAAACGTTAAACGTACGCTCAAAGCCCAACAAGAACAACAACAACGTAATAATAATAATATAAGTAAGAATAATAATAATAATAATGAAATATATGTGAATGTGTTTCATTTTTTTGTAAAGGTTTTTTATGGCCTTTTGCCGGCCGGCTCGCACGCCCCTCATTCGCATTCACTGGGCGCAGCCCGTGCGCTCCACTTACAACATTCAAAAAGAAGCACCGACAAAAACGAATGACTTAGGCAACGAACTTGAAATTAACACCTGGCTGCCCATAATTGTTTTCGGTTTTCTACTTTGCTATTTTCACTTGCTGTGACGACCTTTGTCTAGTTTTTTTTTGTTTTTTTTGTTTTGCCTCTCACTGTTTATAGAACTGTCTTGGATATTTTTGGGGACTGCCTCCACTAGTTCTTGTTCGCCTTCCTCTTCCTCTACTTTTTTTCAGTTATAAAATCTCATTTTATTGCAATGCTTGTGAGCTTGGGAATGTGACGACAACGTGTTGTCAGTCAGCTCCATAACCGTTAGACGGCATTCAATTTTTGGTTGGATTTGGGCTACTTCTCAGCTAAGATCTCTGTGCATGTTGGCTTCTAGTTGTTGTTGTTGTTGTTGCTGTAGTTTTTATAACTTAATAATAATAAAAAATGGGAAAAAAAACTTATAGGCGTTGCCTGACTTCGAGTTCCGTTTAAAGTGGGCTGCAACCCAAAGAGCCGCAAGCTGTGCACATAAAAATTAGTGAGCAGCGTTGTCTGTGTGGCCCATTAAACTGCAGTCAGTCTATGCTAATGCCTTAGGGCACACAGACACACACACTCACGCTCGCACTCATATAGATGGAAACTGTGGATGTTGCACAGCCATAACCTATTGACCAATAATGCTCTTGTAAATTATAGCGCGATGGACAGTGAGAAAATGCTTTGCAGCAGCTCAAGTTGGGACTTGAGTTTGTATGGGATATTTTTATATGTATATATAAATATATTATTTGACAATCTAATGCTCTATCATTTGAAATTGTATAAGTATTATTTAGTTGCTTGGTCTTATTCTTATTATACTAAAGGCAGAACACTGCAGCTCATATAATATTTCTTTAAAGTTTTTTTGAAGAAGTTTCATGAAGCGAAAACATATTCTATTGGTGGGCACTCAGAAAGTTCTTGGATTTATCTTGTATAAATTATGACGAATTGATATTCTAGAATAGCCAAAATTTTAGTCTGTTGAGATCTTCAAATTTGCTGAATTCATGAATTAAGGTTTATCATATATTGTATCTGGATATGAAAATCCAAAATATTCTTGAATATTCTTTCAAAATGGAAAAAAATTTAAAGAGACTAGACTGTTCGCTAGAGGCTCAAAGATATTTGTGATATTTTTCTACCATGCGTTTCAGATGATTTATGAAAAAATATAAATTTTAAAAATATATAAAAATACAATTACTCAATTATAATTGATGTTTAATCCCTAAAAAAATATATTTTTATGCGAATATTTGCAGCTGCATTAAAATGAACTAAGAAAAGTTTCCTCTGCTCTTATCAAGTTCCTCAGCTCACTTTAAATGCATTTTGGACTAAAAATCTTAGGGAATTGTAGAGTATATTAATTAATCTATCTATTGCTCTATATTTTCTCTTCATAGTTTTTCCTATATCTCCCCAATCAACATCCGATTTCGCTCAGTGTAGTCACGTTGCTGTTGCTGCTGCTAGCGGTTTATTTTGTAATTTATTATGTTTTCTTCTCGCTCTGAACAAGTCCTGGCAAATGATGATTATTTGCATTGCGGTCAAAGTGCAAGTGCAGGGGGCGTCGCCAAACGCTGCCCAAGGCGCAGGCATTCAATCAGCGAAGCAGCGAAGGCCAGCAGATTGATTGCTGACGCTGACCCACTCACAGGAGCAGCAGCAGGATGCGAGTCGAGGATGTGGCCAATGGTATGCCAAGTGCCAAGCTGCACACTTAACGTGTGTGCGTATGAGTGTGTGTGTGTGTTGGTGTGTGTCTTTGGGTGAAGTGTTGCGGCTGCTGCAAACAACCGCAAAACTGCAAATGGAGTTGCAGAGTGCATTTTTCTTGCTCATTTTTTATTTCGATTCTGATGTTGTTCTTCCCCTCCCCAATTTTTCTTATTTTTTGCGGTTTTCGCTTGATCGCACTTTGGTTGGTCTATCGGTCGCTGGGTCGTCATCAATGCAGCAGCCATGGACATAAACTTGGCAGCATAAAAAGCAGCACACACACACACACACATACACAGAGCGACACATGCACATGGATAGAGGCTAAAAAGCAACGCGATTTTTGCACCGTTATGCGCCCAATATGGCAATGCAGCGTGCTAGAGCGAGAGAGCGCTAACACATGTGCAGCAACAGTTGATGCTGCTGCTGCTGCTGCGGCTGCTGCTGCTGCAGTTGTTGCATCTGCATCTCCTCCCAAACTAGCCAAGGCAGGAGTGTCTTCATCTGCTTGCCTCTGACTCTCTGCGCGCTCTCCGGCTCTGCTCCTCTGCAGCTCTGCCTGCAACTCGTCTTCACTTGACTGCGTTCCATGTTTGTTTGTTTGTTTGTTTGCTTTTTTGAGTGTGAGTGTGTGTTTGTGTGTGTGTGTGTGTGTGTTTAGAATGCGCAAGACAGAAATTACAGTCGCCGCTGGCCGCGCCTTGGACATGGACAACAACTGCCACACACACACACATACACAGAGAGCTGCCCCCTCCATCTCCTTTGGGCTGGACATGGACAAAATCAACGCCGTCACAGCCCCAAACAGCAAACACACAAAAAAACCCCATTGAAGCGACGTTCTACGAGAGATCGAGACCGTAACAGCAACAACAACAACAACACAAGCGAGTTGGTGAAATTCTTGAACAGTTTTTTTTTTCTTTTGGCCAGGCGCATAAAATAACGTATATATTAAATGCAACACATTAGACCTAATTATTATTATTCATTATTTAATATATTATTATTTATTTGTTTTAATTTGAATATTTTTTCCGTTTCAACACACGCGTCGCGCACTCGTATCAGATTTTTGATTTATATTTATATATTTTACCATTAAATGTTAAAATTTGCACTGTATTTCGCCTCGCTGCTCTGTTTTATTTCGGTTTGTTCAAATTTTCTTTCTTCTTTTTGATTTTGGTTCGTTTGTGGAGGCGAGCTGGGCACGTCCGCACGTTACGTTGGTCAGCAACGAACTGAAGAGGAGCACGCCAACGACGGACTTAAGAACTAAGACAGCAGCCGTTTGCAGACACGAAGAAGTTACCAACGCCGGCAGCGGCTGCGACGCCAGCTTAAAAGCTCCAGACCAAAGTCAAAGTCAAGGCAGCGCAGCCGCAGCCGCAGCGACAGCAGCTGGAAGCTTTGCGCTGCCTTGGAAATCGGACGTAGCGACGCGTCGCTGCGCGCAGACGCGCAGACACGACAAGTGCCGTCGTCGTCGTCGTCGTCGTCGCTGCTGCTGCTGCTATTGCCGTTGCCGTTGCTACTCTTGTGGTTGTTGTTGTTGTTATTATTTTCTTGCACTATGTTAATGTGGTCGCTGCGAGGCTGTGGAGGCTGCTGGCGTTGCCGTTGCTGCTGTCGTCTGTTATGCTGTGTGTGCTTTATTTGTTTCTTTAATTATGAGTGTCAGTTGGGGACAGTTGCAAGCGCAGATTAAAGCAGATAAACGTAACCTGCACACACACAGACACACACATACATACTTACCACTTACAACTTACACCTACATCCACTTCTATTTCTATTTGTCTTTTTCACTTTTCGTTTACAATTAACTGTTTTTTTGTTGTTGTTGTCGTCGTCGTCATTTGCTTCCGCCAGTGTTGAGCAATCGCCGCAATTCCGTACTAAGCCAACTAAAGACAACAAAATAAACGACGTGCCACAATTCTACTCCGAAAATAAACAATCGCATTTCACACTAATTGAATAATGCGTTCGTTCGGGTGTCTTCGTCCATAGTCTCTGGGCATTTCTGGGCATCTCTGGCATATCTGGCTGAACGGGCATAGGCTCTTTAAAATTTACAAAATTATAATTTAATGGCTTTAAATTGGTCGCTTGGGGTGTAATTTTCGCATTTGCGTTCATTTCGAGTTGAATCTGACCCGCCAAATTGCCAGAGAAACTGTTGATTCAGTCCGGACGGTGACTTGACCAATCGGAGTGGTTCAAAGGGTTGCAAAATTCCAGAAGAGGGAAGTGATTTATTACGGAAAATATTAGATATAATGCTCCATGACTGAAGACAATTTTTAAATAATTTATTAAAAAATATATTTATTAAAAACATCTTCTGTATTTTTAAATCGTTTTTAAAGTGTGTGATTAATTAAATCTAGAATTTTTTAAATACAAATTATTCTAAATTTTATCAAAATAAAAAAATAAAAATAAAAAAACATCCTATCTATTTTATATGCAAGTAATCTGTGTAAATATAAAAAAGCTATTAAAAATTATTTACGAATTTAATATATAATAATATATAATGTTTTAATATATAATATTTTTATTAAATTGTATTTATTTTACAGCCAAATTTCTCTTAATGAACTGAAAGGGAAAACGCTCTATGAAAACTTTTACTGTGCTATAAATTTTTTAATCCATATAAGTATCATCATATATTAATAGATTGATTGCAGCCCACGCCCAACGAACTTCTTGTACTACCCACGCACTCGCATATAGAGAGCAATCGCCTTCGCATAAGAAGCGCAAAGATATTTTTTATATTGTGCCAAGTGGGCACTTGAAAGCGTTGATCTTTTATTTTACTTTATTTTATTTTTTTTTTATTTCGTTTTCTTTCTCTCGAGCTTTAGGAACAGACAAAAATAAAAAATTGCTTCGATTTTGGTGCAAAACTTTTTCATACACAAAACTTAATTTGAAGGTTTTTATTGAGGACCGGAAGGCGCATGACTTCAGTTTGATTGTCCCACAGGCAGAACCATATACCTATACATATAAATCAATAATTGACGCTGATTGCGGAGTAGAAGAAAAAAGCATGGGGAAATGATCTTAAGTATTTTTGATTGTCTATTGAGCCGGGTTGAGGGAACTGAGAATATATTTCTTTTTTTTTTTGCCAAAAATTAATGAAGCATAACGAAAGCATATTCATATAATTTGTTAGCATGGCGAACAAATTTGCATTTGGGAGGCGGACTTTATCAATAACATAGGTCATTAATAAATCAATCAACAGCTATCGAAGGCGTTTATTCACCCTCGTTAGCGCTCGATCAACGGTCGATCTTATTACCACACGGTAGAGAGTACGAAGAAGTAGACTAAGGAAATGCCTAGGAACATCAATTTGTTAATTTAATAGCACATCTATGTGGGAGATAATAGTACAGAATTACTAGATAGCGTAAACCCATATCAACCTAGATTTAACATTTCCTGCATAGTTTCTCTTGCGATTTTCTCTGGCATTATCTTTCTTTTTTCATAGGATTTTTCCATTTTGCTTAGTATATTGTATATTCATTATTTTCCTTTTATTTTCCCAGCTCCTTTAAACAATTGGACGCTTTTTCTTCTTCTCATTTTCTTATTCGTCTTTCTTCCTTGATTTTTCCAATTTGGTACTATTACTTCCTCCTTTCGCTTTCCTTCTTACTACTTCATCCTTCCTCTTTCCTTATTTGTCCTTACTATTTTCTAGTTACTTTTTCTTCTTCCTTCATACGTTCCTCATACTATCTTCCTTCTTTTTCATCCTACTTCCTCCTTCCTCGATTCTTGTTCCTCGTTTCCAGTTCCTCCTTCCTCTTTCTTCCCTCCATCTTACTTTTTATTTTTCCTTCTGTCGTCTTCCTCTTTCTTCATTTTTGCATCTTCTCTTTTCCTCCATCCCCTCTCCTTCTTCTACATCCCTTAACCTTCCTTCCTCCCACCTCCTTTCAACTTCTTCATTCTTACTTTTCCTTTCTCATTTCCTCTTTCCACCATTTATCTCTCGCTCGTGCTTCTTTTGTTCTCCTCCGACAGATCTTGTTTGTCTTTCAGCCCCGACTCTTGGCCCTCGTCCACAATACCCTATAAAAATTAAAGTAATTCTCCAACAATTGATTTCACAAACGATTCACTTTTAATGCAACTTCTAATCAGATCTCTCTCCCATTCTCTGGGTGCCATAGAAACCCGTGCACACAATGGGCAGCGCGCAAAGCGAATTGTGTTAAAAACCATAAAATTGTTATTAAAAGTCTTAACAGACACAACAAATGCCACGCCCCCACCTCCAATGGCTGCCCCACTGGGGCCGATGCTGCATTGACGCATTGGCGGCACTTTTAACAATGAAAAGCAAAAGTAAATCGAAATCAAAGTCAAAGCTGCAATGGAGAAATGTGCCCCAGCATCCACATCCACATGGACAGCCTCTGCTAAACAATTGAAAATTGTTTCTGTTGTCGTTGTCTTCTTCTTCTTGTTGTTGTTTTTCAACAACAACTTCTCTCCTATTCATTGGCGGGCAACACGTGCCAGGTGTCTGGGTGGCTAGCTGTAAGCCGCTTGCCCGGCCAAAGGCGAGGGGGTAGTGGCGGGGCAGTTGCATAGTCAAGTGCCGGCGCTGAGCACAACCTGTCGCTGCCACAGGCGATGGCAGTGGCAGAGCCACCGTTAGCTCATATCACATAGAGGAGGGGGCGCACACGTTTGCCCTGCCCCACAAACACATAACTGACACACACACACACACACACACATATGCACACACACTTGTTCATGGAGATCTTAAACTTTCATTTATACAATTGTCTTCAAACTGTGCAGCGATCACTTTTTGTCTGCTCTAAGAGTGTGTGTTTGTGTGTGTGTGTGTGCTGCTGCTGCTGCTCCGAAATGAAAGTCGGAACAAAATGGATTTGCTTTTGGAATTTTTGTTAAAAAAAAATACACATTTGTGTAGTTGCTGCTGCTGCCGCTGCTGCTGCTGCTGCTGTTCATTTGTTATGGGCCACAAGCGTCAAGCGTTTGCTTTATTGCAGTTTTCATATATGCTTCTGTGCCAAAGGAAAGGCCGCGCCGGACGCGACTTGACTTGGGCCCAATATCTCATTAAATCTAAATGGACTTTTCTGCTTTCCCACCCTCTCTCACCCTCTCGCTCGCTCTCCCTCTGTCTACCCCTTTTTGGCAGCGAAAAAACTTTCGCCGATGGAGCCAGCACTCGACTCCCTACAGCTCCTGCTGACCTTGCCTCGAAAGCGGGCACGCTCCCATTTTGGGCCAGCTCACGTTTTCGGCTGCGTAAAGCCCTTGTAAATTGTGCTGGGTCATTGGCCGGCTTGCCAAAAAAAAAAAAGAAGAGTTAAGAGTCAAGAGCGACGGCGGCTTGGAGGCATTATAAAAGAACTTTAACTTTAACTTTAAACTGGTTATTATAATTTTCGTTCGCTCGGTTTCGCAGAAACGACGCTGGCGAAAAGGCAACAGGCAGCAGGCAGCAGGCAAACTGGCAACAAGGCAAAGCCCATTAGTTGGCCTCATTCTTGGCCAGGAAATCTTTGTTGGGGCCATGCTGCAAGCGGCTTCGTGACAAATATGAATATTTCGAGCTTATGAAAACGAACGAGCCGAAAACTAAAAGAACTGTGTGGCATGCATCTGTGAAGATCGCACTGTCCACCTGACCGACTCTGCCTCTCTCACACGCTCTCTCTCTCTCACTCACTCTCTCTCTCTTGCTGCTTCGATCTGCTGCTCCTGCGCCTCGTGTAGCATGCAACGAACGCGGAAGTATTTAACGTGTTTGTTTGTCCATACGAATGCCTGCTGGCTCCAGCTGCAGCTTCTGCAGCAAAGCGGCCAATGCTGCTGCTGCTGCTGCTGCTTCTTCTTCTGCTACGTTTGGTGAAAAGTGTTTTGTATGCAAATCATTGAAATTACATATTATGGCCAGTTGGCAGTCGTAAGTAGCAGTTGGCCAGCAACTGCTCGCCAGACATGCACCAGAACGGACACAGCCTCAGCCCCAGCCACAGCCACAAAGCGAAGAACAACAAACGAGGCATTTGAATGCCTCGCTGCCTGCCTGCTTGCAACATTTTGCTGCAACAGCACATGAAGTCTTCATATGGCTCAGCCAAACACTGGGTGGGTCGACCCATCCAATGTTGCCGCCCGGTTGCAGAAGCAGTCGGCATCTGATGCGGCTGCTGCTGCTGCTGCCTCCGAGCCAACCATGTGATATGCCTTGCCACAGCGACAGCTCATAAATTCATTAGACCTTGCCACCAAATGTGGCCAGTCTAGCTGCCACAAATGCCCACGCATTTCACTGCCAACAACGCACAATTAGCAATATTTTAGGGACGGCTTACTTTTGATAGCATCTGGTTATTAAAGCGGAGCTTGGATGAAATACTTAAGAAGAAGAAGGCAAAGAATAAGTTAAATTTTATTCCTTTTATTTGTGTTACTTGTAAGATTTTTTAAAACTATAAATTAAACGAAAAAAAAAACATATAAAAATAAATTTTAACTTGTATATTATTTTTGCTCAAAGATTTTATTTTATTTAATTTTTTTTATTAAAAATAATTATTATATTGCTTCAAAATATTTTATTATTATTATTATTTTTTTTTTTTTACATTTTCCTTTATATTAAAAATTAACAACAGCAAAATAAATAAAAAAAAATACCTTTTTTTTAAATATATTAATCTTAGTCAAGCTGTTTTTGATGCTTAAATTAAGAAATGCAGAAATATTTTATTTTATATTATTTTTATTTAATTTTATTTTATACAATACAAATTTTTATACTTTCTGCAGATCAAAAAATAACTCAAATTGTATTTGTAATAAATTTTTAAAAATTAATTACATTATTTTCGTATAAAAATAAAAAAAAAATATTCTTTTCCTCTATATTTCATACTAGAAATAAAATTGACTTAGCCCAAGTCAAGTTGTGACTGCCAATTCGTATGATGTGCAAAAAGTGCAGATGATTCTCTCTTGTCAAAAATCTACAAAAATTTCAGTTGCTGTCGCTGAATACAAAAACCAACAACAAAGCAAAACTAAAAGAAATACAAATTCCAAGCGGCGTGACAGGCGTGAAGTTTTGGTAAACCCTTCACGCCAATGGATCGCTCGGTGATAGTGTGTGTGTGTGTATGTGTTCCGATGGAGGATGACTTTTAAGTTGCACGGGGTGAAAATCAAAAGAAAAGAAATTTAATTATAGTTTAATGACAGCACGCAAATAGTCGACAAATGTGGGTATTAGAGTTTCAGTTTGGTTCACTCTGTGCCATCTTCCGCCTCTCAATATCTATCTTTTTGTGTTTTGATACCCTGTAGAATATTGAAGGAGGGTATATGGTGTTGACGAGTAAATGAAGTGAAGTTTGTAAAATATATTTGACTAAAGTCTATATGCTGTTGGTCTATAGGGCAAACAATGCCGAAAATATTGTAGCTAGTATACAAGGTATATTCCCATGGAGCTATATGCTATATACAATTCATTATACTATATATACGTACATATATCCATCATATATATGCATTCATGCATATTCATATCTATAAAATATTATGAATATTCTATGCTGCTTCACAAACATTTCTAGGGTATTTCCATGCCGTTCAATGCCCAGCAGTTTTTTACGATGTCGTCGAAAGTAAAATTTCCAATTGATTTTTGTTTGGGCTTTTGTGCTTTGTACGTTTTACACGCTTTTCGTTTTTATTATGCGAATTGCGGACACATTTGGCAAAACGGCAAAGGCAAAGCCGAAGGTAAACGGCAAAGGCAACGGCAAAGACGGAGACAAAGAGGCAAAGCAAATGCCAAACATCATGAACCGAAGGAGAAATGATGGCAGATTCATCCCAGTAAGCTAGCAGCAGCTGCTGCCACTGCCGCTGCTGCACAGGCCAAGCACTTTCATCTCCGCTTACGCAGCATGAGATTCAGATTTGTTGAGCCGGCAAAACCAAACTCCAAACTCCAAATCCCAGAGGCCAGACAGACGGACAGACAGACAGACTGACGAAGCCGGCCTGTGTGACTTACTCGCTAGCCTGGCTTCTTCTACCTTGCCCCATTGCTGGGCTCTTTGGCTGGCGTTTCGTTTTCAATTTTTGAAAGCTCATCGTGCACGAGGTCAATGGAGAGCAGCAGCACCGGCAGCGGCAGCTAACGCGACGCTTTTTTACGCTGTCTGGCAACATTTGCTTTCAACATGAGTTTTTTTGCTGCTGCAGCAGTTGCATTTCCGAGAAATGCAACTGAGAATGCGCCGAAAGTTTAGCCAGCAGATGATCTTAAAAGATATTAAGGAATAAACCCTCAAGAGCGTTGCCTGAAAGTATGCACATGGAAGAGCTTAAAGCGGAAGTTAGGGAAAATTGTAACAGGATTTCGTTCAATTTATTTATTAACAGGTCAATAAATTAAATATAATAATACAGAAAATGCATATATTATTCATTGTTAAATTTAAAATAAATAAACTTGACTATTGACTTATTAAAAATGAAAAGAATTTACTATTTAATTTAAAAACATAAATTCAAAATAAATAAGATTTTAAAAAATAGATAAATAAATAAAATAAAATAAACACATATGTATATGTATATAAATAATAAAATAATAAAGACTACGAGCAAAATAAAAAATAAACATAATAATAAAAAAAATTTACATAAATAATATTATATAATTTTGTATTGTTAAATATTAATATGCATAAATATAATACAATATTATATATATATATATTTTTTTTACTACTTTTTTTTACACAAATTATATTTTATTTATAATATTTAAATTTTTCATGTTCAATAATTATTTATTATTTTTATTTTATTTTTTATTTTATTTTTTTATTATTCTTTTATTATTGTACACAAATTATATTCTATTTATTTTGCATTATTTACATTTTCATGTTCAATATTTATTTTTTATTTGTATTTTTTAATTTTATATTCTTTTATTATTATAAATAGCTTAGAGACGTATTTTTAAACACTAGAAAACCCACTAGACGCAGCATTCACATCATATTCAAATTAGTAGACATAAAAATCGAATAACTATTTCTGTTTGATCGAATGTCTCTTTCTTTTTCTTTTAGTTTTAATTGCTTTTAGAGCTCTTCAGCCGGCCTGCGGGTGTCGCACACTCGACCGGCTCTGGGGGTACTCTTGGGGACTTGGTGACTGGAACTAACATCTCTCCAACTGGGCAGAGTGCTCGTAGTGATGTGCTAACGATGGCCAACAGCGAGTGCTGACTGTCCGGCAATTAATCTTCTACAATTTGAGGTTCGTTTCGCTTATAGCATACTCTATTCGTGTATGTACATACTGTGCGTTCGTTCGCTTTGTTAATTGATAGCAAAATTACAAGAAATTCAATGTGTTTTTCTTCTGAGGCACTTTCACTGCAATGATCCAAAAGAGTTGAACTCACAGTCGAGCGAAAGACCCGTTTAAATTGACAAATATTTGCCGTCTAATGAGTATCTTTTTGACTCTTCTTCTTCCTCTTCTTCATTTTTTGCACACACAGCATCCACAAGCAGCAGCAACAACAACAACAACAGCGTTTTTCGAAAAGTGTGATGATAAATGGTGTTTAAAGCAGGTGGTAAGCTTCATGTTAGAGAGCTGTCGAACTGTAGGTGCTACACAAAAAAAAATGGGCATGCTTATTAAAATATTGGAAGCCAATTTACACGTGTTAACATTTGCACTTTGAGGTAAAAAAATCGAAAAGAAAACAGCTCTTTAACAAGCAGTGGAAAACAACTAAGTGATTTTTGCATTTCATTTATTTATTTATTTTATTTATTTTATTTTTATTTTATTTTTTTGTGGTTGTATGAGTATATAAAAGTTACATAAAATACGCTTCGTAATTAATTAATTAAAATAAATTATGCTAAATAAATTGTAATGCGAAACTAAGTTTCGTGGATCTTAAAGATAAAAAATTAAAAAAAAAAAAAAAAAAAAAAAATTAATGTAGAGAAAAAAGTCATGAAGATATGTAACTTTTTGGTATTATATTTTATTTTACTGAGTCTTCATAATATAGTAGCTTATTCAAAATGTCTCAATTAGCATCCCGGTATCTTCTATTAGATTCCAGAAAAAGAAAGGAAACCATAGTCTAACAATGAAACATACTAAGAGAGTTTGCATACCTAAAAGGAAACTAGGCAGCTCTAACTTTCCTCAACTCAAGCTTATCTAATAGCTAAACAGTTAACTAACGAATGGCTAATAATCAAAAGCGTAGCTTTACGCAATCAACAGAATAAATGCCAGCCAATCAGACAGCGCCTAAAGAGCTACTGTTTAGCTGAATAGAAAAGACGCGAACAAATAAGATCAAAACAGGCAAGCTTCGGCGTTAGATAACAAGCGAGCGAAACAAATCAGCATAACTTTCTTGCCATAACTTTTACTAATTTTTGAGTTAAGCGACAAGCAAAGTGGACAAAATAGGTATATAAATATGTATATATATATAATCCTTCTGAATGATGCTCACTCAATTAGCATAAGCCAACTATACTTATGTAAATTGGCCAGAAAAAAAAAAAAAAGCGAAATGCTTAAGCGATCAATTAAAAATTACGTATACGCAATTTATATGCCATATGTGTAGCGTCTGCCGCTGCCGTTGCCGTTGCTGCTGCTGCTGCTGCTGTTGCTGCTGCTGGGTCTTAACATTTCTATGAATGACTTTTTACATGTTTTCACTTTTAATACACACACACACACGCAGACACAGAGCTACAGAGCCACAGAGACAAATGATAGTGAAACCATATATACAAGCAACACACAAAAATGAAACATTCGAAACATTACAGTTTTAAGTTTTGCCTTTTGCCATAATTTGGCTCTGACTTTGGCTCTGACTCTCTAACTGTTGGCATTTTTTGGCATTTAATGATCATCGTCGTACATTCACCGTGAGTGGCCCCCATGCCCCTCTCTCTCTCTCTCTCTCTCTTCAGCCTGGCCGCCCTCCACACACACACAAACATACTTAGCTACTCATCTACTCGTATTAAAAAAAAAAAAAGCCTTTCATAGCCTGACGCGGTTCTGCTTCATTTTGTTTAATGACAATGAAAGATACAAGACACACACACACACACACATAAACATACACACACACGTGTAGCTGCTGCCTGTGTCTTTACATTTTTGCTTTCGTTTATGAACTTTCACGTGTGGCTCTGTAAAATTTGTAGAAAATTACATTGAAAGTGCTTGGGGCAACGGCTGCTGCGGCTCGGAAGTCGTTTTTGAGAGAAGAAGATTTAAATGCTTCATGGCATTACCTAATTTCGGTTACGAAACAAATCAATTAATGCGTGTCTGAGACGCTGCGTCGTGAGTCGTGACCCAAAATATCGTATAGGTTCTCTCACTCCCATCGGAAGCCATTAACAATATTTATTGGCCACTTATCGAGAGGATATTGAAAACCACATGAGATCTACAGCCAAATCCGCCAAAAAGATCATAAAACCTCATTGGATATAAATATCCATATGCTAATAGAGCCAACTAAAGCCAAGGCTGGAGATATTTGCATCCATCAAACGATAATTGCATGGGAAACATGAAGATTTGGCATTTCATTGACGAACTTCTGTCTGAGATTTCAGCGAACATGATAAATATCTTAGAGATTTTAGTTTTTGAACTAGACTCGATGGGAAATAGTCGACTCTACCTTGAGCTGGCATTGACAACGGAGCTCACATGTGATCTTAATATTCGATTACCATTGAGCATACATGCATATAAAGGAAATGATATTATGACCCTTGAGTCTCTTAGAATATAAAGTAAAGATATAGAGTGTGAGAGATATATGAGAGCAAAAGGGAAGTAGAGCTCAAAAATATTTTTATTTTTTCGGCTTTTACATGAGAGCAGGAGGATCGCGCAGAAATCATATTATATCCCTCTTATTTTCTTTGCTTTTGCCTCTCCCTCTTCATGTTTTTCGTTCCCTTTACCTTCTCTTTCTGGCTTCACTTTTCCATTTCGATGAACTTCTGCCTTCTATACAATTTCCTTTACCTACTACTGCTCCTTCTCCCTGCCCGCACCCTGCTCCTGGATCTTCTCTTTCTTCCTCTGCTCCCTCTCCTCTCCTCCATCTCCTTTACCCACACTACATCCCTCGGTCGATAGGGATTATACCTCTCATGCGAATTGCGCACCTAATTCTAATGTAAAATTCCGCCTCTCGTTTTTCTTCTGCATTTTCTTCATTTTTTTTTTTCATTTTACCTGCTGCCGTAATCAACTGTTCGCATGTAGCCCGTCACTCACCTGCCCCGCACATGCCTCGGGGCCAAACAGAGGGAAACAAAAAACCAAAGTGTATTCAATTCTATTAACAATAATCCAATGGCCAATGCATTTGGCTTTCAACATTTCCGCGGCCTGATCGCGCATTACTTTCCAGCTAGAACGTTAAGGCAGCTGAAATTTGCATATAAACAGATGGTAGAAAAGGAATTAATATTTGGCTATATTGGCCATATTCAGATGACAATACAATAGAGGCCCCCTTTGGCTACCTGTTGCTGCCTGCTTCTGCCTACTGCCTGCTGCTGTCCATGTGAAAGCCGCCAACATGTGCAAGCCAAGTCGAAGCCGCAGCCGAAGTCGACGTCGACGTCGAAGTCGAAGTCGAAGCCGAGGCCAAGCAATTTGGCTAGCAACGAGCGCATTAATGATTTTCACAAGACTTGGGTAGTTAGATGCGTTTATTGTGGCTGTGGCTGTGACTGTGGCCAAGTTGCGTTTGGGCCAACATTGCGATACATTGACCCAGAAGACATTTGGTATGCAGTTGGCTGCTGCCGCTGCTGTTGCACTTCATTAGTAAAAAACGAACGCAAATCTCGTTGTCTCCGACTCTGGGCTTGGCTTTCGTTTTTCTTTTTTCTTTTTTGGATTTTTGCTTCGTTTTCTGTGTTTTTTTTTTTTTTTTTTTTTTTTTTGAAAGCCATTGCAAGTTATTGGCAAGGTTTATTGGCAACGCCTTTCACTGCTCTTGCGGATGATAGCTGCCAATAGATCAGCTTAACCTGGCCTTAAATCGTAGCAAACAATAAATAAACAGATTAAAGGCAAATCAAATAGGTGAATCGGTAGCCCTAACCCACATCTCACACGAGACACAAACAAACACACACACACACAGTCACACACAGACAGGTGCAGTGGGCTCATCTGTCGCGCAGAGCTTAGCATAAATTTGCATAAACACTAAAGACGACATAACTGTAAACATAATCAAAATCAACTTTGTGTGTATGCTCGGCCCTCTGGTTGTTAATCGAAACAAGCTCTTAATAAATAACTCGAAGCCCACATAAAAAAGGCAGAGCTATTTCGAACTAGACTGGCAGATACCCTGTAAATGAGATACGAAGGTAAATAATTGATTTTAAAATACATTTTATATACATTTTATACCATATTTATATTATTATTAAAGTATTTTACAAATATCTTACAGTGGGTTAGACGTAATAGGTACCCTATAAAAATTATTTTGGTATTTTTATAAGTGATCTACGACGGTAGTCTATTTATAATCCGAATTTACCTTTATACTACTGCTATAATATATATTTTATTAATTTATAACATATAATAATTCCTTAAGTATATGTATCAAATAAATGTCTCCATTAACGTAAACAACCTTACAGCTAATTTTAAGCCACCCCTTCACACACCTGTTGCGTACAGGGTATATCATATCATTCTCAGCTGACGCACGACATTTGCATTTAGACAGACTTGGTGAAATGAAAGAAAAGTATACATATATGTATATATAGAGATATATGTGCCACACATGCCACATGATCGGCAATACGATTAAAAAATATCAAGTGTAACCGGAGAGCAGTCAAAAGCCACAGCAGCCGACAAGATAGTCAAAGAGAGAGAGAGAGAGAGAGAGAGAGGGAGCGGGAGGGGCAATGTGCTGGAGACGCCTCAAAAGAATGCGACGACGCTCCACAAAGATAAGCTGAAAGCAGTTGAAATGGAAACTGGCTAACCGACTCGCTAACTGACTGACTGAATGACTGACTGAGTGACTGACTGACTGAGTGACTGACTGACAGCTGCGTCTTTAGAAATGGCGCACAAAAGCCAAAGATACAGCCACAGACAGCGTCAGACTTTGACGAAATTGACTTTCTCCATTCAATATAATTAAAAGTAATATTTTTTTTTTTTTTTTTGTCTGCGCTGTCTTGCTTAGCTGCTGCACGTCTTCAGAATGGTAACAGCAGCAGTTGCCGCTGCTGCTGCCCAGGAAGTAATTTATTATTGCAGGCGTGCAGTCACAGCTTAAGCCAGTGAAAGAGAGAGAGAGAGAGAGAGAGAGAGAAACAAAGATAACTAAAAACCATTTCTCCAGCTGCCCGTCTGCCCTGGCCAAATAATTCATTACTCAAAATTCGCAGCGCACCACGGGGCGTATGTGTAACAAGTGAAAAGTCAAAGTCAAAGTCGCTGTGTGTGGCAGACAAACAAAAGCAAACTAAACATCTATGCATCCCTCTCCCCCTCTCTAAAAATATACAGAGTTTAGAGAAACAGCAAAAAACAAAACCAAAAGATGCTTTACCAAATTTACGTTGGTTTTTTGTGTTATTTATGCAAATTGTTTTCAGCTTTTCAGGCTCACTTTCAGAAAGCGAACCCCGAAAAACAAAACTATTTTTAGCCAAAATATATTTTAGCATAGCTTCTGCGTTGACTTTTACTTTTCATTTTTGTTACTTTATTTCGTTTTGTTGTATGTGTGCTGTTTAGAAAATAAAATCAGTTTACTTGTTTTTCATTTCATTTCATTTCATTTCAGTTTTTACATAACAATCAAAATGAACAAATACCAAATTTATGCTTGTAGAAACAAGGCACGCACTTAAATGAACGGGTAGCCCAGGTAGCCGGCCAGGTAGCCAAGTGGCTAGAGACAGCTGCTGGTACTTAATGCTCAATTTCACGTTCATTGACACGAGGCCACCGGCGAGGGGGGGTGGGGCGGCGAGCAGGCGACTAGGCATGTCTGTCTGTCTGCAAAAAAATTGTCACCTGTAAAGCAAGAGTTTCGCCGGCACGCGCGCATTTAACATCGAGTCAAATAGCTTGAATTTATTTCTTATTTTATAAAACGAAATTGTTATTTAATGCAATTGAAGCCTGTTATAATTAGATTATATAACAATTTGAGTACGGCTCAACGATTATCTAATTGGACAATAGAAAGCGGCACATGCTGTCCAGCCAATTAGACAACTTTTTTCTTTCATTAAAGAAAAAAAAAAAAACCATAAACATTGTCGCCAAGCGAGTCTTTACTGTACAAAAGAAATGGGAGAAAAATACTTTAAAATATTTGTATTTATTTTTTGTAAATCTTGTTTGTCTAAGAATTAATTTGCTTTGCTTTAATTTGCGGCTGTTAATTTTATTTGTCTTTATTTATTTATACGCCTTAAGCATATTTTGCACTTCACTTCACTTTCGCACATTAAAAATGCAATAAAAATGTCTAGAAAAAAAATCAGTTTTTAGTCTAGCTGTGTTAGAGGTAATCATTTTTATTTTCACATCCATTTTTTTTTATTATTTACTACGTTAAGATTTAATAGCTTCACATTTCACTTTTACGGCACTCGAGGAAAAATTCAATTTTGATGTCAAATCAATCTGCAAAATGAAGTTAGGAGAATTAAGCCAAAAGAGTTGTGAGACAATAGAAAGTTCAGATTTGGGGCAAAATTGCTGAGCTCAACTTATTGAAAATTTTATATTATTTTAATTTTTTGTACTTGATAACTAACGTTGCATCTTTAGCTAAGGAAACAAATGAAGACAAACTTCAATTAGAATCGCATTCTCATTTGTTTTCATTCGTTTTTTATATATTTATAGAATCTACTTTATAATAAAGCGTCCATTGCGCCAACTAAAAACTCAAAGCTCACTTTAAGCTACAAATTCAAATTGAAACCAATTTCAAAGCTTTAACGTCTTTGAGCAACAGCAAAATAGCTGCCTGCTATAACACTGCTCTCATTGAAAGCACACGGCGCTGCCACACTGCTCAAAGTCAAGCTAGCATTTTGGCGAACAGCTGGCCGCCAAACTTGTATTTATCTAGCGGCTTATCTTCATACACGCGCGCACACACATAGTCAGACCACTTCTTGCCCACAATTGTTGTCGTTTCCAATCAGTTCTACGTTGAGTCTGATTGGGAGTGGTTCGCCATCTTGCGGTCTGCAGTAAAAAGTTTAGTGTTCGTTTTTTAACAACCCGCAAGTCAGTTTTTTTTTAATACTACTCAAAGGTAAGAAATGGTCGAAAATTATATTATATAAAGTGCTAACTATCAGATGACAATCGAAAGCTCTCGCTGTTGCATTTAACTAGTTAGAACAGAATACGAATATCACATAATGCTGACTTGCAATAAATGCCAATTAGAGCTGCACAATATGTGTGCGCATATCATTGATCTAAAATTCCGTTTGTTAATATGTGGTTGAAGTACTTAGCTCTGATTAAATGAATAAATTACGTATGTTTAAACTACGAATAACCTTTGACTTAAAACTTTGTGGCTTTTGTTGCGCCTTTGCTTCACCTTCGAGTTGAACTTTCCCCACAAATACAAACATACAAAAACCAAAAAAAAAAAAACAAAAATCTGTGGGACACATGTTCACATTCATATGCATACGTGTGTATAAAAGTGCTTGTGTCTATATATCGAAATGCTCGCACACATACATATTCATTGCTTATATGCAATTCACTTTGCTTGTTTATTTTGTTGGCTTTCTAAAGCACAGCCGGTTTCTTGGCATAGAAGAAAATCTGAAAAGAGTGAGAGCAAGATATATTTTATGTATATGTATAAAGAGAGAGAATAATTTACACGTTGCCACCTGTGCTTAGCTTAACTTTCCCCTTCTGCTCCTCTTCTTCTTCTTCCACTTCTCTAGCTAACGTTCAAAGTTTAAACATATATTTGCATTGTCACTTTTTGTTCATTAGACAACGATTGTTCGAGTATAATTCTCAAGGGGCTCGCATTGTAACATACGCTTGTTCAGCACGTAGAAAACATATTAACAACGCCAAATCTTATCAGAATACGCTACTCCGACTGATAGTGTACAGTAAAAAAAAACCGCAAGAACTAATTGTAAATAAATAATATACACATATTTGTGGCGAAAGCGTGGAATTGTGGGCGTGCCTACTTCAGTCATATATATGGCGTGATTTATGTACAGACAAAATCACGCTACTTGGCATGCAAAGGAGCTGCTCAGCTAGCATCGAAACTAATTAGCAACAGAAGCTTATTGGGCTGTATCGCGTATCTGTATTAATATGCATGCACCACACACACACATACACACACCAGAGCGACAATCTAAATATAGATAGTTTAGCACATATGCCGCTTATATAAACGCGCCAGATGCGACAAGTTGCGCGAATAGTTGTGTAATAATTCAATTGATACAATTTTATATAAATATCTGATAAGAGAAATTCTAATTGAAAACAGACACACTGGCGCTCAATTCAAAACAACTCAATGGCGCCATTATACAACACTGCTCAATGCCAACTATCGTTATCGATAAAGATCAGCTGCGGCTATCAGCTTTGCGTGTGACCATGAACTTGTCATAAAAAAAGCCATTTTAATGCTTACTAATGGAAAAGTTTTTGGCACGCGTAAAAGGGAAGAAAGAGCAGCAAGCAACAGTTAGCCCAGCAATAAGAGTAAGGGAGAGACATAATATGCCAGTGGCTGGCATATCTACATATGTTGTTGGCCGGCAAATGCGATAACGATTACACAGGCCTGGGCGTACTTGTATTTTCGTTTGTGCTCAGAAGTTTTTGTTAAAATTTGTTTCGAGACATAGAAAAATTACTAGTTTTACTTTAGAGAAAATAAAAACATTGGCGCACACACACACGGAGCTTATCTGACTGCCAGTCTAGTGGGCCATATAACGGTGATAACAGCGATTGCGCAACGCATTTGTAATTGGTGCAGTAGAGATTGTTGGTGGCCTAACGGTGCTCGCCGGTCTGCAGTTATCAGTTTAGCACAGTGACTGGCCGGGAATACGTGTAGTCCATTGGGAGATTTGTCGCTTAGTGTTCGAAAAAAAAAAAAAAAAAAAAAAAAACCAAAAAAAAAAAAAACAAAAAAGGAGAAGATTCATTCATAGAAATTTGTTGCAGTTTGTGAAATGTTTGCATTACGCCGCAGTCTCAATATGGTCTACGGGCCGCAAAAATTGAAGCAAAACAACTATTTTAAAGTTAATTTCGGTGTCTCTGCGGCGGTAGGTTTGTGCATACCCTGTATCCAAAGTGAACTGGAGTATATTGGCTTGGCTACTAAACACATTTCATCAAAATTGTCATTTTTGTTTGCCATGCTTTCACTATTAATTGTTGTAAATACTCTGTTTTCAAAGGGTGGCGGGGTATATTCACTATTAATTCTCTTTTTGCTTATCTAAGCTTTCGCTCGATCATCTGTAAATACGCATTTCCGCTAATCAAATTTGGATCCCAAGTTAGCTTTCTCTATAGTCTGTTTTTCTCTCATCCGATCAAAGTTCACTTTGGCTTGCAATACTCAATTTCATCTTTATCAGTCTAACATTATTATCATGATTTTTATTATTATTACTTTTCTAAATTATAGAGTAAGCTGAATATTAAAATTAAGAAAAAAATGCAAGTCGTATACAATAAGGTGATATCCATCTTGTATTTGTCGTCGGTTTGTGCAGTTGATATCTTTGTTTAAATCACAGCCTTCCTATTTGGTTTGCTTTCCCGCACAGATGTCGCAGAAAATTCGCGCTGGACCCGTCGTCGATGTGCTGGGTGATGAGATGACCCGCATCATCTGGCAGTCGATCAAGGATAAGCTGATCCTGCCCTTCGTCGACGTCGAGCTGCACACATTCGATCTGGGCATCGAGGAACGCGACAAGACCAACGATCAGGTGACCATCGACTGTGCCGAGGCCATCAAGAAGTACAATGTGGGCATCAAGTGTGCCACCATCACGCCCGATGAGAAGCGCGTCGAGGAGTTCAACCTGAAGAAGATGTGGAAATCCCCCAACGGCACCATTCGTAACATTCTTGGCGGCACCGTCTTCCGTGAGGCGATCATTTGCAAGAATGTGCCCCGCCTCGTCTCCGGCTGGCAGAAACCCATTGTCATTGGTCGCCATGCCCATGCCGATCAGTACAAGGCTGTTGATTACCTAGTGCCCGGACCCGGCCAGTTGACCCTCACATTCAAGGGCACCGACGGCAAGGTCATCAACGAGGTGATCAATGACTTCAAGGGTCCCGGCATTGCATTGGGCATGTACAACACGGACGACTCGATTGTGGACTTTGCTCATGCTTCGTTCAAATATGCGCTGGACCGCAAGATGCCGCTGTACATGAGCACCAAGAACACAATCCTCAAGAAGTACGATGGTCGCTTCAAGGACATCTTCGAGGAGCTGTACAACAAGGAGTACAAGAAGCAGTACGAGGCCGCCGGCATCTGGTACGAGCACAGACTTATCGACGATATGGTCGCCTACTGCATGAAGTCGGAGGGCGGCTTCGTCTGGGCCTGCAAGAACTACGATGGCGATGTCCAGTCGGACTCCGTTGCCCAGGGCTATGGCTCGCTGGGTCTGATGACCTCGGTGCTGCTGTGTCCCGACGGCAAGACTGTGGAGGCGGAGGCTGCTCACGGTACGGTGACGCGTCACTTCCGTTTCTACCAGCAGGGCAAGGAGACCTCCACCAATCCCATTGCCTCGATCTTTGCCTGGACGCGTGGTCTGCTTCATCGCGCCAAGCTGGACAACAATCAGCCCCTCAAGCAGTTCGCCGAGACACTCGAGCAGGTGTGCATCGACACGATTGAGTCTGGCTCAATGACCAAGGATCTGGCCATCTGCATCAAGGGCAGCCCCAGCGCTGTCGAGCGCAAGGACTACCAGGAGACCTTCGAGTTCATGGACACACTGGCCAAGAATCTGCAGATCGCCCTCAACAAGGGCACCACGCAGCAGGCATCACTTTAAGCTCCCCTACCCTCCCAGCACTTGCTCCTCAAATGTCCTCATCGTCCATATTTGCCTGTTGTGCCTATGTACATATGTGTGAATGTGAACCCTAGGTATATTTGATTTTGCTACCCTTTTTATAATAATGTATTTTACATGTCGATTCCATGTTCGTTCGTCTCTGCGAGACCCCATCAAAAAAAAAAAAAAAAAACTACCTTTCGTAATTTGTGTCCCTGGCCAAGTGGAATTTTTAAATTTTGTTAAAATACTAAATAAATAAATAAATATTTTTATACCGCCAAGCAACGTTTTGTTTCCTTTTGTTTTTGAGGTCTTTAACCTATCAACCGCCCAGCCGCCCACCCACTCACAAATCGTTTGCTATAGTCGCCTCTTATATATGTTCCACTTGTGCGGCTTCTGCTGCAAGCTCTTGAGCTGCACAGCTTATTGGATTTGCGTCCAGTCTTGAGTCGACGCTCGTGGACAGCGCATCAGCATTCAATATATAGACGACGATATAGTCAGGATGTTGGTGAAAGGCTTGGGCTACGGCTATTGCCTGGCCTATGTGCTGGCTCTTGTTAGCTGGCCGGGCAGTGCCTATCCCACCAATAGCTATCGGGATCTGGACATATGCAATCACTGGAATGGCAGGCGACACTTCCTGGAGCTGGGCGAGCGAGGCGAGCTGCACGCGCGGAATGTGAGCAATACGGCTTACCGAGTGAGTGCTGGCAGGTTGATAGTTGTCCTAGCTCTATCTATAGAGACCCTACTCCGTCTACTCCCCATATAGAGCTCACCTCTGAGCCTCAAGAGTGACTTGACTGCCGTGGACGTGTGGTATCAGTGCAATCTGGAGCTGGTCACCTGTGCCGAGTGTGTGATTCGGGTTACCTTCACCCATGCCAACTTCTCCAAGAGCTGCAGCAACACGAATACCAATATGTGTCCTTGCGAGCACATTCAATTCTCGGAGCCGCCCTACGACACCACCATCTCCGGGCAGGAGTTCTGTGGCGATGGCAAGGTTTTTCGCAGCAAAACGAGAACGCTGCAGCTCAAGTTCTTCTACAGAGCCACCAATGCCCACGTGTTCTCCCTGCAGTACTTCTCAGAGCGTGAGTCAAACTCTCCCCTCCCCCGTCTAGGGTCTCCCTTTTACAGCTGTGAAACTCGCTTTAGGCAATGTAAAGATTGTCAGTGGCTCACCCAAGCAGTCCATTGTGGGCAACGGCAATGCCAAGTACTTGCCACAGGTCATCTCGACGCCCTATTTTCCCATGGCCTATCCGCGCGACTATGGCATCGAGCACATACTCACCTGCGAGGCGGACAATTGCCAGGTGCGTCTGGACTTTACGGACTTTCAGCTGGGTCTCGCCTCGACGCTGGAAATCTTTGACTCGAATGGCCAAATGCTGGACTCCTACACGGGCGAGCACTTTCGTCCGCCGATTACAGTGAGCAGCGGAAAGTCCTTGCTGCTGCAGTTTCGTGGCAATTCCGCATCGGGCGTGGGCTTTCGCGCCGAGGTCAGCTTTGTCTCCTCCAAGCAGCTTAAGGACGAGCGTCTTGTGCCCTACACTGGTGAGTGAGTGCAGCTATTTGAGGGTCTACAATTGGTTTATTGATTGAAAACCAGCTGAGGGGCAGTGGGTGGGGGCTTGGGTGGCTGTTGTATAAATTTCAATGCCAAGGCGCAGACTAAAGTGGAACTAGGCGATGCTTTAACACGGTCTAGTTTGGTAATGCAATCGATATTGCTGGTGTAAGTGTGCTTACGGCATGGCGTAAGAGAAAGAATCTCCGTTAGCGTAATACGAATATATAATCCTATGGTTTATATATAGTTTAGGTAAGACTTTAATTATATATAGAAGGTAGAGACTTGGGTTAAGGTCGGCTGCAGTCTATGTAAGGAAAATTAAAGAATAGCCATGCTTAGTAAATTTCGATGAGGTTGAACCACTAAGGACTAAGCCCTACTTGACACAAATGGTGTTAGGACTCTAGGTCCCTTCAAGGCTGAGATAATAATAATGCAGCTTAACTGCTAAATGTTAATCCGACTCGGCAGGAATGGAACAGCTGGATCTTAAATCAGTTTATATCGAACGGAAGATGCTAGGATCCTTGCACCTCAGGGTCTAAGCTCAATTTACATTTAGCGGAAGATGCTAGGGTCCTAGGTCCTTTAAGACCTATCGGTAAACAACATATCTACCTCAACAGATTGTGGTGGCATGGTGACTGGACCTGGAGGCGCCATCACCATGATGAACATGATTGAAAATACCACAGATGTGCGGCTATTCGACTGCATTTGGATCATCAAGCCGGGCAACAACTACATGATGATGAAGACGCACATCTCATTGCGTGTGGATGACTTTTATGGCATGGCAGCGCGATCGGAGCTGACCATTAGACAGGGCACCACATCCGATGCGACGGAAATCGAGAACGTAATGTGGCCGAATAATGGACTTAGCAAGGAGAATCATATAGCGCCCATATTGACGGGCTACTATATACGATTGCGCGGAGTGTTCGGCATGTCCTCCAAGCTGGCCATCGTCTACAGCGTCTTCAATTATTTGAGTGGGTAGAGTGAAGTATTTCTTATACTCCAGCCTAATGTTGGTCTCTCCTTATAGATTGCTATATTGGCTCGGAGTTTCTGTGCGGGAATAATCACTGCATTTCCATACGTCTCCACTGTGATGGCTTCGATCACTGCGGCGATGGCAGCGATGAGCCCGACTCCTGCGAGGAGGACTGGGCGCACTTGCATCACGATCGCCGCTGGTACTCACACAAGCCCAACTACTACTTCCCCAAGATCGATCAGTATCCGGACTTGAAGACAGCCACGGGCATATTCATCATTAGCACCCTGGGCATCTTTGGCGTGCTGTCCGGCTGGATGGTGATACTCTATCGCATGGGCGTACGGGCGCGTCATCAGCGCGAGCTGCAAAGCCATTTGCAGACGATCAGTGAGCTGCTGGATCGCCAGGACGAGGATCGGCCGCCGGATGAGCCGCCCAGCTATGAGGCGCCGCCCGACTATGAGGAAGTCATCAAAGTGGGCATGCAGCAGGAGCTGCGGGAGCCGCGACGCCAGCGCCGACGTCCACCAAGGGAGCGCGGCTGCAGCCGTGCGCCGAGTAACTGCACCATGCAATCGGTGGTGCCGCTGCACCGCAGCTGCAGTCTGGAACAGGATCAGCCCAGCACCTCGGCGGCAGCGATGACACGTGCCGTCGCTTCCACCGATACCACACAGGATGCAACACAGTTGGAGCAGCAGCAGCAGCAGCACCAGCAGCAGCAACAGTTGCTATCACAGCGCATGCTGTTGGCCACCGCCATTTGTGGTAAGGACATTGCTTGAATCACCATTCAAGACTCCTCCTGCTCCTCCACCCTCCCCTGCACTTGCTAATTTACCAGTACAGAATCCCGTTTGCAGGCGCTGCAAGCACGTCTGGCACGGCGACGCCAGCAATCCTCAGTGCGCCGCAGCAATCCGTGGGGCTTGCAGCGTGCCCGCCATCGCTATCCGTTGGGCGTGAACTATCCGCAGCCGCTGGAGCGACCACGCCCACCAACAACAGTGCAACGGACGACTGTACCGACGCCTTTCGAGACAATTCACTCAATATATCACTCACTCTAGGGCTACCCAGCTCCACCACCAACCAGAGCCTGAGCAGCAACTGCACCGAGCATACGTACCTGAAGCGCTCCTGGCTGCTGGTCCAGCAGCCGCCGCATGGTCAGCGCTGTCGGGTGCAGCGACTACGCCACACCTTCTCGTCGCCCGAAGCCTTTGGCGCCCATGAGCCGAATCTGAATCTGCCCTATCCGGACTTCCTCAGTTACGGCACGAATATGCCGCACGAGCGCAGCAGCAGCAACTTTGGCTCCGAGCTCTCTAGAGATCCCTCCAGCTACAGCTTTGGCAAGCGGGCGCGACTCGCGGCCGCCGAGCAGAGCGATTGCCATACCTTGACTCCGCTGCCGACACCGACGCCGACGCCAACGCCAACGACGACGCCAAGTGGTGACTTGGAATGCTCAATACAAACGCTGCAGTCGGAGATGACGCTGTCTCAGCGGGATTTGCTGAGCGACAGTGAGGCGGAGCAGCAAGTCTCTTGCTTTGGAGCCGTCTCGCAACGACCCAAGCGGCGACGCGTGCGCAGTCGCTCCTTCAGCAGCAGCGGACGACCGGGCAGCGGACCAAAGCGACGTCTGCGGCAGCGCAGCTCTTCGGCGGACTTACTGATCTACGCCAACTTGGAGAGGGATAGGGGGGAAGGTAAAACCATACAGCGATTGTTTTTTATATGAAGTGGGATTGAAATGAAAGAGAGTGTGGATGAGAGAGGGTTCATAGAGAAGGGGGAGTATTTAAAGAGAGCTGTATATACATATAGACAGAGATAGATGGAGGAATCGATAGAGGGACCTTTATCTATCTATAGAGAGGGAGGAATCGATAGGCAGACGCCGATAGAGGGATGGATCGATTCCTCTCTATATAGTAACTGATCTACAAAGAGAGAGAGACGAATCAAGAGAGAAAGAGGTTTCAGAACGAGTGGCTTGCGGAGAGGAGGTTTACAAAGGGATATGGGATATACTATACACAGAGTGGGTATAATAAATTGTATATAGAGAGAAAACTGCATGGAGAGAACGAAAATATAGAGTGATGATATATTGAGAGGGAGCCTATAAAAGAACGATAGTATTATGCCCGATGTGATGCTGTTCAGACGCTGGTCTTACAACTAATAACATACTCATATAGAACTACATAAATATAAATATAGAAAACATTATGAAACCCAAATAAATAAATTATTTACACAGTTTGTTGCATTACTTGTTGATATATATGGCATATATAGTATATATATATATTTTGTATATAAGATTCAGCGTATTTTTGTTTATTTTGCTGCAGTGCATGCCAAACTGTATGCACGTACAGTTGGACAAGCCTAGGTGCGTTTAAAGTGCAAAAGGAAAAACGATGCAATTTCTCTATATAGAAACCAAGGAATGCGCAAAAAGTACAAACATATATGTATATATATGTGTGTGTGAGTGTGTATGACTAAACTGGTATATATAGTATGTATACATATATATAGTATGTATGTATATAGACGAATACGATAGGCGTAAGACTGCCTGCTAGCCAGAACAGTCTACATTTTTAGAGATATACGTTTATGCGTCATATATCTATGGTTGCGACTGCAGCTGCTGCTTGAGATTCTCGGCGAGCAGCGATTTGCTGGTTTCCAAGGGAACAACAATGTTGCGCAAACTGTCGATGCTGTTGCGCAATTTAGTGGCCTGAAATTTTGTGGGCAATTTCGGTGAGCCGCCAACCGAAGCAAAGGCAAACGCTTTGTACTCCTATAAAAACAGAGAAGGATATAAATGATATATGTATATGTATATCATATATTAAACACAAACTTTTATTTCAGTGGCAAACACAAAGAAAATCAATTGTCAATGAAATCAACACTGCAAATAAGGTCATTATGTAGGTTATATATAAAAAGTCAACTAAATATATAAGCATATATAATAAATTCTTCATGTATGTATGTAGATATCTCTATATAAATAATGCATGATAATGATTAACAAATTGGAGTATGGTCAATGGCAACGCAGGTGCTCACAAAACTTTTAGTATTCGAAACAAAATTTTTAAAGCCATTCTCAGGGCTCAAACAAAGAATGTAAACTTAAAAATAGCATATAAGAATAGTTAATAATAATAATAATGTAGTATGGGAACTTAAAACTGTTTGAAGAGGCTTGAACGGGCGACTGTCATGGATTAATTGTGTTGTTGTTGTTGTTGGCTGGCATTAGGTTACCTGATTGGCGCTTGGGGAGCTGGCCTCGCTGACCGTGGTCGGCCCCTGACTCATGTACGATTGGAATGTGGGTCCGGGCTGATCGGAGCGATGCGGTTGGCCGCTGCGCGTGGTCACCTTCTCCTGCAGCGAATTGAAGGTCTTTGAGAGCCAGGGCTGCCAGCTGTTCCGATTGGTTTGTAGCTCGCTGAGCGTATTGTTTAGCTGATGGTTTAGGTCTTGATTCTTGCATTCGGCCTCCACTTGCGCTAGCTTGGTCTGCGCGAGCTCCAGCTCCAATTCACGTATTCGCTGCGCAGCGGCATTCAATGGATCTAGCGGACCCAGAGGCGCATCATTCGCATTGCGTATAGGAGCCGAGTGCCGCTTAAGGCTGCCACTGCCTGACTGCTGCTTGGCATTGTCGTTGCCCACATCGATCACCTGCAGGCACTGCGAGCACTTGGAAACCGTGTGCTGCAATGCAAGAAATCTGTAGAGTAATATTTCTCTATATATTCCACTCTCATATGCTCACCATAAACTTTCCCAGCGTCTCGTTTAGCGTATTCATATCCTGCTCCTGCCTTTGTATGATCTGCTTGTACTCCTGAATGATGCCCGTGTGCTTCTTTTCCTTTTCCACAGCCCGCTCGTTGGCTGCAGCCAGCTGCTGCGACAGCGAGTCAATCTCTGCTTGGAGCTTGCGTCGCTCCTCGCCGAAGCGACTTTCATAGATTTGTGCCTCCTTCTCCAGTCGCTCCCTGTGCTGCTTTTTAAGCAGAAATTCCTCCTCGTACTGCTTTAGTTTTTTGATCTTGCGCTCGCACGCCTGCTTCATGATTTTGCGCGCCTGACTCGAACTGCGACACTTCTTGGGCAACGTGACCCGGAAATACTTTAAAATGCCCTCAAAATCGAGCTGACGTAAATCCGATTCACAGATTGACAGCAATGTGACGGCCACCTGGAACAGCACAGGCAAGCCATCCAGCAGGAATACGTCGAGCACATGGAATACAAAACATAACGGAAACCGGGCCGTATACAAAGTTAGGAACCACTGGGAGGCGTACATGTGCGTCTCAATACCGCAAGCTGTGAAATGTTCATGCAGCTTCGGTAACTGATCCTTAATAAGACGCTCCAGCTGATAGAGCCGCAGATAGAGCACCTCAAAGCCGGCCTTGTAGAGATCACGCAGTCCATAGTCGTACATTAGAGAGACCAGCACGCAGAAGGCATCCTCCTCTGGCATCTAGGATAAATGAAAATTACCTCAATAACTCTGGTTCCATATGCTTCTCCATTGTATCATTCATAAGGGACTCCTCTTACTCACATGGATCAGCAAACTGGCTGCTATGAAGCTGAGGCCCTGGCAGTAGCCCACCTCGCTGTCATGGACGGCATATGCCTTGGACACCTTGAACAGGGCATCCTGACCCGAGCCGCCGGTCTCCTTGAAACACTTGTGCGCCGGAAAGGTGCGATGTATGTCCCGCTGTATGACTGTCTCACATTTGGTTTCCTAAAAATACACAATTATTTACATTATTTCCATATATACATTATATAACCTCAAGTGTTCCGTTACTCACTTTGGTGATTAGAATCTTGTACATGTCATTCATTTCCACCTTGCCCTCCACATTGGCCAGCTTCTGCCAGATTTTTTCGCGCAGCGCCTCGGGCACACCCAGACGCACCAAGGGCGCCAGATTTTTGGGTCGCTTCTCGCCGTCCCATTCCCGCAATATGGGATCCCATTCATCGAGGGTATCCTGCGAGCAGTCCTTGGACACTTCGCCAGTGCCGCTGAGCAGCGGCTCATCGCCGTCGCTGCTGTAATCTGTGGGACAATCATCCTCAATGGACGCAATGGACGAGCTGCGCACAATGCGCGATAAATTTGTCATGCCCAGCTTGAGGAACAGAGCCGAGGAGCCTTGTTGGCCGGCCTGAAGATCGGTAATCTCCTCCGAGGGATCAATACTGTTCACCTTCCAGTTGAGTTCGTCTGTGCGCTTCAGATGCAAATAGAAGCGCAGCGTCATCGGCCGCTTGGACATGAAGTGATCCCTGATGCGCATTTCGCTGGCCGACTGAATGCTCACCGGCGTCTCAATGACAAAGCGCACCGGCTCCTGTATGCCACGCATGACAATGTCCACGGCGACGGTCAGGTTTGTTTTGGACGTTTCCTGATTGAGTTGCTCGAATGCCTTCTCCTGCGCCTTCCACTCGGCCCGTATGGCATAGGCATTCAGGCAGGCGCTCACCGAGTCGGGCTCGGTGCTCGCACCCGGGACCTGCACATAGCCCATATTCAGCATGTCAATCAGATGCATATCCTTTTGGACTACCAGCTTGCCGGGTGCGACGAGTACACCAAAGCAGCGCTCAATGTACAGGGGCTGCAGGACATTCGATGCCGTCTGCTTGACTGTGATGCACACCTCCTTGTCCGTGTTGGCGCGCAGCTTGAAGCAGCCTCGATCACGCGGCACAGCTGCATACGAGTTCTTGGCTACCTTTTCGCGTATTTCCAGCGAAACAATAAATTCATATCCAGCGGTATTTAGGGGATTTCCACTGATATCCGACGTCACCGAGTTAGCCATATCCACAGCCGAGGTCAAACTGCAGCTCATGCTGGGCGCATACGTTTGGAATGCCTTCTGAAAGCAAGCTGCAAACGGAATAGGAATATGAATATGAAGATATATATAAATGCATATATGAATCATGTCCGTGCGATTAGATACACTCACCGCTCACTTGGTTTACTGCCTCGGGTATATGGCAGCGGAACACATGGCACTGGAACAAAGCTTCTCCATGCAACCATGTGAAAGCGAAGCAGCCGTTCTCTGCGGTGTCCACGGGACCGCGATAATACAATATAATGCTTGATATTTCATAGGTAGCTATAATCGTATTGCTCTCCGCATCGTGTAGACTGAAAACGGTAAGGTATTATTGAAGGTGTGACTAATTACGATTATGAATATAATTTAAAGCAAATCGAAGAAATTGAGAATTGCAAAAAGGAATTGAAAACGGCGTGAAGTACCTAAAATAGACTATACGCTTAACATATCGTTTACATTGGCTTAATAAAATATGTTACAGTGAGTAACAGCTTGCCTTTTGCAGATGTTTTCAGTGTTCTCGGCTTGCCTCTGACATCTGTTTAATATAGTTATTAACTATTAGTTAATTAAAGCGCGCAGCAGCTTGCCATTTACAACAGCATGATTAAGGTGTGTCTCAGATAAAAGCGAATAACACTTTGTCTTTTACAGGTTCTGTTAGTGTAGTACAATGCTTTTTTCTCCTCCTATTTCATCTTAAAGCGATCCAAGCAATGTTTCTAATATTAAGCCTCTAACAGGTTCTTCTTGATTACTTACACAACCAGTCCATCGGAACAATTGGGTATGCTGACAGTGATCTTGAGGCCCACCGACTTGGAGCCGCTGTTCAGTTCGCACATGATGCGATAAACATCTGTCTCCGACTTGGGGGCATTGATATTGGCAGCGCCCAAGTAGGTAACACCGGCGAATATAGTGCAGCCCTGATCGATTTCTGAAACTATTGAAGAGCATTTTGTTTAGATATGGCTGAGTATATCAATATGATTCTCGAGCTTACCCTCCTCATCGGTGGTGTCGCCTTTCTCTGGCTTCATGGCATCCTGTTTCTCCTCAATGCAGGCGGGACTCGCATCGATGCAATCATAGAACACCGACTGACCGACACGATTGTGCTCCGAATTGGATGCATCCTCTGATTCATCGCAGCCCTTGGGCGAGAATAGATTGCATTTGAAACGCATTTCCGTATCGCCAGCGGTCTCGGTCTGTGCTTTCCGCCCAGCTAATGGCAAAGTCAATGATTTTTGTTGTTGCTCCGTTCGTTGCGGCTGTTGAGGCTGAGGCTGCTGCTGCTGCTGCTGCTGATGACGCGTCTTATCGTTGACAGCTGCAAATGTTAATTGGCAATTATGACAAAAGTGCCTCTATATGGTTGAAATTTAAATGAAAATATCGTATTGATCTTTTATGTGGAATGCGATTCGATAGCTTTTCTGAATTATTTTTGTTTGTTATTTGCTTTTGTTACCATGACAGCCATTGGAAGCCATTCGTTTAGATAAGATTGCGCACTGGGCTTACTTTTAAGTCCACCCTCCCTCCGTCTATTTAAAAGGCGCTCGCGTCCAAATATGGAACGTTGTGTGTGCGCAGCTGGTGTCTGGCAAACAACTGAGCTTCAGCTGTCTTCTTCGGTTCTTTTTTATTACTCAATTTTCCCTCTGCTCAGCACTTGTTACTCACCTGCTGTATTGGCAGCCAAGCTGTTGCGTTCCAGATGCAGGTCACGCAGCGCGTCCGTCATCTCGTGCTTGATGTCGCTTAGATTGCGATTGTGCGCCATGTCCAAAGTGGGTGAGCGATCGCCGCCAGCATCGCCGACACCCGGTGAAACCGGCAGAGCACTCAGTGATTCGGTCACTTGGGCACCCACTGTGGACGCCGCTGGCGGTGATGCCAATTGCTCCAGCGGTGTAGCCACATTGCTATCATTCACAATCTCGTATTCACCACTGGTTGTAATCGAAGACTCCGAGGATTTCGTGCTCAAATTATCATCCATTATGTAGGCTCAACTGTGTGTGAGTGTGTGTGTGTGTGTTTGTGTGTGCGATTTACTTCAAGGTTGTTTTATTTCGTTTCGCTACGAATTTCTTTCCCTTTTGTTTATTCGAGTAAGTTTATGAAATGCGCATTTTCTTGCAGTTAGATAAACTTATTTCTATTTTTGTTCAATTTCAATTAAGAATTTTTTAATTTTCAATGCACCTCCGCTCCATTGTTTAGCTTTTGCCTTAAATCGATGACGAATCGTTACTTTTTTTGTTGGGGTTTCTTTGGGGGGCGTCAATTGCGTTGCATGTGTCTGTATGTGTGTTTGTGTGTCTGTGTGCGTTCTGTTTGCTTGACACAAAAACTACAGTTTTGTATCGTGGGGTGGCGCTTATGTCGTATTTGGGGTCAATAGTTGCCTGCTTTACGTACACTATGTATAGATTTTTGTTTACATATTTTTGTGGTGTTGGTAAACGTTGCGCGTTGGCCTAGTGCTGGCACCTGATGCAAAAGTAATACTGTTGTACAACATGCATACATTCCACAAGATAGGCAGGATGAAAATTCCTGGATAGGTGATAGACACCTGTTGAAATACATTATTTATTTTATATCTTTAGTTTTTGAATCAATCAAAAATACTCGCAACCGACAAGTTATAACAGCGGCATATTTCATATCCTGTGACTAGCAGGCAAACACATTCCACATCGTACGCAATAAAATAACCATACACAGCACTGTTATGAAACGCTTGCAGCACTGTTAAATATCGATAGTGGCGATAGTATTACCGCGCTGTCTGACAAAAAAAACGTGCGCGTGCTGCATTTCGTTGCTATATTTTTGTAATATTTCATAAATTTCTGTACACTGTCAGGCACTATTTTAATTGCAGCGAAATGTGGCCGCGTTTTGGCATTAAAGTCGGTAACAGCACACTGTGCATTGCTTACGTAAAGGCCGATGGCAAGGCTGAAGTAATTGCTAACAAGCAAGGTGATCGCGTCTCGCAAGCGTGTTTGCTATGGAACGGCGATGCGGAGACGGAATGTGGCCTGACGGCCAAACAGAAGATGGCCACACGACCCAAGCAAGCGGTGGCGCACAGTTTTCAACTGCTGCAGCCCGAGGAGGAGCTCAACGAGGATAAATTTAACAAATTGGCGCTTAAGGAAGTGCCCTGTGAATACGATAAGGAGGCCTTTGTGTTCCGCATGGAGCACACAGTGCCGGCGGATAGAGATGATCAAGAGGATACGATAGTCACGAAAGAGATGAGCGCCTTTGAAGTGACCGTGGAACTATTGCGAGCGGAACTGGAGCTGGCGAGACAATACCACACGGACACAGAGCACGAGCCAATCGCCGTACTTTCCATACCCAGCTACTATCCGGCGAAATCGATCAAGATGCTCTCGGATGCTGCCAAATCGGCTGGTTTTCATGTAGCCCAAATCATTGCCGAGCCCACAGCTGCAGTGCTTTGCTATAAAATTGGTGAGGAGCAGCTGGAGAAGCAGCAGGAGGCACGTCGGCATGTGCTGACCATCAAATGCGGCGGACTGTACAGTAACTTTGCCTTGTATGCTGTGCAGAATGGCTATTTCATTGAGCTGGCCACCTTCGGGCCCTTTTCCATTGGCGGCCGTCAGTTCACCGATGCGCTGGTGCAGTTCATCTGCGAGGAGTTCAAGCGCAAGTACAAACTGGATCCGCACGAGTCACGTCGTTCGCTGGCCAAAATTCGAACTGCTGCAGCCAATTGCAAGCATATCTTGACAACGCTGCCGTCCACGCAGCTGTACATAGATTCCCTGATGGATGGCGTTGATTACAATGCGCAAATGTCGCGCGCACGCTTCGAGAGTCTCATCCAGCCGGTGATCAATGGGCTGATACAGCAGCTGAGCGAGTGTGTGGAGCGTGCACAGCAGACGCATCCGGAACTAAAGCGCATCGACGATATTGTGCTGCTGGGCGCCACCATGCAAATACCGAAGCTGCAAGCAGCAGTCGCAGCTCGCTTTCCGGACGCCAAGCTGCACAATAGCCACTCTACGGACGAGGTGGTGGCCATCGGCTGTGCCCGGCAGGCGGTCTTCCTGCTCGATCCGCGGCAGGCGCAGCTGCAAAAGGCCGACGATTGTGTCCTCGTCGAGGATGATTTGTACATTTGGCATGGCAACGACGAGACGAATGCCAAACTGGTTTTGAGCAAGGGCAGCATATTGCCCGCCAAGATCAAAGTGACACTGCCACAGTCGGGCGAGGGAGATGCAATCGATGCCCTGGCCTCGTTCAAGCTCCGCACCGGACAAAGCGAAATATTGGCACGTCTGCCCGACACGACGCCGACCATCGATGACGGACTATTTCAGCTGGAGGTCGAAGTGGATTGGGATGACAAGGATGGTAATATTGTGCCATTGGTGCGGCTGCGTTGCATGTGAACTCAATCATTTAGTCTATTTATTGTTGGTAGCCTAATACTTATAATAAAAACAGAGTATATAATAAATCCAAAAGCTTCAATCAATTGGACCAAGCTCCAAGCGAGAATCTGTCTCTAGAAGTCCATTGACTTCGTCTTGAAGTTCCGTTCCAGCTTACGCAAAAACTCCTCGAAGACCACGACGCCCTTGAACATGCTCGTCTTCTTGTAGTCCTTGATGCGACTCTTGTCCTCGGGCGCATCCATGTAGCTCTTCGTCTTGTCATCATAGGCATTGATCTCCTGCAGCAGCTGCGATATGGTGGGCACTGTTGTCGGATCAAACTTGCCCACGGCGCTGGCACTGAAAGGTATGCACACCTTGCCCGTGGCCGGGTGGATGCAGAAGGGCGCCTTCAGCAAGTGATTGAAGCCTTTGGTCACATTGATGTCCAGCCGAGGATAGAGCAGGCACAGCTGCACCTCCTCCACAATGTGCTTCAGCTTGCGACTCCACACATTGGCCGCACTCGTGCGCATCGAATTCGCATAGCGCACAAAGCTCTCCCAGATCAGTTTGGAGTGGGCACCATCCTCGTGGCTCTTCTGTAGGTACGCCTCCAAATTACTGCGAGCCGCCTCGTCGCTAACCATTTGCAGCAGTTTGCTGACGCCTTTGGGCGAGCCAAACAGATTCTGATCCTCGAGTATGATCTCCTCAAACATGGGCTCCACAATTTTCAAAGCCCGCCGCAGACTATGATGCGTGCGATCGCCGATTTGGACACGGGCCACATTGTTCGTATAGGTCAGTATATTCAGATACTCAGCGACCGCTGCTCGAGCACGTGCGTCCAAATGGCGAGCCGTGTGATCGCATACCCAGCAATGTATGCCTCGACGGCCCGAGAATATCCACAGCATGTGCTCGAAGCCAAAATCTTCACGCAGCGCCACATCCAAGACTTTCGCCGCCAGCATCATAAACTTCCAGCACTTGAGACACATCTCTGCACCCGAGCAACAGTTGCGTATATCGTCATAGTCCGTAGCATCAATATCGAAGACCAATTCACGCTGCACGGGCGTCAAGCCACCGGCCACACTGCGGAAGTTCTTTGGCCTGATGTTCATCACAGGCCCGATATCTATTTTATAGGGATTACGCGTACAGATCTCCTTCTCCAGCTCCGCCTGCGTCTCAAAGCACAAGTAGCGTATGTAGATATCGTCTTGCAGAGTGAATGAAATTTCCCGATTCACAAATATGTTATCCTCAGCTAAAAAATGGAAATATTTTTTAATATAATCAGATAAAATCTTAATAGCGTATAGTTCTTACAATGTCCATAGTTCAGCCAGCGATAGAAGGGCTCGTGTGGAAAGAGGCGTCTATAGTAGACGGGTAGCATGTCTGGCAGTATATTAGGGTCGTAGGCGGGCGCCTTGGACTCTGTCGTTGCCTGTGGCTGAGTTTCCTGCTCTGCGTTCAGTTCCGGCATGTCGAGGATGTCTTATATAAAGGAATTTATGAAATGAAATGCTAAAAAAAAAGAATGGCATCAAAACAGAGATGAAAATAAGGCAAAACTAGAGCTGCTCTTATAAGTAAAAGCAAATTATATAAGTTGAAGCTCGTGACAGACCTAATGAAAATTGCATAGAAGGGCGTTATTTTCAATTGAAGGTTTGAGTGAAAAATTTAATTAATTTATATTTATTGAGCTGGCAATGGGTTCTAGAGACATGAGCCCATAACAAATTTATACCCAAAGTCGTAATATAAGTAACGCTCATAGATGTAAGTGGGAGTCATAAATAGACGATAATTACTAGAACAACTGATTCTAAAAGATATTCTGAAGAATACAACTTAAGAGTTAAATATTTTACATCACTACTTCCCTATTTTGAGAATATGAGAGTCACATGGAAAAGCATTATTTATATATAACGCAAAATACATTATTATGGTCAAGTTAGAATTTAACTTATATTACACGTGTATAAGCTTCCTCTACAGATTATCAGAAGTGCAGAGAAAGGCGTAATTACATGAAGTACAGTCAGCATCAGCAGTGAATGAGATAAGCTCTTAAACGTGGTTTCAGATTACATAAGCACTATATGAGTATATGAAGATAAGTAAAGTAAAACGACTTTAAAATTTTTTGTTTTTGTCGAAACCTTATTGCTATATTTTTATATATATAATTTTTTTGATGATTTTTGTTTTGTTTTCTGTTTTTTTGTTTCTTTTTTAAAGAGAAATACACGTTTGAGCTTAAAATATTTAGATATTTTAACGACATGCAATTAAAAAATATACGCAGCTAATTAATTGTCAATTGAATGAGTCGAGTCCAAGTTGAGGTCGAGTTAACATAAATGGAATAATAATAGAACCGCAAAAACAATATATATACTTATATGGTCAGTGAGTCTGATAAATTTGCTTAGCTTGCTATATAGAAATTCTATATAGATATATATATATATATATATAACTATATATACTCGTAATGTAACTACTAATTATTTAAGGTCTAAGTTAGATCATGGTTTCTGTAATTTTTGTTTTTGGTGCTTAAAGTTAAAATTCATCATCAACACGCTCGCACGCACGCACGCTCACACAGACAGACACAATTACAAACGAATCAGGACAGCAAGGACTATGCAGCCAGCGATCCATTCTGTTCATCTTCTAGGCGACAGTCAAGCGAATGTCCTGCATTTTATGCTGCTGCCACGAATGCGCTGGCTGCCGCGGCGGTGCTGTATTGTACAAGGTAACCGATGCGATGTGATTGTTCGGCATCACTTCAAAGATTAGATCCTGATAGCCATAGCAGAAGGTCGAGCCAAAGGGATTCGCTGTATTCGTGGAGCTGGCACGATGCAACACCACCGGACGCTCGGACGTTGCCAGCGACCCACTAATCTCATCCCATTTGGTGTAGGCAGTTATATTGACATGATCATGCTTGTTGTCGCTCTCGCTCGACTGATGATCGGTCTCCAGCTGAAACTGGAATTCACAGCGATGGTACATGTTGAAATTAAAGTGGCCCGGATAATTGGTGTGCAGTATGAACTTCTTGCAGGTCTGTGTGCGGGCATCGAACAGCACATCGATGCCCAGGGTGAAATAATTGAAGAATATATCGCTGCGTTTGCTCTGCACTTGGCGATTGACGCTCGAACTGTGAATCTTCATTTTGTCCTCACTCTTGAAGAAAATGCGATTGGGCGCACCCAAATTGGTGGCGACATCCTCACAGCTATCGCCGAAGAGCAGCTCACGCGTAAAGCACTGACGGCGTGGCTCTAGCGCCCGACCCGAACCCTCCGTAAATAGTTTCAGCTTCAAGCCCTTTGTGTGGCCATATGAAGTCCGCAGCACGGTGGCCGATTCCAGATACATTTGTCTATGGTAGCAGGACAATGGCAGTGATGGAGCCCGATTCTCGGCCACATTGCTGCCCGCGTACAGCGCCATTTTGGAGACCACAGGCGAGGCGCCATTCAGAAAGACCAGCGAGCCCATTCCATGGCCATAGCCGGAGTGCAGTTTGCTGTCCACGGGGAAATAGAAGCTAAGTCCGCGAAAATGCAATGCAAAGAGCTGTTTGGCCGCATCATAAACACCTGGATGGGTGGCTCCGAACGAATGCTCGATCTGCTCGATGCTGGGCAACACTTCAGGTGAATTGAAATAGACGCCGCAATATTTCAGCTTCACCAATTTCATGTTGAACACTTCAATGGTTTTCAGACGCTGAACAACTGGATCAAAGATCAAACGTAATCCATCCTGCGGCAGATTTATGATGATGTCCACGCCCAACGGATTTGTATCCGAGTAGAGCACTTGTACACCTCTTATGATGCCCACCTGCGACTGTATGATGGCAATCGCTTGGGAGAAATGCATTCCCAGCACAAACTCCCACGCATCGCAGCCAAGCGAGATCTCAGGCACAATTTCCAGGTCGAGCATATTCTGTGACAAAATTTATTTTTGGTTTTTGTTTATTTTGATTTTTGTTGTAATTTTACAATTTTTTTTGCCACCTTACTGACCTTGATGTGTGAAATCAGCTGCGACCCACGAAAATATGCGCAATTTCGTTTTGTTTTTTGTTATTGTTTTTGTCTGTTATTTGTTCAAGTCCGTTGTTTCTTCTTATCCTCTGCCCCTTGTTTCGTGTTGTTTTTGGTGTCTGTGCTATTATTCTTGCTTATTTTTTGCACGTCCAATTGTTTGATTGCGTAAACGTTTAAGTTAAGGGCGTTTTGCTATTTATTTTACAGCTTTGCGTATGTTCTAAAGTTTATTATCGTTTTCTAATTCACACTCCGAACAAAGGCAAAAAAAAAAGGCAAATGCGCAGCAGAAATACAAATGTAATGTAATAACAAAGTTGAAATATTGCCAGATCGTTCAAACAGCTGATTTTGCAAATTCATTGAATGGTTCTAAACTTACATTCTAATGAAATTAAATGAGATGCATTGCAATCAACTTATAGAATTAGCCACTTTTTCGTAAGGTTTTATATAAATAAGTAAGTAAATGTTTTATTTCTAAATTATATTTGTTTGGTTGGTTGGAGGTGGCAACGCTCATTAAGAACGCAACAGCTGTGTTGAGCAGCAGCGCAGCGATTTTTGGCGCGCTTTTTCTGGAGTGTTTTGCACTTACGTTTCAATTTTATATGGAATGCTGATAAGCTGCCAACGATTCCCCGTAATTTTATATGGAAAGGTTCTTCAGTTGTGCAGTCTATGGTAATTAAATCAATTAAATTTCTCGTAAATTACGATTTACAACTAAAGCAACACCACGCACCGCACTCACAATAACAAACTGTGTGACCAGGTTATGGGAGATATTCATACCCTATTTTTTACATTTTTCAAGCGCGCCAAACAGAAGCAAAACACAAGTTTTCTACCTTTACGCACTTTATGTATAAATACTTTATGTCTAGTGTAAAAAAATGACATCACAATAATTAAACAACTTGTGCACCGTGATCTGAACAGCTAGCACCACATTTAACACAACTAAAGTCGGCATCTGTTAATAAATTAGCGCTTAAGCAATAGTAACAGTAAATGTGTCCACAGCCCATGTGATGGGGCTGAGTTGGACGTTCTCCACAATATGTACAAGTGGTATTCCCAGTCATTTTGGCAGCAATCAGATCCCGCTTCAAACTCTCCCGTCGCTTGGAATGATGGGACTCCTCACCAAAGAAGCCAGCCTTTAATAGTCTTTGGATTTTACGAAAATTAATTATTGGTAGCAAGAGACCCAGAATTTCCTGTAAGTGAAGATATGTTATTTGCTATCTTTATCTTTCTATTGATATCGTACCATAAATCCGCCCCAAAGCAATTCACGGGTCAGGTATTTGTAGCCAATATCGCGTCTTTGATTGTTACGCAAACTAATATAATCCAGTCCCAGCAGAAAGTCAATTAACGTAGGTTTTCGTCCCGTCTTTAGAAATCGAAAATAGTTAAGCACATTCAGGACAAGGGCGCTATTCTCTGTCCACGTTATGGCTCTGCTGAACCATTCGACGCGGCGTGATAGACGCCTCTCTTCCCAGCTCTTCACGTAGCCTGGAAGCACAGTTAACGCAAAATGCAAAGCCAAACGTGAAATTGTTAACTTTTCCGCATCGTAAGCTAAAACCAAAAGTTGTTGACCAAATGTGGAGCAACGCTTGCCCACTGAACCAAACCAGATAGCCGATTGTATAAGTAGATCCAACTCGGGTTGAATTCTGATAAAAAGCGCTGGCTGAAATTAGGTTAAGATTAGCTATTGAGGCAACATATAAGATAATATTTTAATACCCACCGATATTGCCTGTAAATTCTCGAGCAGGTTGTCCCGTATCATGCGGGCTATGTCTTTATTGAGATAAATGGCATCTATCTATATGATAATATTAAGGATATCATTATGATTCATTGCTATTCAATGTATCCGTTTACCTGATTAACGCGCGGCACATATTTATTTTTGGCCAACATTTTTGTTTACATGCAGCGGATTCTCATCTGCCTGCTGTACTCTGCCCTTTTGTTATCATTCCTTGTATTCGTCAAATGGTAGGTGTGCACACATTGATAATTGCATGTTAACTAACAGTTGTCTAACAGTGCTGCTCCACAGCGGCGCGCTACTACTCCACATCTAACATGCATTTTGAAGTTTTTTCTGCATTACCAGTTTAAATATATTCATAAATGTCACTTGGCGTCTTTTGGATATATTTTATGACATTTAAGTCTTTATCAAACTATTTATTGCCAATTAATTATGTTTTTCCAACCATTTAGGAAGCAATTCGCATGTTATATAATTGCAATCAAAACAAATATTTAAAACCCGTTCAAAAGCGGAAAAAATGTTTGACGCTTTTCTTGTAATCACTTTTAATTGCTAACCAGTTGGACTTGTCACTTGTATTAGACTTACAAAAAACCCCATAAAAAATGGCTAATGTTAATGGCTTTAAGTGCAAGTTCATTGGCCAAATATAAAAAGGAAACTAAATAAAAACAACTATTTTTCTTTTTTTTGATTTTATAAAAAGTACATAATTCACATTGTCTTTATTACACAATTTACAATTCATTTGTTTTATGTTTATTTGTTTGTTCTCTGTAAAAACTCTTTTTACATTATTTAATGAAATTATATATGGTATATAGATTGATAAATTCGTCTGAGTGAATGAACTAGAACTTAGAAGCGGATGAATCGTAGCAGATAAAATAGTGACTAAGAGACAGAGAGAGAGAGAGAGAGATAGAGAGTGAGCTAAGAGTGAGTTAAGAATGTGTAGGTAGCTAGAGGAAATTAGTTGCTATCACAGAAATAAAATACAATGTAAAAATGATATATGAGTATTATGTAGTATTATAATGCCTGCACTCGGGCAAAGAGGAGTGCGCGGTGTTTATCAGTGTCCTAATTACGAGATATGAAGCTGATTACATTACATGGATCGTTCGATTGTATGTGTTTGAGGGTGTGTGTGTGTGTGTGTGTTTGATGAAGCGACTTTATCAAGAAATTTGGCTAACTCTAGAAACATATATAGTTTTATATGGTCTCATGTTTGTTTTCTGCTCTCTTGGGGTTAAAGGCATTTCGTTACTTAATAGTGATGCTCGTGCAGATCATGGATCTCCTCATGGTGGTGCACTGGCGCTGTCTTGTGAACGACAGCATTGAAGCCATTGTGCTTGTCGGCGGTGTAGTCCACAGTGCGAATGGAACCATCGGGCTCCACCAGAGAGTATTGGCCCTTCACGGTGTCACCGTCGCGGGTCTCATGCTGCGACTTGACGTCGCCAGTGTGGAAGTCGTTGACGCCATACTTGAAGGCATATTTGGGAGGGGCCTAAGACACAGAGGGAGAGAGAGAGAGAGAGAGAGAGAGAGAGAGAATGTAAACCTACAATTATTCATTAGTCAGCTCTCCCGTCCACTCACATAGTAATCCACATGCTCATCCTCTGTGTGATGCTGTTCCACCTCGTAGTGTGGTATCTCATGTCCATGCTCCTCGCCCAGGGAGATGCGCTCAATCTGATGCTGTCCATAGGCGTGTATCGGCGCCGCCTCGTGATGGGCCAGATGCTCATAGCCGCCGTGGCTCTCCTCATAATAATGATGTTGGTCCACCGGATAGGCCAAGCTCAAACAGAGAGCTGACGCCAAAATCAGATACTGCAATTGCATAATTGGACAGCGGACTTAGCTAATTGTTTGTTAACATCACTCGGCCGAGGAGGTCTCGCAATTAGCGCTAAGTTCAACAAGTGTTTGCCAAAAACCTGCTCCCAACAACATCTCCTTTTCTTTTGTGGGTGTGTGTGTGTGCATTTTTAATAAAGTGTTTGCAGTGGCTGTGGCTGCTGTGGTTGTGGCTGTTTAGTGGCTTTTGCCACTTGGCTACACTCGACTTGAATTGTAACATTTACTTTAATTGTGGTTAGCTGCAACTTTTGTGGTGTTGTGTTGTTTTTTCTTTTTATCTGATAAAGCAATATTTTCAAACTTGAATTTTTTGTTGCTTTAACTTTATCGAAATCAACTTAAAAATAACTTGATATATGAAAAACTTATTTGAATCGTTCAATCAGCTCTTGAACTTGATTTCAATGAGTTAGAGTATGCAAAGGAATTGCGAAATATTTTGCAGTTTCTTTTTTTGGATGTTGCAATTTTTTTTTACGTTCTTTGAATGGCAAAGTTATTAAAAATATAAATCAATGAAAAATTAAATATAAAATGATAAAATGTATAATTTTAAATATCATTTACAATTTAAGCAACGTTTTTCCTTTTTTGAGTAAATCTTGACTACTTTAATTCTTAAGAGATGTATTGCACAAACATAAAAATGTATGTATAATTTTTCAATTTGCATACTTTTCCTAAATACCTTAATATATTTTAGAAATTATTTTATATGTTTTTATATTTCATTAGTTTATATAATTTAGAAAACATTTTATATTTCGGTTAATAGTTTGCATATCATTTAATTAATTTTTATATATATTTATATTAAAATATTTATAAATTTAGTTTAATATATTTTTTATTTTATTTTGTAGACCACGTTTGAATGAATGCAAAGTCCATTCATAATGTTTTCTTAATTATTTCTATTAAATGCATATATGTTATATATGTTATACATATATGTTTTTTCCTACAATTCTATAAAAATACATTAAAATTTGTGAAATCTATGATCAACTTTGTAAAGATTTTGAAATATAGTTTCTATTTTTGTTGTTGTTTAGATAATTTATACGTCATATTTCAATGCATATTCTATAACAAAAACTTAAAAAATATCCTAGATGAAATATATATTTAAAATCTCTTTAGACTTTAAAATATACTTGATGGTGCCAAGAATAAATTTTTATTTCTGATTTCAAAAATATAAAATCTCAGACATTTTCTTGCCTCAGTCTAAGTAACAAATATTATCACAGCACTTGATAGGACTATTCTGATATCATATCATGCCATATCATTATGATCACATATGATGCATATGCCTTGTTTATATTTGATTTTTTACACTTTCAGCACTTTGTGTGGTAATTGCTTATTGTTATCCTTGAAGGATGCACTGCAGTTCGTTGTTAGCACATGAATATCCTTTCATTATATAACTGTTATCCTTTTCGACTTGGTCTCACCTTAAAGGCCATTTTAATAGGTTTTGGTTTGATTGTAACTTGGTTTTGGTTTGATCGACGTTCCACGAGCTGCACGCAACGGGATTCAACAACTGAATAATATGGTTGCAACGAGCCACCATCGCTTTTATATAGTTAGGAAGAAAGTCAAACAACAAAAGCCAACGTCGCTGTCGGCGTCGCTGTCGACGCGTCGACAGTGAACGGCGCAGCAAATGCTGATCTGTGAAATAATGTAAAACAGTTCAGTTAGTAACTGTAGTTAATGTGTGCAACTAACTCGGTATGTGTGTGTGTGTGTGTGTGTGTGTGTTTGGCTACTAAACCATTATTGTTAGTATCTCAACTATGTGTAGGTGCCTTGGTTAGTTTTGCCAAACAAATACAGGTAGCTTAACATACTTATTTTATTTTATTTTTCTTTTTTTGAGTACTTTTATAGCTATATATATATGTATGTAGCTCGATCGCTACATAATGCAAGAAAAACTCCTCTGCAAATCTTGTAAATTCCGAGAGCATTAAAACGCAGTTTGACCCAAATTTTGAGTTCAACTTTGCCATGATTTTGATTTCTGTGTTATTTTGTATACCCTGAAATGGAATGGAAATGGGGTGAAGAGGGTATGATGATTTTGTTGGGATTGGTGTGTTAAAAGTAGATGGAGACGTGATTTTAGTATGTAGATAATCAAGATTATGTTGAGCTTCTGAGCTTCACTTTCCCATTAATATTTGAATACATATGCATGCATGATTAGGATAAGCTATATGGAATCGGAATGATCATATCGCATATTCCAAAAATGCTAATAGATTCCGTCTCTGCGTTTGTCTTTATTTTGCCTGTAGATATCTCAGAGCCTAAGACCTTAAATATTTCTAAATTTTTAGATGAAGATAAACAACTCATTCGAAGAAGTTTTAAATCATATATAAAATTTTGTTCAAGGACCAGCTATAGATTCAATATACTATACTGTCTAGCTCATTTAAATATAATATATATGTATATAATCTTCTAACCATATTTTGCCAGACTGAAGGGGTATTCCTTAGCCGGTCACACCCGTCTGCGGCACTATTATTAGCTATGCATTGTGGAAGCTGCTAAGCTGCTGCTGGTCAAGCTTTGTGTTTGCTGCTATCGTTTACTTTTAATGCGCTAATCGTAAATTGTAAGCTGAACATTATTTTGGTTCCCTTTCGGCCACAATAAACAATCGAGCGGACTATATAGCCCAACTTTTGTAATATTTAAGTGTTTGCTGCTGCTGCTCACGCTGCTGCTGGAGGCCTTTATTGCAGATAGATTTTCATTAGCTGCACGTCGTTTAGATTGTACTTCAAGTCAAAGTTAAGTGCAACATCAGCAGCAGCAAACAGCATTGAGAAATTGACCAATTATTTTGCGTCAATTTTCAATTGAATGATTTTTCTGGAGGCAACTGCTCCACACTGTTGGTTAATTAGCCAACGGAGCGTATACTTCATGCAGTTATTCGACAATCAGCCTTAGAAGTAATTCACATATGTCTTCGATTTGTAAATGCTTTTCGTATTACACAAAAAGTCATTTTGTTTTCGTGTACAATTTAGTCCATTTGCAGCAAATGAAGGTCTGTAATAGGTTTTTTTTGGGGCTGATGTTAGACTCTAATGAGCGGTAATTCGAATAGCCTTGAATGCAGTGGAACATTTTTTTCGTTTTTCATTTAGATTGAAATCGTGCACAGACAGGAAATCTATTATTTGTAAATTGAAAAAGGTAAGAATATAGGAAAGAGTATAAAAATAAATATAAATGGTATGTGATTAGGGTTTATAGATAAGATTTATAGTTAGTTATAGGCACAGTTAGAAGTAACTTGACTTAGCTTAAAAAATCACAAGAATTATCAGATGGACGTTCAAATTTCTATAAAGAAAAGACGTATACATATATATACTATGTAAAAATAATGCCCTATAATTGTTATACAGACCCCATTATCATGCCTGTGGACTTAGGGTATATAAAAATAGTTTTGCTATATATAATTTCTGGTTTAATATCTATTACTAGATAAAAATCACCTTCTCTAATCTCTGATCACTTTACATTTCTTGACCTCCCCAACACCTAACCTAAACATCATTATATGAACTCCAATTGAAACTATATTTTGTTTATTGACTTTTCCATTTGCATTCGTTATCCTATCTGAATTTGTTTACCGATTCAAGTGCTGCCTTTGGCAATACTCACCTCATGCTCAGCACATTCATAGCCTCAATTCTGAAGATCGTCTGGAGTTGGCCTCAGCGCAGGTTGATGTACTTTTAAATGCAGTAACATTTTTTTTTTTTTAATTGCTTTATTTAAAGACGACAACATTTGACAACGTTGCAAAGCATGACAAGACAAACGAGTCAAATAAACAGCAACAACACCAAGAAAAATGAAAATATATATATTTATATATTTTTGTTTTTCTCTAATGATTACCAATCCGCCAAATCCCGAAATCAAAAAGCATTTGCACGTACCACAACAAAAATATAGCAAATCAAATAAGTGCTTAATTATGGTCGACAAACTAAACTACACACATATGTGTATGTGTGTGTGTGTGCGTTGGTGTTGCTGCAGGTGAAAAATATAACGCAAGTCAACATGCCAACTTGCTGTTGGTGTTGTTGTTGTTGCAGTTGGAGTTGGAGTTGTAGCTGGAGCTGGCATACCGAAAAGCCAACGTCTCTTTTTCGAGATGTTTTGCAATTTGGCGAAGCGACGCAAATTGAACGCAATGTTGATACAATTTTCCAGTGCCCGGTTGCCGGCGCGACTCTTTATTTTCGTTTCATGCCAAATGCAGTGCACTCCAATGAAAGCGAGCAGCAAGGAAACCATATAAGTACATGTATGAGTCGAATGAATACTCTATATAAGATTTGACATGGACAGAGTTAGAATGAGAGTGCAAGCTGAGGTTAGTGGCAAAGGGCGCGGGCGGGTGAGAGGGGATTGGTAGAGAGAAAGAAGTAAGATAGACTAGAAGAATGAGGGAATGAAGTGAGAGTGAGAAAGTAGAGGAGATAGGAGAGTGAGATAGAAAGAGAAAGTAATTTAATTGAGATAGTGTAAACGAGATTTGTAGACAGAGGGAGACAGAAAGTAAGAACTACAGAGAGCGAAAAACAAGGAACTACAAAGAGAGAGAGAGAGAGAGAGAGAGAGAGAGAGAGAGAGAGAGAGAGAGAGAGAGAGAAAGAGAAAGAAGTTGATAGAGAGTGAAAGAGAGAGAGAAACAGTTAGAGAGAGACAGAATAGAGTGGGAGAAAGATAGATAGAGAGAGAGAGAGAGAAACAGAGACGGAGAGAAAAATAAGTTGATAGACAGTGAAAGAGAGATAGAGAGAGAGAATTAAGCAGATAAAGAGAGACAGAATAGAGTGGTGGGAAGATAGTGAGAGAGAGAGGGAGGAAGAAAGAAAGAGGGAGGAGAGAAAGAAGCTGATAGAGAGTGAAAGAGAGACAAAGTGAAACAGTTAGAGAGAGACAGAATAGAGTGGGAGAAAGATAGAGAGTGAACAAGATAGAAAATGAATAGTCGCCTGCTGCAAGCCTTAACTGATATACCCTATGGGCACTTGTTTTTTTTTTGGCAAGCAGGCACAACAATAACAATACAACAATTTTCGCTTGATTTCGATGTGTTGTTGTGCGATTTGGCTGTCTATGCAAAAGTTGTCGTCATCGTTGCAAACGCTGCTCAAATATTTTCAATTTTGTTTGCTCATTGAAGCGTCGATTGTTGCCGTTGCTATTGTTGTTGCTGCTGTTGTTGTTGCAGCTCCTGCTGGCAGCAGGTGTTAATTTTTAGTTCGATTTTTAGTCTTAACCAAAAAAACAAAAATAGTTTAGTTATAGTTTTACAGTTTTGCTACAGCCACTCAATCAAATTCCACTCACGAAAAGTGAAAAGTCACAAAAGCAACTCACTAGCGCAGCTGCTGTTGCTGTTGCTGCTGCTGCTGCTGTTGCTGCTATTGCTGCTGCTGCTGTTGCTGGTAGCAGTGCCCGGCAATTACCTAGTAACTCATATTTACTGTTGGACATTTAGTACATGCATTAAGTGCGGCTGCTGTGCATGTGCAACATGGCGAGCCGCTGTTGCTAGTTGCCCGATTGTCTGGCATTTGACTGCCTTAGTAACAGCAGCAGCAGCAGCAGCAGCAGCGGCAGCAACAACAACTTTTGTCTCATTGTTTCATATTTATTTGGACTCTGGCCTCCTAACGAGCCTCGGTGCAAGCGACGCGTGCATCTTTCCAAAGTTGTCGTGGGAATCGTTGTTGTTGCTGTTGTTGTAAAGCTTATCCTTTTATGCGGCAAGCTTGCGCAACAGCAACAGGCATTGTTGTTGCTGCTGCTGCTGCTGTTGCACGTAATTGAAAATTACATTTTGGTTGCTTTGGCGAAAGCCTTCGAGCTATGGCATAATTTTATTGACTGCAATTCATATTCATTTATTTGAAGGCAAAAAGCACATCAGCAATTGTTGCTGCTGCTGCTGTGATTTTCTTCACGCATTGTTAATGAGTCTGCGTTGCTTTGAAGCGCCACTGGCAACTGCGAGATGCGGCGCATTGAACTTAACGTGCTGAAAATCAATTAACAGCATTAGCAACACAAGTTGCCAGCTGGAAAAGTGCGTAGCAACATTTCAAGCAACATGTTGACAACGTCTTAAATGTTGCAATGCAGCAAGGCATTGAAAGAGAGAGAGCGAGACAGAGTGAGAGGTGTTGCTGTAAGTGTGATAATGTTTGAGTTGTCCATTTATTATGTCAAAATAACTGTAAGCTTACAAAAAATGATTTATTGTACATTTCAATTAGGCAAGTAATTGATTTCAATTTCAATTTCAATTAGTTTTTTAATTAATTATGTAATTTTAATTGGCGTATCAACAGTTTAATTTCCTTAACTTGGCTTTGTTTTTTGTGTAAGTCAGCTAAAAAATTAATTGAGATAATATGATTAATATTTCACAAAGGATCAAAATGGGTTATGAAAATATGAGGAAGTTAGCAGAATTTGGGAAAAGGCTGGGATTGAGTAAATGTAAGCACAGTTAGGCATCTTCCAGATAAGATAAGAATAGATAGAATAGATTGGTTTGATTTATAGATTGACGTGATGGTATGACTGATTGATTTCCCCTTTTATTAATTGACTAGACTTATTGATTGATTAAAAGATTGAATTGACTAGCAACTAACATAATTGATTGACTCATAAATAGAATGATTTACTTAGTAATTAGATGACTGAATGATTGAGTGACTGATCATTGATTGATTATTATTGATTGAATGGATGATTGCTGGGTTCTTTGCTTGCTTTATTTACTGGTTGATTGACTAGCACATCCTTTGATTGACTGACATTTTGAATGACAGACTGACTGCTTGAGCGAATGTTTGATGGATTGTATTTCTTCAATCATTGACTATTATTGATGACTTGATTGAATGATTGATTGACTAACTCACTGGCTGATAGCTGGACTTCCTGTTTGCTTATCTTTTACTTATCTCTAATTAATTTCCTCTGAGCTTTTGCTGTAGAGGCAGCATTTTCTCACAGTTTCGCATCCTCTGTCATTCAGTCCACTTGCAACAATTTAGTGTCCCAGCACAATGGCCGCATAATCTATCAAAACAATTGGGTAAATGTCGCGACGTTAGCCAAACAAAGCCTAATGTTGGCTTTAATTCGATGCGGTAGTCGCAATTGAAATTGCAATACGAATTCAGTTGTCTTCGCCGACGATTGTTGCTGCTGCTGCTGTTGCTGCTGCTGCTGCTGTTGCTGCTGCTGCTGCACTCGCTGAGGCTGTCATCGCTGCTGTCGTGTCCAAGACGTTGACATAATAAATAGCTGCAGAAATTAATTAAATGCAAATTGCTAAATCACATAATCATATCATATGGCAGCTATAAGTCTGCCTCAACGAACTGTGTGCGTGTGTGTGTGTGTTCGTGTGACTGTTGCAATACACGGAAAGGAAAATCGGAGCCTGTGAATGCATCGAGAGACAATTTTCCAATTGAATTGAAATCAGTGACTCGCCGTAGCTGTGGCTCTGCTCTAATTATGTGAGCGTTAATCAAAATATTTATGGCTGCAGAAAATCTTGAAAGCATTTTAATTCGCATGTGAATTGCAAATGCTACACACACACACACACACACACACACACACACATACTTGCACTTGAGGAAGAAACGTTGGCGACAATTCAACTCGTTTCTCATTTCCCTGGCGACTTCCTTGGCAACATTTTGGCTCCTGCAGTGGCGGCTTTAAAGTATGGCCGGCCCGATGATTTCCTACAACGAAATGCGCTTTACGAGAGTGCCGAGAGCGATGCCGCAGTTCAAAGTAGGTTAAACACTTTTACCTTATTTTGCCAAACTGGCTGCTTGGCTAATTGACGTCATTTTTGGCAGCAGTCGCCGGAGACCCAGCAGCAGCTGTGAATGCACGCTTGTTATTTTCTTTTATATTTCACTTATCTTTCTTCTACTACATTTTTATTTTTTCCTGCTGGCTGGCAACCCCCAACGTTTGACAATTAACAACTTTTCAAGCGCGCTCCAAACCGGATATTATGAAATTGACCAGTTGGTTTTTTTTTCTTCGGTTTTTTCTTTTTTGGTCATATCAAGATTATAAAATTGGTAAATTTATGCAACCGGTGCAAACTCGATTCGCCACGGCTCGTCTAATCAAGTTGTCAGGCGTCGTCGACACATTTCTGGCAAATAAATTTTTGGCCAAAACGAACGATTTCTAGTGGTCGCGTGCAGGGACGAAACCCGTTCAATGTTAAGTTGAAGTGCAGCAGCAACAGTTGCAACCGCAGCAGCAGCCACAGTCTTTACGCAGCTCACAGTGCGTATACGTGACGTGCTTACGTTACGTAGCCTTTGCAACGCTTCAGATCAGAAAGAAAACCAACTTTCACAGTCTCTGCGCTGGGCGCATTTTGCAATTGGCTGATTTAATAATGAAAGCAAATGGTAGAAAATATATATAATGGTATAAAATATATATATAAAGCGATTACCTCAGCGGTCTGCCAGCAATTAGTTAATGACCAAATATGTATGCCAAATAATGCAGCAGCGCAACGAATGTGGCTGTAATTTAATTAACATACAATAAAACACTCGAATGCATATGAAAGTAAGCAACAATGCAACCACCAACCGGCAGGCAGCACCACATGCCACGTGCTTTTCCATGCCACTCCCGATGCCCCGTTCCCTAAAATCGAATTGAACATTTGTGGGCCTAGAAAATAAAATAAAAATAATTTCAGTTTTAAATAATATTTCATAATTATAAATTAAATAAAATGAATAAAAAATGAAAAAATATAAAATCAATAAAGAGATCTAATGAAATAAACAATAATGCAAATAAGTGATAACAATAATTAATAAAATGCTAAAATTTAATATATAGAGACTTAACCAAAAATGTAAAAAAAAATAAATAAATAAAAAAAATATTTCCCCCAAAAAATTAAAAAATTAAGATATATACATATATGTATATAAGGAAAAAGAGGAACACATTTTAATATTTAATATATAAATAATATATTTTTTATTAATTAATTTCATTTAATATATAAATTTTAGGCAACATCAAAACTGTTTTATTAAAAATAAAAATATATTGATATATATATTTTTTTTGAATTTTAATATAATAAACTTTTTTTAATTTAATTTTTAATGTTTAAAAAAATCACATAATATTAATAAGTAAACTTTAGTTTTTAAATGGGAAACTTTTTTTTAGAAGTCAATGACATAAATAAATTTTTTTATTAGGGTGTACAAAAATGCTAAAAATATTAAAATTTTTCCAACTAAAATTTGCTGCTAACAATATAAACAATTCTTTTACAACTTTCAAAGCCTCTTTTTATTCTAGCAACTCTTACTACAAATATCTAAAATTTACTATTTAACTACATATATTTATTTATACATCTATGGGATATAACCGAAATCTATCTAATAAGCATTAAAACTAAGCATTAGCATGGATATGGTTAGCTCTTCATAATTAGGCAGCCATCAATCATTCATTAGTTTGCTGTGAGTGTAGCCAAAGCATTTATAAATCATTTCTCCGCAATAAAAGTGAATGCACGACGGACAACAATAATAAATGTGCACTGCGAAGAAAAAGAAACCCAATCATAAAAATGTTAAATGTAAAATGTGAAATGTATAAATATCGAGTAAAACTTGTTGTTGGCCATATTGCATAAACTGAAGACCAATTCGGAGATAACGTTCAAGACGGGCGCGGCGTGTCGTGCGTGCTGCAAAATTGCAATAAAAAGAAGAAAGAGAAGAAGAGAAACAATACAATAAATCAGCTTAAATATGCATGAGGCGAAGCAAGAAAAACTGCGAAAATGTGAGAAAATTAAAAATGCATTGGCCATTTCCTTCCGTTCGAACGCACTGACTGGCATTACTTGTCTTCCTGATGCTAACGACGATGCTAATGCAAATTGAGGCATCAGCTGATGCAAAGCCGCCAGCCATGAGGCACACTTCAAAGGCGGCGCAGGCGCAGATGCCAGCCAGTGCGCCAGCCAAAACCCGGAAGATAAATGCAAGAAGTTATATACATAGAGTGAGAGAGACAGAGAGAGAGAGAGATAGACAGATAGATGCATGTATATGTATGTCAGTGTGTCTGTCTTATGTAGTCGAGTGTAAATTGAAGCCTTTGCGATTGTTTGCTTTAATCGCATTCTTGTGGAATGCTCTACTTATGCAAAGTAAAACTCGCTTCGAAAAATTGTTTTTTGTTGTAGTTGTTGTTTGAAAAAGTGAAAGATCTAGTGCCGGCTCGCTTACCTAATGCTTATTAGACGCTGCAAAGGGGCGTGTCGGCAATGCTGTTGGCGCTACAGTGGAGCAGCCACATTTATGATACATTTTCAGCTGCTTTTGCTCAGGCTTGGCTCAAATTTGGTAAATGCTCAAGAAACTCGCGACGATTCGCCTGAATGATTCGCTGGTACCAGCTGCTTGCATTGGACCCATCATTCACTATCAGTGGCTGGGGCGTGGGCAATGTGGTGCTAGAGTCAACAGCAGCAGCAGCTGTGGTTGCTGCCGTCTGCGGCGCCTTCTCATCGTTATTGGTCTTGGCTTTGTTGTATTTGCTCTGGCTCGGGCCCAGCAGCTGTTCGGCTGGCAGCTCGAACGGCACCAGAGGCAGATCCTCGTCGATGAAGTTGTGCAACGTCTCAAAGGCCAAACTGCCATTGGGCTGGCTTACTAGGGGTGCCTTGCCATTGATGATGTCGAGCACAGCTGGCTGCAGCACATCCTGTTCGACATTGATGTGATTCAAGTCCAGGCCATGCTGCTCCTTTAGCTGCTTGGCCACCTCATGCTGCACTTGATCCACGCTCACATTCAAATGACTTTTCGCATCCCAGCTCACATTTGCAGCCGGCTGCATCACGTGCTGTGTCTTGAATATATCCGGACGCTTGGTTGGCCAAACGGCGTCCATTGGCTCATCGCCCGGTGCATAGCTCTGGGATTGTGCCAAATAGCCGCTGTCCCCATCAGCTCTGTAGCGCGTCACCTGGATGAGGCCATCGGGTCGCACGTACCCATAGCTGCCCTCAATGCTGCCATTCAAATAGCGTCGCTCATCCCGGAATTGTATATTGCCAGACGCTGCATCCTCCAGCTCATAACCAAAGGCATAGGTATTGGGTCCTGCATGGGATACTCTGTAAAAACTCCATTCTCCTTACTCTATGCATAGCCTACCGTATGGATCGTGCAAGAAATAGTTGCTTAGTTTGCTCTGCTCGCCTGGATTTTCCGCTGCTGTCTTCTCGTATGCTGCATTTCCATTTGCCACTGGCGTGGCCAACGCGGCGTATACTTTTGCGATCAGCAACTGTTAGAGAGAGTAAATCTTAGTGCATACTTTTCGGCTAGTAAGCGGGATCTGTAAGCTTGAACTAGCTGGAAAGCTTTGAGTGGATTTGATAGTGAATAAGTTTTTCTCTTTGGGAAATGTCTCGGATTGGAAAGAGTGAACGGCAATCGATGGCTTTTATAAAGTGTATAATGCATAATTTTGGGCTGATATTTGTAAAGGAGGCCTTTGTATCAATAGATAGATTATCTATGGTAATATCTTAATTAAACTAAACGTATATTGTTGTCTTTCTCTCCTTTATATCATCTCTCCTGAATATCATTTATCTGATTGCCTTCTTAACATTCATAGAGTATATTCCAGTTCCTTAATACAAGTAAGCTTGACAGGCTAGAAGAAAAAGTAGTAATACTACATTTTAGGCCTCTGATTTTTACACTCATAGAGAATGACGAATGCTGCTGAATAACTTTCATTGTTTAAGCCAATTGAACCAGTTAAAACCTAATTAAAGATATAGAATTGCGGCAGAAAAAAACTATTCTAATTTTGAGCCAATGACTTGGCCAATTTCAATTTCAGTTCATTGCTATCTAGGTATACCAAATACCAGTTAAAAGAACTAGTAAATAGTAGACAGCTCAAAAATAGTTTTTCCACTACTATAATAAATATTTAACCAACTTTAGCCAGATTTCCCTTACTTTATGAATATTGTATCTCATATTTATTTCCCCGTCTTTACGCATGTCATCATCACAAATAAAATCAATTTCTCATAAAATATTCACGCACTTACAAAGAACCAAAACCGATAAATATTTGATAGAATTGCCATTGTGAATTCTAATGAGCTGCAAATCACATTTGTTGAGAGCTTCACTCGCTTTGCTTTGGTTACTTCTATATAGACGTTGCGCGCACTTTCAATGGCAAAATCCAACTGAAGACTGAATCGGCAAACAGCCGAAACATAATTGAGCCAGTCCAGAGCTCAATTAGAAAGAGAATGTGAATGTGCTAAATATATTTCAGCGGGCTCATTCAAATTAATTTGCTGAAAAAGAAGCTGAGAAAGAGAAGTAAATTGAAAAATAATTTTTTCTAATATGCTAAACAAACTTGACCTCTGTAGATGTTAAACTGATTAAAAATATTTATAAATGTAAACTTTATTATTTTGTTTAATAAAAAAAAAAAAATATTGACGAATATTCTAAATGATCTTAAGTTATATAAATGTTATATAAAAATTCTTTAAAAATGTTTTTATTTTTTTTTTATTTTATTATGCTTAATTTTTAAAGTGTATCCAAAATTATTTTGAGTTAAATTCTTATTAGATTTTTATATAAATTAGAACTTTCCTCGTAGCTGCAAATGCTAAGATTTTTAATTAAAAATTCGTATTGTATGATTTTTTTTTTCAATTCGATTTTTATTCATTTTTTTGTAGTTTTCTATTAATACATTTTTTTTTAAAATTTGATAATAATGTGTAATTATTTTTTTTTGTTTTTTTTTCTGCATTTTGTTGTCGTGTTTATCTAGAAATTTGCGTTTGCTGTATAAAATAATTACTCAATGTACTTTGAGCGTGAGAGACATGTGAGAGTTTTGTTTGTTTCTTCCTCTTCGATCAACAGAGACAACACTTAATGATTTTTGTTTGTTTTTTTTTTTTTGTGATTTTTCGTTTAACATTTATATACATATAGATTGGTATTATAATTAAGCGGCATAAATTGTTTATAAATATACAATACACACAAATACTAAATGCAAACAAATGAAACTAGATACAAAAGTGTCAGACTGAGTGAGTGAGTGAGTGAGATAGTTTTGAGAGCGTTGAATAATAACAAAAGAGAATGTGGGTGAGAGAGAGTGAGAGAGAGCGAGAGCGAGATAGATTAAGAGATTATGAGACAGTTGAGACAGTGAGTGAGAGACAGTGAGTGAATGTGGCTCAGAGATTTTGATAATAGAATCGGATCTAACTGAAATGGAATGAAACAAAAATATGCACGGGGGCCAACTACACAGTGCTTGCCAAACTGTGCGCCAATTGAAATGGCACAAAATGCTTCCATTTGCTTAAATATTAAGCAAACAATGCGAAGCTGGGTGTTGGGCATAACAGTTCTTCGCTTGGGCACAGGATCAGGCATCGAAAGGATGTAGAGCGAGAGAGAGAGAGAGAGAGTTATAGAGAGAGAAAAAGAGAAAGAGTTGCATAAATATATTACAAAAGTGTAGAGCATTGAAAATGAAAATTGAGTAAACTAGTTTCGTGATAGAGAAACCATGGGGGAGTTCTAAAAGTTCGGATCGGACGATGCTTTCGCTTTGCACTTGTGTTTGGTTAGCTTCGCTGGCCTCGGTGCTGTTAAATGTTTAAACATAATATGAAACATTGATTAATATACAAATTATGCAAGTAAATATATATATATATGTATTTATATATATATCCATGTGGAAAAACTTTGTGTACTGTGATCTCTGCTGCTGCCGTTGCTGCTTCAGTTAACGCTTTCTATCAAACATTATCAACATTATCGTTCGCCAACATCATTCTCATTATCATCATCATCATCATTGTCATGCAAGATCAAGTCAATATGCTTTTGTTTATGTTTTTTCGCTTTTTGTTTTTGTTTTTTGTTTCCTTTTTTATTCTTGTTCGTATTTCCTTCGTCCATGCCATGCCAGATCAGCCGGGTGCCGGGCACCCACTAAGGCGCCCGTTTCTACTAAAAACTTCTTAGCTACATTTTACTTACATACAACGTGGTTTTTTCTTATATCTGCTGTTTCTTTTCTTTTCTTTTCTGTTCATTCTTGTTTCAATGGATCTGTTTTATCTGCCTGTTGTTCCTATATTGATTCTTATTGTTGCTGTGTGGGTGAGTTGTGGCTGTGTGGTTGAGTGTGTGTGGGAGCACCTTTATGACTCGACGACTCCACGGAATTTAGTAATGGTGCAGCAGAGGGCCATGCGACAGCACGGGGGCGTGCACAATGGGCGCATGTGCGATGATCTTGGGCGCGGTCTTGTGGACGACGGCATTGAAACCGTTGTGGTCATCGGCGGTGTAGTCCACGGTGCGCACAGAGCCATCGGGCTCGACCAGCGAGTATTGACCTAGTTGCAATTAAAAGATAGATTAGACCATGTCAAGTTTGTTGCTCAAGTCTTTTGTTTGCCATCAAGTTTGTGTCCTAAGTCATTGTGTTCTGTTTGGGTCTATTGCTCGTGCTTACCCTTCACAACATCACCATCACGCTCCTCAGCCTGAGACTTGATGTCGCCAGTATGGGGATCCTTGATGCCATAGTTGAAGGAGTATTTGGGATAGGCCACGGGCTCGGCATGCACCGCATGGGCCAGCACGGGCGCATGATGCACCTGCACCAGCGACGGACCATAGTGACCCAGCTCAATGGGCACAGCCTGGACGGCGGCGAACAGCAGAGCGATGGCAGCAAAGTACTGTATGTAGAAGAGGCAGAGGAGAAATGAATCCTTGCACACAATTTGACTTTGCATAATTTTTTTTATTTATTTATTTTTGTTTTTGTTTTTTTCATCATTTGTCGTACCTTCATGTTGTTTCTATTGAGCACAGACAACGACACGCGACGCGAACAAGTAAGGACGAAGGATTCGTAGCAAAATATCAAACTGAACTGGCACAACTTTTGCTAGAGTGTGTGTTGAAGCACGGCTTAGACGCTTTGGAGGACCGTTTGTAGCACGAAATCGTAAGCTGAACTGATGTCTGCAACGATGACCAAAAGTATTTATATACGCGCGCAGGCGATGCCAGCGAATAGCAATGACGACGACGGTGACGACGACAATGAAGTCGACGCCAGTAACGAGTTGCAGCTGCTGCTTTGAGTAGTAGAGGCGGTGCAGGAGGTGAGGCAGCGGGTGGGCAACGTAGCTACAGACAGAGTCATAGAGACCACGCATGTGCCGGCAGAGTCCGATGCTGCTGCTGCTGCAGTTGTTGCTGCTGCTGCAGTTGCTGTTGCTGCTGCTGCTGTTGCTGCTGCTGCTGCTGGGTGCGGCAATTGCTTGGGCCATGAAGGCGTTGCTAGCTTTTGTGACTTGGTTTTCGGCAGTTGAATGTGTATCTGTTAAGGACAGATAATGCAGCAATTGAAAGTGACACTTAAGAGCTGCTACTACGCTTGTTGCTGATGTTGTTGTTATTGTTGCTGCTAAAGCCAAAGCTGTTTTTTTATTGATCGGTTGCGGTAATTACGACTCACAGTCGGAGGCTGTTTTAATAGCTCCAATAGACGCTGGTCTCTCCAAATAGTATTACCATATCTGTGGCGGCGTTATAATTACCAAAGCAACAGCAACAGCAACAACAGCAACAAAGACTGCAACAGCAACAACATATTTGACGCAATTACTTGTCACAGAACTTTTTGTGCGTGTGTGTGTTTGTGTTGCATGCGTTTGTGCCTCAGGAATTTCGATATTGGCAAATGCTCGCATATTTTGGTTTTACTCTTTACATTTTATGCTGATTTCACGTTGCTGCTGTTGTTGTTGTTGTTGTTGTTGCTGCTGCTGTTGTCGCACGCATATCAAACACCGCTCGTTGTCAATCAACATTTCATGTGTAGCTATTTAAATTGCCTTTTCTTTGTATAGTATTTCAAGTTTTTCCTGCGCCATATTCATAATAATGCAACAGTTACAAAATAATGTAGCTTAGTATTTTTTTCCCTCTCTTAAATGCCAAATGGGACGAGGTCAAAGCATGATCAAAATCATATCAAGCCATTGAATCAGTTAAGTTTTAACAGAGTTATGGCTAGTTAAAGTCAACCAAGGGCTGCTCTTATAACTGTAATAACTCTGGCAATGAAAAATAAAATCTTTTAATTCCACTGTGAATGTATTTGGAAACTCTGGTAAAAATAGTACAGTTATTATAAGAGCAATAATTTCGTGTTAAATTTTTACAGAAAATTTAGTATATAATTATATAAGTATATATTAATATTAGATAATATTCTAATATTGACTTTTATAAATTTTTTATAATTAAAATTTATATATAAAATTCAGCCAACAATTTCCTTTATAAATAATAATTAAGGTAGGCAAAATAGTAGTATAATATGGAATATATACCTTAGGTAACGGCCCAAAAGCAATAAGATATACATAGCTTGTAATTCTGCGCCTAATGAGGGGCGTGGCAAATCAAAAAACTGTATTTTCTACAGTGTTAAAGCCAAAACTTCAAAATTTAACGACTAAATTACTGTTGACACGCTCCATTAATTATATTGAGGGCGTGGCAAATCGATAAGTGGACAGCGTTTGGGCCGCAGATGAGTACTCTGCAGTCGATAATGCCCGACTGCAATGTTCTTGCTAGTTTTTTCTACAAAATAAAATTAAATTTAAAAAAAGTAATATTAATAAAAAAAATAAAAAGGTAATGAGGTTTATAAAATTAAAGAAAAATGTTTAATATATATTTTTTAAAATATAAAATAAATATTTTTATATACTTTAACAAATATAAAATAAATATAAAAATATATTTTCAGTAAAAAAAATTAATTCGGCGATTAAATTCTTATGCCCAAGTCAACATCAATATTCCAGCTGAAATGATTTATTGAGGCAAATGAAAATCGAAGTACAGGGTAGCTTACATTCGGCTTACGAACTGCAAAGCCTTGCAACTCGTTTAATCAATAAGTCGTCAAGCGTCGCTAATCTGGGCAGTAATTAAATTTAATCAATATAATTATTGAGTTGAGTTGACCAAGCGGGACAGACTCACAAATCGCGCCTTGGCGCCTTCTATTTAGCTTCGTGCGAACTATCGCATCGACATATCGAACTTGCTCAATTCGTTTAGCCACATGGGGCGTTCAGTTATCCATGCCTAGACTGTCAAAGTTTGGACACGCTGACTCGAATTTTCTTGCAACGCCCACGACAAAGCAAAAAAAGTATAATAAATAAATAAAATCAACTTTGCCGTAGAGCAGCACGAAAATGTTCTTGCATGACATATCAGAAAATTATTATTATATCTTCTGGCTGAAAGAGCACACAAGTGGTCGGCCACATGTGCTGGCTACGATGGGAAAATTTCAGCAAAGACGTGGCTAAGAGAACTCCACTAAGCGCTCAATTGGTGGCTGGTGGAAGGCAAAACAGAATCGACTTACATAAAGTGACTTTAAAGGCGACACATTTACCGAAAGCAGCAAAAAAGCAACAACAAAAAAAAAAAACATTTCAAACAATTGTAGGCAAACAACAACAACAACAACAATGCAGCTGATGCTGAGCCAGAGGCTAAGCAAACAAGTTGGCCACGTCACGATCGCGATCGCACTTGAAGAGCAAACCTGTGGGGGAGCACGAGGAGAAGGTGGATGATGAAGAGCGAGCGGTGAGTTGAGGGGAAGCGAGTTTGATTTGGAGCCTTTGGAGTTTAGTTGGTTAGTTGGTCAGCAGCTGAACAGAGTGGAGCACGCTTTGTCTTTGTGTGTGTTTGTCTAGCGATTGCGCAACAAATGCTGCGGCACAGTTTGGGAGTCATTGCATTGCATTGTTCGCAACGCTGCGGGGGCGAGACACTCGATGACTGCGTTAATTGCGGCACCTGCGCTACTCAAACCCAACTGTCGACGCATGCCACAAATATGCTGGCATTCAAATTTCATACAGCTGGATCTCAGGCCACGTCTCGAACGTCACGCGCTAAGTAGAACAAAGTTTTAATCTTGATTTATGCGCTGCAGTGCAAAAATATTTGGACAATGGTTCGATTGCCTTTTTGCAGTCGGTTCTCGCTGAACATTTAAACGCACTTTGCATTGATTTTAATGACTTGTCTGTCTGTCTACGCTATGCACTGACATTGATTTATCTGCATTCATGCAAATGGTCAGCTTTTAGAAAGGCCATCAAAGTCATATCGCCCAAATGTAATTCGAGTTGGCAGTTAAATCTATCTTTTTTTTCCTTTTTTTTCTCGTTGCACTACACTGCGTATGGGTAATGTGGCATTTCCTCTCAGCCGCTGCTGGCAATTATTGTACATCCGTTGCATTTTCACTAGAGCTGCGTTTCCTTAAGGAAGCTCGCTATTCAATTTCAATTTCCCAAATGTAATGTAAGACTCTGTCAACAAAAGGGCTTGTTACACATGTTCCCAGAGCGTGAAATGCTGAAATTGCATCAAATTGTGGTTGGCAAAAAAAAAAAAAAAAAAAAAAAGAATGAATAAAAATGGTAAAAAGAGGTTAAAAATAAATGAAAAAGAGGTTTATAAAAATAAATATAAATTTAATGAAATATTTTTTCATTTAAATTATATAAAAAATTCAATTTAAAAAAATTTTTTTTTTAATATAATCTATTTTTATTTTTTATAAAATATTCAAATATATTCAATTAAAAAAAAAAAAAAATTTGGTTGATATATTATTTCAAAGTTTCGTTATTAAATCTGCATGGATTGCACACATAAATTGCGCCAGCAGAGCTGCCCACGTATTTTCGTGTGCTTCTGCCCTATCCGATTGCATCTGCGTCTAATTAAAACATTTTCGCTGGCAGCATTCTTGCACGTCTGGCCGAACGCATGCTGTCCAGTTTTGGAGGCAGCGCGTCATTCTAAGCGGCACGCCATAAATCTTCATCTGGCTGGCGCAATGCGCTGGCACCACTCTTGGGATGCTATTAGCGCGAGATGCCGTTGGCCAGTGGCCGTTGGCTGTTGGCGGACTATTTGGTTGGCCAAAATACAATAATAAGGCGCTTGCTTGTCAATTAGGCACACACGAAGCCCAGCCAAATGCCAAACGGCTGCCAGCCCAATTGTGTCGCCAACTCAATTGTGAGATAAACTAACTGCATTTGGTCACGCTGCCAGGTGCTCAGCTGCTCAGCTGCTCAGCTACTCAACTGCTCCACTGCTCCACTACTCCTCCTGTTCAACTCGTCTTGCTCCTCCTCCTTCTGCTACACCTGTTGCATCTGTTGAACGGTTGGTCAGTTGGTTAGTGCCATTTCGGCCGACATTACCGCATACAAAAGTCGTTTGATCCAATTTCTGTGTTTGCATTGCGTCTCTCCTCCAATTTCTGCTCTTAAAAAATGTTCGCACATTTAATGCGATTTTGCGCATTTGCGCGTATGAATTAAGCGAGTGACGAAATGGACTCTGCGCTGGCTCGGCTGCCAAGTGGAGCACATACGATGCCCAGTTGCAGCAATTGCCGATTGCTGCTGCTGCTGCTGCTGCGGCGGCTGCTGCTGCGGCGGCTGCTGCGACGGCTGCTGCGCCTGATTGATTCCGATCGAACGCAACGGCAACGCACACGCTTCACTGCCACCAACAGCTGCAGCTGCAGCAGTCGCTCTTTGGTCAGCTTGGTTGGATTACGCAAAGCCATTCCCAGCGGCAACAAAGTAGTCTGACACATATATCAATTAGCTTTTAGATTATAAAAAAAAGCAACCGAATATATTTGCTCATGTAAGTTTGTTTGTTTAGTATCTAAAACAAAAATACCATTAATATTTATCGAATCAAATCTAATCAATAATCAACATGCCGTAATTTATAGGTTAGAATTAATTTTTTGTATTTTTAGTATTTTTGTTAGTATATTTTTGGTATTTTCCAGGTATTTGATTTTTGCATATTTTTGGGTGGTTGCTTTTAATTAATGTTGGCATTTTGTTGTATGTATTTTTAATTCATAATTGACTTCTCGGTATATTTATTATTGATAATTGGTATAATTTTGCTTTCAGTGTATGTTTAGGTATTTTTATTGGTAATTCGTTTTGGTATATTTTTGTTTTGTTAGTAGGTTTGTATATCTTTTTAGTATATTTTAGGCAGGTAAGGTATTTAAGGTATTTTAGGCAGCTTAAAGAGATTACTAAATTGCAGTGTCTGATGTGTTTCTAAGAATATGAAAACCAAAAGGTGTTGCCTTTACAAATGAATTTTTTGTATTTTTCGGTATTTTCGGTATTTTTTGGTATTTTTTATGTCTTACCAAAGCAGTAAAATAATGCAAATTATATTTATTTAATCTAGCTGCTTAAAATGCCAAATAAATTCTGTTCGTAACCTTTACTATTTTAAAGTATTTTTATTGGTATATTCCGCCGTCTACTCAGCTGCAAACCTACAAAATACCAATGGATGTGAGCATTGGAGATGATTCATTTTAAATTTCTTCATATATCACACAGAAAACTTAGTAGTAACAAAGCTTAGTCTATTTTTTGCGATAATTTGTAACAAGTTAAATACCACAAAAATACCAAGTATTCTAATACTCATCGCTGTCATCCTCCTCCTGCTGCTTACTCTGCGTGTGGGCATCCTCGTAGCCCTCTTCGCTGCTGCCTTCGTATTCCTCATGATCGCCGCCGCCTTCATTGTCGCCCTCTTCCTCCTCCTCCCCACCTTCGTCTCCCTCGTCGCCATGATGCTCATGCACTTTATATTGACCTTTGGCAGGTTTCTTATGCTGTCGCTGTGGCTCTTCCTCCTCTTCCTCTTCAGCGCCGGCCTCGTCTGCCTCATCATCCACCTCGTTGTCGTGCTCATGCTCCACCTGCTGCTCCACATGAGCTGGCCCACCCGCCTCGCTGCCATGGCCATGCAGCGTGGCCACGCCATTGGTAATCACCTCCGCCTGGAAGCCGTTCGCATCGTCCGCCGTGTACTTGACCACGCGCAGTGTGCCATCAGGATCGACTACGCTGCGTGTTGGCGACGTTAATGATAATGCGTTGACATGCCAGACATAGCTGGCAACTGGACAACCTACCTGTACACGCCGCGCACCTCGTCCCCGTTGCGCGTCTCTTTGCGATTCTGCAGCACGCGCGCCTCGCCGTCTTCGATGCCATAGGCGAAGCTATATTCGGGTCGTGCCACATAATCCGAGTGCGTGCCGCCGCCATAGTCATCATGCACGGTGACCAGACGCTCCGGCCCCGCCACCGGACCCTCGAATCTCGCATACGAATAGCCCACAGCGGAGCAGCAGCCGCCGAGCGAGCAGATGATCACCAGAGCCAAAAGCAGATGAACTGGCAGCCCCAACAACTGCCGTTTGACGCGTGCCAACGCAGTCGACGTAATGCGGAAGCTTAAACAACAACTGTCAAATGTTGTTGTTGTTGTCCAAGTTGTTGTTGTTGCTTTTGGTTGTTTGCTTGTGCGTTGTCGCTTCTTCATTGCAGTTTTCTGTTGATTGAATTTCGATGTTTCTGTCTCTCCTTCACTTCGTCTCTATCTCTCTCTCTCTTTTTGATTTGCACGCGCGTCTCGCAGCTGATTTAATCCACGCGTTTCTCTAAATACTAAGCGTGAAATATGGCACTTCTTGGCTATTTATATACTGGCCCAATCACTGGCGAAAGGTTCAGCCTGTCTGTCACCACAAATCAATTTTTTTCTTCGCCTTATTTGCATATTTCCGCACAAATTATGCGCTTCAATGGCCAGCCGCATCCAAGTGGAACTGGCCAACCGAGACGCCTCTGTTGCTGTGGTCTCCATTTGCCCACTTGATGGCCAGCCAAATTGCAAACTTCCTAAAAGCACGTCACCGAGTGACGTCATCAATGAAAGAGAATTGTTTAGGTAATGGGGTTTGGTATTTCAAGATTGGCCTGAGTTGGTCAAGAGGCTAAAATCAAGGGCCATATCATGGGGGTGTCAAGTGTGATTGCATTGATAAATGATTTGGCTATGGAGCACCTGAGTTGAGATCGGTCCAGAGAAGGTAAATATATTCTATATGTTTTCATGTTCTACATGTCCTTTATGCTCTAGAGGCTCTAGATGCTCTATATGTTCTATAATTTCTATATGATCTATATGCTCTAGGTGTTCTGTATATGCTACAAATTCTATATATTGCATATATTTTCTATATTTTATATTCTTAAATTCGATGTATTCCTCATATTATATTCTATGTAATTTATGTATTCTATGTATTCAATATATTTTAAATATTTTATAGATTTTATTCCATATATTTTATATAAATTAGAGAAACGCTCACTCTGGCTTGCTCTGTAGCTTCTGCTTGAAGTTCGTGCTTCCCATATTAGTATGAAACGGCTCAGTCCTTGCTAAATACATACGTGCCTCCATCAAATACATATCTGACTTTCTTAAAGTAGCAATACAACTCGCATTAAAGCTCTGCTACTTTTCTCTTCAATTTATAACCTACCTCAACTCTATGAGAGATATTTAATAGCAGTTTGCACTCGGTGCATAAAATTTTACAACTGACGGTCAAGAGCAGGTAATCTAATAAAAAATTTAAGTAATACTCGCTTCACTTTAGGTTTGTTTATCACACTTTTCAGCAGTTTGCTCTACTTTACGACTCTATTGAAGTCAGCATCGACTTCGTTGGGTAATTTGATAGCTTGCAAGAGTAGGTCACATTGCACTTCTTCGGGCAGTAGATCACGTAGGCAGCCGCAATAGCTTAGCCGATGAGGTAGAGGTAAAGATAGTTGACTAAGTATTCTATCATATGAAAAGTGTGGGCTAGCAGACTATGTACTTGTCTTAGCTCGACTCGGATATGATCAAGTGTTCATAAGGTGCGTTGCTACCCAGTTCGTTGCTTAAGTCTTGCATGGCGCCTACTTCAATATAGTATAAATACTCATATAAATAAGTATATAAATAACAATAAATGCCTAATTTGGTTTAGCATACATACATTTATATATGTATATATGTCACATATTTAACTCGCATTTCTAGAGAACACTTGAACACTTGAGAACACCCCAACAAGTCTCCCGCTTGCTATAGCCATACTATTATCATCTGACCGACTACTACTCGAAATGATTATACATATTATATATAATATTCTTATAATCAAGACCAGCTCTAGTCCCGCTCTTCCTATAACTAAATAGCTGTCCTATTATCATCTGTCAGACTGCTGCAACTCGAAAAGATTTCCGCCTTAAAAAACAAATTTCGTCTGCACTTATACAATTATTATATGCATATTTCTTATTTATATCTAATATTTGAGCATTGCGAATTTAAAGCTCATTAATTGCTTTGCATGCTTGCACAAAGTTTTTTATTCATTTTTTTTTTTTTTTTGCCTTTTCATTTGCTTGTTAAGCTCATCTCATAATTTCAAGTGTTGCTGACCAATTTGGCTAAGAGGCTTGGGCACACCTGTTCACACACACAGAGACACACACAGATAGAGATATATGTATACCTTCCCCTTGGACATGGAAATCGCTTTAAGTGCGTTCAGCTGATTAGCTGCAGCACTTGAAGCTGTAGGCGATGCTTATAATGCTTGCTTATAGATCGAACAGTTCGAGTCATGATAATCTAGCAAAAAGCAAACGCAGCTGCAATTTTATTGTTGTTGTTGTAGTTGTGGCTGCTACGACTGCTGCTGCTGTTGTTGGTGCAGCTTTGACCTTTTTTTGTATGAGGGTTCTGCCAAAGAAATATGGCTATTATTTTGACTACTTCTAATTTATAAGCGAGTCGCATTGTTGCCTGCTGGCCGACTGGCTGCCTGCAACTGTTGTTTGGCATGAAAAATGCATATATCATTGGCCTCTGGTACTTGACGGCTGTTTGTTTGGGCTTTAAAAAAAAGCAAAAAAAAAAAAAAAAAAAAATCACGAGTGCACACACAGTAGCCCAGACAGCCGGGCAGGCGAGCCAAGCAGTCAGCCGGTCATCGTGGGAAAACTTGTTGTTGTTGGCCGATGAGGAGTCGCTTAATTACCCATTACACAAATGCTGTTTGGGCCGCTTGGGCCGGTGCTGGCTGCAAGAATCGCTCAATGCTCATCTTTCATCGCAATTGCAAATTCGCAAGTTTTTTATGTGAGTCGTAATTAAGACGCCAGCAGTTCGTTGCCTAAGTCTTTCGTTTTGTGCCCTTTAGCGGCCGAGTGGCACGCAGACCCGAATGAGCCAAATAATGTGCCATTGCATTATGACTTATGTTGCGGCGCCATGTTGCAATGCAAATCGTTGTCATTGCTGCTGTTGTTGTTGTTGCTGTTCGTCTGGCATGAGGGACAACAAACAGCAAGCAACAAACAACAAACAACAAACTGTGCAATCAAAGTCTATTAAAAGCAAAACTAAGCCACATGCCAAAAAATCATGTTTGCTGACCAAACTGCGAACGCGCTTCGCTCCAGTCAGCCATCCAGCCGGTCAGCCAGACAAAAGGCCTAAATAGTCAGCCAGACAACGAGTAGGAGTTTTGTGGAGGCCTGGCAGCAGCAGGAGGAGCAGGAGGAGTAGACAGAGTGTAGACAATGTCTGCCAGATTTCTTTCTTGCAATAAATTGCAATTTTTTTTTTCTTTTGCTCGCTGCGCTGCGCCGCTGCTTTGCTCTGTTTCTATCTCTAGTGATTATGTAAGTCGAACAACGTTCCAGTCTCACTCAACAACAAGCGAGCAACAGCTAAGAGCTAACGGCTAACAGCAAAGAGCTCACAGCGCACAGCTTCACCACATCTCGCATTGCCCAGTTTCCAGTTTCAATTCCCCCATTTTCACTATTAACTGCTCTGGCTTGTCTTTAGCTTTGATTTCATTTTCATTTGCCTCGTCAGCCTCTGGTCAGCTACAGCTACAGCTACAGCGCCAGTGATTGCAACAGCAGATAGACACACACACATATACATATATGTGTATATGTGAAAATGAAATTGAAATGCGAGTGCAAGTAAAAGCGGTTCCATTAGCCGCATGCTTCGACGGTTTTTATGTGTGTTCTACGTAAGCGAAATAATAGTATTTGAAAAATTTGAAGTTTTCAATTATTTAGTGCATTTTAAGCATATGATTGAATAAATTTGAATGAACCAACTAAAAGTTAGTTGAGAGAGTTGAGCTCATTCATAATGAATTCAGATTGAATTACCTAAAGACTTTCTGAAGCGGTTTATATACCGGGTAGTTAAAAGATGAGATGATGGTACGTACTAGAAAAATCTAGAACGAAGCCTAAACAAAAGACCAAGAGAGAGAGAGAGAGAGTGAGAGAGAGGGAGAGATGGACGTAGAGTGAGTGAGCGAGAGATCTAAGGAAAGGATTAGAGAAAAGAGTGCAGGGATAAAGCGAAGAAAAGAGAGAGAGAGAGAAAGGAATAAAAAGAAAGAGATAGGGAGAAAGATATTGAATATTAGAGACAGAGAGAGAGAGAGAGAGAGAGAGATCTATAGAGATCTTGATATCAATAGAAATATTATTTCATATCTTCTAGCGAGAGGTATGAAAAGAGATCTAATAAGAGTGCTCTAAACGAAGATATCTAGAGAGAAGGATCTAGATAAAGAGAGTGAGAGAGAGAGAGAGAGAGAGAGAGAGAGAGAGAGAGAAGAAAGAGAGAGAGAGGGTAATCTGGAGTAACATTGGGAGTCAGAAATAGAGAAAAGGGCAGCAACTCAAGGTCAAATTTGTGTCAGACAGAGATAGAGACAGCCTTAAACAGCTGCACGTTAAATGTATTTAATATTTATAATAATAACTCCAAAAATTCCCCAACCCAATAGCATAAAGTTGACATATCTCCCAAGATATCAAAATTCAAGCAAAGTAGATCTCTTTCAATATTTCTCAAAATGTCACTCAATGTAACTCAATGTCACAACGCATTGCGTGTGCAAAGCCATAGCTATTCATAGGCATGAACAGCAGCAATTGCTGCCGTTGCTGCCGGCGACTGCTTGCAACAGTTGCTGCTGTCAGCTGTGGCACAGCAGCAACATTTGTTGTCCAGTTCTGGTGAGCGTGTTACAATGTGCGAAAACAAATGCGCGTATTTCAATTTTGACAATGCACAAAATGCGTGTCACATAAATTGACGCAATGTGAGCCATGCACCGCTATCAAGTGCACCTACACACGCACACGCACACGCACACACGCACACACATGGAGTGAGTGATGTCGAGGTGCCAATTAAAGCGAGTCCACAAAAATGGAACAGAACCGGACTCAAACAGACGCGACGCGATTTAATGCGATACGATTTCGATTCTTGGCGGCATGTTTAATGCACCTTTGACATGCAACCAAGCCGAAGTCCATGCTGAGTCGGCATAGTTTACACACAACAACAACGTAAAGAGCAACAACGACAACTGCAGCGGGTTTTTTGTTTGTCGTTGTTCAATATAAAATAGTGCAGAAATTACGAAATTTGTCGTCTGACAAAAAGCGCTGCAAACGCTATAAATTAAATTTACAATTTTGGTGCTCATTAAACAGCGAGAGCAGATCGGCCAACAAATGTTTGTTGCGGAGGTGGGCAATGGGGGTATATTGGTTGGAGAGTGTCGATGAATCAAGAGGTGAAGACAAAAGAATGTTGAAAAGGAGGAGGAATTGAGTTGGGATCAGAGAAATGAAGAGGAAAAGAGAGATAAGTGATTAAGATAGATAAATATATGGGGAATTATATGCAAAGGGGCTGAAAAAGAGAAAACAACAGAAAGAGAGAAGAAAATTAGTGAGAAGTATGGAAAAATTCAGAGTGAGAAGTAAATCGGCAATAGATGGAAAATGGACGAATTTATAGACAGAGGCCGACCCTATGAGAAAAAAAAAAAAATGGAAAATATATAGGCAATGATAAAGAGGGAGAAAAAAAGGACAAAACGATATATCCCTTAAAATGAATATGCTCCAGTTACACAATCCAAAGCTTAGACTGAAACTCATGCTGAGTATGCTGCAGTCGTGCTTAGGCCAATTGAATTGGGCTCTTACCGAAATCGAGAACAGCAACGCCTTGGGATATAGCCAAAGTAAATGGCTTTAATTGTTGTCAATTTGGGGTCGCTTTAAGTCGGCTTTGCTTTTGTTATTTTTATGGCCGTTAAATTTTCTCGCGTCTGTCACAAATTGAATAATGTCTCAATTGAACAACAAGCGAGGCAGCAGCAGCAGCAGCAGTAACTGCAACAATTCAGACAACATCAACAACAACAACAGCAGCTCAAACAACATTGTTTGCAGTTGTTTGCAAAGTTCAGCTAATTATGAGCTCAGCAAAAAGCATTAAAAGCGACAAGAGATTTTTTGTATTAAAGTATTTAGGCAGAGTCTATTATATAATCGTGCAGTTTGATAAACTTATACGAGCATATATATATATATATATATATATATATATATGTATGTATATCCTGTCAGCTGTGGCGTTAGAAAGTGAAAGGCAAGCATGCAACGCCCACTTGGCACTTGGATACACACAAAGATACATGCATGTATATAACTATAACTCTATATATATGTATATAGTTAACTACAACTAGATTTTTATATAATTGTAACTATTTTCTGCCTTTTGACTAATTTGCCTGCGCTTGTTGTTGCCTAGCCAAAAACGAAAGACTTGAACAACGAACTGCAACGCCGAACTAAACTAAGCTTTAACCGGTAGCCAGAGTCAGAGCCAGAGCCAGCCTCTGGCTATCTGACAATCGCACCACTGACCAACATTCGACTCTCGCTGTGCAACAAACATATGCACACATATACATACATATATGTGTTTATATATGGGTCAGCTGGCATATGTCGTGCCACGTAGACATCTGATAAACTAGGCTGGCAAAATGCAATTTTAATTGCCAATCGTCAATAAATGCGAGAAAAGTTTGTCGCTGCAGAATTGTATATGTCCTGTGATAATCGACAAATCAGTTTGATATTGAAAGCTAATTTAATATGTGACCAGAAGTAGATTTCCTAGATATATTTGCCATGAATTACGCTCAACTATTTTATAAAGAGAATGAGTATATGATGAGATGATACAAATTATGAAAAAAAAAAGAAAATAAATAAAATAAAAATAAAAACAAGATACAAATTAAGCTGCAATCTACATATGTTGATTATATATTTTAGACACTATTTTTACGATATATGTATTTCATTTTAAAAATATACTTCAATTATTTTGCTAATGTAAGCATATCATTGTCTAAGCTAAAAGCTAAAATTTTAACACTCTATTCTACTCCATTAGTATTACATACCTTGGGTGCATTTAGCCAAGAATCTGTGTGTGAGCTGCACCTTTTCAGAACCACTTCAATTATGCGTAGTCGACTTTCCGAGCTGAACGAGCCCCAAGAGCTGCCCACGCCACAGATTTTCATTTTCAATGTTCAATAACTTAATTAAAGCTTCAATTTGCATGCAAATTGTAAATTGCAAATATATCTTTGTATACGCAATTTTGATAAATCGATGCGATAATAACCGAAGCAATTAAATAAATAGAGGATAGCCAAAAGGCAGGCGAGCAAACGTTTAATAACCACGCAATTAACTGGTTGACTTATAAGTGCTTCCATTATAACGAAGAACAAATAATTGGCGTTGATTAAAGCAACAGTTAATTGACATTTAAGGCGATTCATTACTTAACTAACTCTAAAAAGAAGTAAAAAAGAAAAAACATACAACAATAAATAAATAAAATATAAGAGAAGCAGAGATATGCGAGTTAATAACGTCTGCGGGGGCTGCTTTTTTCGTAGTCGAATTTGGGCACAACGCTGTCTTAAAATACCAAATCGAATCGGAGCCAAAAAAAGCATTTGCTAATTGCATCGACTGCATGCAGCAGCACCAGCAGCAGCTTTTCGTGGAAATTCAGTTTTCACATGCTCGACTTTGGTTTTGTACCAAAAATTTACATACGTATTCAAATGTGTTGATGTCTATATGCCTGTGTGTGTGTGTGTGTGTGCGGCGCCACAATTCTCAGGCTCGAATGGACATTGGGGCACTTGTTTTTAGCGGCAATTAATGTTAGTTGCAAACGGGCTGCATAAATCAGCCTAATTGCTATATTTAAATTCTAAATTTGGTTAAGTTTTTCTTCTACTTTTTTTTGCTGGTTGTTTGTGCACGACATTAGCTTCCATGTTTTTCTTGACATGTAATATATGCATAGGTTTAGTTCTGCTGGCAGGCAACAGGTGGTCCGATATCAATTTGCATTTTCTGCATTTTATGTTTATTAAATTGTTTCTCTGAGTGCATAGAATACCAGTTTGAAATTGCGCGCGCTTTTTTGACGATAGTCTGTTATTGTTAACAGTGCTGTAAAGCGTGCCTGTCTGAGCCGCCACAATTCGAGCAGGTTTGCAGCAACGGTATGTTAACTTTCTCTGAATAAAATAAAATACAATTATGAGCTAAATAAAAATGATGAAATTTATTGATAATAAAATTCAGCTTTGTAGATTATTAATCTTGTGTTTACATATGCTATTTATTTTCCTATATTTGTGTCTTGTAGAGCTGCATACATGCCTTAAGCTTATCGATAAGTCGATGACTTGTACCTATCGCTCATAAACCGGCTAGCAATTTCTGCAAAAGAATTTTGTTTACATTTAACAAAGATGTCATTATCGCCAGACAATTGCGATACTTTAATGCAAAATGATGTGATTGACGTAAATGATGAGATTGCGGACAATTCAACTGGAAATGAAACAGAGAAACGTCCCTCAACAGTTAAAACAGCGCAAGACGCAGTTTACGATGCGGACAGCGAAATGGTAGAATCAGCCGAAGAGGAAGACGATAAAGCGCCTAAGCAAGAGCCGTGCTCAGATGATGATAGATCCACAGTGATTGCACCAATCAGCCGTCCGCCAACCGAACCGCTCTCCAGGCACAACTTAAAATGGAATCTGCGCGTCATCATCTCAAATTTGTATATGAAGAGCGAACGGCGATTGCCGAGCGCTTGTGTGCCCAAATGCCTGCACAATACGACCCAATGCGTCAGTCGGCATCGCTGTGCCATGCTGCCCGATGCACCCGATATTAGTATAGCTCAAGAGCTGCGCAATAATCTCTACAGGCAACACTATGATACATATTTGGATATATTGGAAACGATGGCGCTGCAGTCAGTTTATCCAGACGAAGCGGTCTTTGATCGACTCATCGATATGATTATGGTATGTCAATTCTCCAGAGAGTTTCCTTATGTTAATTCTCTTTACTTTTAGATACTCAACACAAAGAGCTTGACCCTCGAAGAGCTGCATAGCAGATATAGAAATGTCATACGGATCTATTATTTGCTAGTGGATGCATTTCCTCCCTGCTGGACCGCATTGCGTCCATATTATCTAAATTTCCTGGGAGCTACGAACGACAATCCACAAAAGCTGCAGCTGCTATTGGATTTATTTGAAGATTGCCTGGGCAAATGTAGCGAAACAGAACTGCGTGAGCTAACGCCCTACTACGAGCAATTCGTTCATGATTATGAGGCTGAGGACAGTTCAAAATTAAGCTCTGATGACATGTTTCAGAGGCATGTCCAGGACTACGACTGGCAGAGCGGCAAGCAGTGGGTGGACGAGTTTAAGGCCATGTCGCCAGCTGTGCAGCTGGCACGTCTCTGCGATGCCTTGGATATGATTTGCTGGGTATTGGAACGCGAATTCTTAGCCTGGCTGGACCATAATCGTTTGCAGCAATCGGAGCCCGAGATCTTTCAAGAGGACTCCAAGCCGTTTGTGCTCATCGTCTTTGGCATAGAGAAGGACAAGAGATTAACGAAGTTAACCCAACAGTTGCTGCGTGTGTATAGTCGTGCAGCAGCTAAGTCCTTGTATGCAGATCGTTTAAGCATCCTCGAGGTAGGTGTGCTATATATATTATATTCACATAAAAACACATTTACTAAAGCTCTAATATCATTTCATTATTACAGCGCTTTATCTCACTGCTCATGGAGGCAAGCAACACAGCGGAGCTTGAGTATGCCAACAACTCGTTAATATATCCCAATTTGGGTCCTCATACACGCCGCCTTATTGCGGAGTTCTTTAAAATATTCAAAGTCGAAAATCCCTCGGATCTCACCACTTATATACGCACCATCTCGCAGCTGAGTCAGCCCTATGTGCGTTGGGAATTCGCGGATAATTTTCTGAGATTGTTCTACTATTCCGATGCAGCATTTGGGCCGGAAAAAGTGTGCGAGGAGCTGAAGCTAAAGCGTTGGCTCAAGTACAGGCCACGCAGCGCCATCGATGAGGCAGACAACGAACAGCTCTCTAGAGAGGATTACTTTAAGATCATGCTCAATGCGCTGCAGGATTATTGCAACTGGTTTGATTTGCAAGCCTGTTGGAAGTACATAAAAACCAAAACACCTGTCCAGCAGCTGCAGGCGAGAACAAGTAGTCCGCTGGCTACGCCTGCGGGTCTGGTTACCGAAGATGTTGGCAAAATCTTTATGCTCGATGAGATGCAGAAGGAAGCGCACACTTGGAAGCAGCGCATCAATGCAAAAGTGATTTTGGCCAGGCCCAAAGTGAATCTCCCTGTGGCTAAGATCAGCATAGGCACCATGGCTGAGCGTTATGGAAGCGATATACGACAATTGCGATATCTACGACGTATTCTGCTGGAAGTAATGCGTTTTGAGGATGTCACAGATTGGCTGAACTATGTTAACGATTTTCTGGGCGAAGATGAGCCAGCCGTTTCGTCTTAATGCCACAGAAGAATCTGGGCACAAATTCAAGTGATAGCTGTAAACTAAAGGTATTTGGTAAATCCACTATAATAAGTCAAAGAAGTGGATTTAATATAAATTTTTATACAAAGACATATTAAAAAAATAAAAATAAAAAAAAGTATGAAAAGTTTGTGAAGAACATAAAATATAATTTATTTACATTTCTAAAAAACATCAGCAAACTATTAACATAAGCAGAAATCTAACTTTATAGCGTAACGTAATGAATGGTTTGTTAAAATGCCTTCAAAATTCAAACGAACTACAAGCGCCAAAGTCGTAAACGCAGTGAAGGGAACGTAAGCGCAAATTTGCGCAACATGCGCAAAAGCTCCACTGCTTAACAGAGAAGGCAGTCATTTAACAGAGTAACTCCAATGCAGGATATTATCCTGCGGACGGAGAAAAAAATACTTTTAGTTGATTTTAGCAGCACAACCCCGTCGCCAGCAGCAGCAGGAGCAGCCAATGCTTGCGGTAGCGACAAATACGCAAAATTAAACATTGTGTTATTCTAAAAAAAAAAAAATAAATAAATAAAAACTACAAATCGAGTGTAATATCAAAATTCTGCGTAAAACAGCAACAGCAAATCAACAACAACAACAGCAAGAAAATGTGCGGTGTGTGTGTGTAACAGCAACAGCAATAACAACAACGAACCGTTGTGAGCACAGTGGTTAAAGAAATAAGAAAAACATAAAGAAGAAGACGCAAAGGGGCAACAACAGCAGCAAAGCCAAAGAAAGCGCAATCAAAATGTCGACAACAGTGGAACAGGTGAGTAAAAAGCAGACGCAACGTAACTTGAGTAGATTTATGTAATTTTGTATTTTCTTTGTATTTCGTTTTGTTATTTTCTTTTGTGTGCGGAGAGTCAATCAGTCAGTGCGGCAATGTTACGGTATTTTTAACGGTAGCCATTGCCGACAACTGCGTAACATTCAGTGTCAGTGCCGACTAGTTGTCTGTCTGTCGCTCTGTCTTTCTGTCTCTCTGTCTGGCTGGCTAGCTCTTTGTCTGTGCGTGTGTGTGTGTGTGCGTGTGTAGGTGTAACCAACTTACGCGCTCTCTCTCTCTTTATGATTCTCTTTCTGTGTGCGAACGTGCATTTGTGTGTGTTTGCGTATTGGCATGCGGCTGACTGTTTTGCATTGCCATGCCAACGGCGACGCTGGCACTTCCTGTTTGGCTGATATTGCCTCGATTTGACAGCGAAATTCGATTAATTTCTAATCTGTACATCAGCTCGGGCAAGTGCCACAGCCAGACTGAGACTCAGACTCAGACTTACTCGCTCACTTTCATACGTATTCAGCGACAAATATAAATAGCTGTCATTTTGTCAGCGAATTGAAATTCAAATACAATCCACGCACACATGCACACGCATACACACGCACACACTCAGTCCCACGCGCTAGACGCGACACTGCATGCAAATTCCGTTTGCATTTACAGTGAGGGCTCGCATATGAAGTCAAATACCTTTAGCCGGCTTAAACTTTTGCAGTTTCCAACTATTTGAGAAGTTTACTTTCCAAACAGTTTTTATACGCATTTTTAATAACGTGCGTGCATAAAAAGTTTTATGATATATCAAAAAATCCTTGCTCTGAGCTTGTTGTTGCTTAATATAGCTTTTGTTTTATGACTCAGTGCGGATGTGTTTATATGTATATATTTTATGGCAAAGTACACTTAAAATTTATGTTTTTATTTACTATTAAAGGATATACCCCTAAAATTGGACTTAAATGAGGCTTTTAACTGGAAAATGGGGATTTGTGCTTAAGAATAGACTAGAATATTTTTTTAAACAAATTTAAGCCATAGATTTAATTTGTATGCATTCTATGACTTAATCCAATTTACACTGACTTCAATTCAACTCTTATTAAAAAGACGTGAAATGCTTGTTTTGCTAAATTTATAATGCTAAAAGTCTCTTAACATACATCTGCTCTCTCAACAATTGTTCTCTCAATGATGACCTCACTGTACTTTGAATCAATCGTGCATTTGCTTGTCTGCGATTTGACATTTACAGCAGCCCGTCTAGCTGGCCCCATTTGACATCCCCCAGCAGCCCCCAACCGACGCATACCCTATTTCCATATTTCAGTTTAATAAAAAGGTATTCACGACACAAGTTTTCACTTTGCGTGGCTTTAATTCTCTAATTGTATCTTAATTTTATGTAAATGTTGTCCCAGCTTCAACTGGCAGTTGGCTTATGTGGCATATTCCTTTTCTTCTTCTGCTTCTTCTTCGTCTTCTTGTTCTTTTTCGCTTTTATGTGTCGCGTAAGATTCTTGCCTTGAAAGTCAGAGAAAAACTTTTGTTGCATATTTCTGGCGCGCATGTAGCGCGAGTCATTACGTTTTATAGACTTTATAAGAACTTCGCTGATGCAGTTTGGTCAAAAGTTTTTGCTGAGCTGCGTCGCGCTGCCAGGTGACTGCTCCTATATATAATAAATATATATATATATGTGTATATATATATGTCTGTATATGTATATATATGTAACTGATGAGCTTAACGAACGGAACGCAACTTCCTCTTTCGACATTAAAGTTGAGCGAAAAGAACAACATTTTGAAGCGTTTATGGCCAACGCTGTCTTAGCCTGGCTTTTAATATCATTTTGGTTCGCTTTGCTTTGGCTTGAGTCTGGTCAAACAGAAAAACAGGCTGGGAAATAAATTCCCTCATCTCCCATCTCATCCCATTAAATTACTTATATTGCTTACCACATGGCTAATCTAATAAGCAAACGAACGTCTCTCACATTTTGTTTAAGATTTAGTTCTCATTTAATTATCTAATTGGTTAAGTTTTTTATTTAAATAGAATTTAACTCAGCTTTAGCAGCAGCTTAACATGCCTTTTGTAAATGTTTCTTGTGAGTGAAAAGTTTTGAGATTTAGTTAAAATTTATTTAAATGTTCAGTCAGTGAGTTCAGCTGAAAAGTATGCTATACTTTTTTTGCTACAATGAAACCTGGAAAACTCGTTTAATTTGCATATCCCTTTTGTATATGCTGGATGGGTTTGATTTAAAATGAATATTTAATTCTGTGGAGTATTTTGGTGAAATGAATATATATATGTATATGTATATATTGTATATCATATCTATGGTTGTTCTGGGTGATCAGAAGCTCTGTCATCCATAGGCTTCAAGGATAGTTGAGCTCTTTAGAGAAACAAATCTTATTGAACTATATAAAAGCTGTTATTAAAATACAACTATTTTTTTATTTAGAGTTATGTTGTATAGAAAAACCATGCTTCATATTTGTATATAACATTGAATGAATTTATACAAGGATCTAGTTTTTTGTCTTTTACTGTATGATATATTTACTAACATTTTGAAGTTCAAACAACTTTACATCAATATTAAACTAAAATTTGATCAAAGCTGGCAATATATATCTATATATATACATATATACATTATTAATATAAAGAACTACTCTTATTACTGCTTACTTTTGAAAGATTTCCCTTAGCTTACTCATTCGCTTGGTCTTCCATATTCCCTCTCTACATGCACCTATAATTAAGTCTTTATCTTATCAATATCCAACCACCTTATACCCTTAACAATATATACTTATTTATATATAGCTTTTCCAATGAAATTTATTGCTTGCTTGCATGATTAACTAAGAAAATAATTGGAATGCCTATGAATTATGGACATCATGTTTTATGTATAGCATATAGCAAGCCGATTTGTAACGGTGCATGGGCTAACTAACGAAGCGCACACAGACAGACAAACACACGCACACACACAAGCACACTCAAGTGTCTTGTTGTTGTAGCTGTGGCTGTTACGTGCGAAGCTTCCTGCTTTTTGTGCAGCATTTTAGCTGGAGCATAAATTACAACTTCAGAGGTTAGCAACACTCACAAATACACACACACACCAAGCCGCACACACACACAACAGATGCGTATTTATGCTGTGGGTAGCTGCTTGGCTGTCAGTTTCGCCGGCTGCCACTGCTTACATAATGTTAATGATGCTGCCCGGGCCCGTCCGTCCAGTGCCGGGGCTCATTTCATGTTGTTTGCAAAAAACATAAAAAATAACACAAATACAAAAGTAAATGTCAAACAATATGCAGCTGCTGCGACACGTGACATGAGGCGTGGGCATGACCTGCGGATGTGCACAATGGACGCACTGCATCCTTTACTAAATTGTTTTCCCCTGTTGCTGTCGCCGATGTTGTTGTTGTTGCTGTTGTTGTTGCTGTTGTTGTTGTTGCATATTATTTCAATTTGGCGGCATAATAAAGTGCTTCCGTTGTGAGTCGCCTGGCAACGTGTATGCAACGCCTCAGCTGCAGCATCCCCAAGGATAATGCCATTCAAGCTTGGCTTCGTTATGCTTGTTTGTGCTGATGCACATGTGGGGCGTCATGGGACAGTGCTATGTACTCCTGCCTTGACACGCTCACACACACGCACACATACACACACAAATATACTCACACAGCTGCAAAGTTCATGGCCCCCGCTTTCAGCTCCGGCAATTGGCATTAAGTGACCGCCAAACGTGTCATTTGAGCTGCTCGAGCGGCGTCGCCTCTGCCCTGGCCAAGGTCAAATTTAACTGTTTTGATTTAATTTATTGTTGCATACATTTGAGCGCTCATAAAATGCCAAATACACAGACTAGCAGACACCTGCTCCAGCTCCCAGCTCGTTGCTTCTGCTTCCTTTCCCGTTTTCCTTTTCGTTTTTCTTTTCTTTTTTTTTCAGCGGCTAGCAAAGCCAATATTTTGCTTGTCTGCCTCTGTTTATCTTTGTCTTTGTCTCTGAGCGCGTGCATGTGTTTGTGTGTGTGAGTATTTTGATTGCTTTTGCTCACACTCTTAGCACAACACCCCATTATACACACACACGCACACAAATACAGTCATCCACACCCACACAGTCAAGAGGTGACTCAATGTCTTGCTCATTTCCTTCGAATGGACGAAACGAAACTATATTCAACATTTCTTTATGCCCGGCTGTCCGTATGTATGTGCCTATGTGTGTGTGTCTGTGTGGGTAAGATTCTTTGTGGCATAAATAGGGGCTTTCTGCTGCCATATCATATATACATACACATACATATACATTTATATATGTAGCCAACTTTAAATGACTTTCCTTTTGCCCATTCGTAAAAGGCTTGTAAATTGCTTTTACATTGGTTTCTTGTTAGCTTTATCTCATACCTTACCAAATATATTTCTTCTTCTACTTCTTTTTTTTTTTTTTTTGCCAACTTTATTTTGCCTTGAAAATTAACTGAAAAGTTTTATTTTTATAACCGTAGCAAAATCTGTGCTAAGCTGACAACTTTAAGAAACCTTTCAAAATGGCTTCCAATCAATATTTTTGTTTTACACAGAGCTAAATATAAACTAGAGAGCTTTTATTAAAACTCTTGCTGCAGCTCTAGCAAATTTTTACTAGCTCACAGCTGAGTAAATAAGTTTTTATTTTTTATTTTAGCTTGCTATAATTAACTTGACTGTGAGGTGCAACTAATGGGGTAGCTTAGACTACTTAAAGCGCTTGCTTGTACTTAAATTAGTTAGAGCTAAGCATAGATTTCAGCCAACTTTTAGGCACAGTTTAAGTTAGTCAAAGAAGCTAGTATATTACAGAACTTAAAATTATTTTATGCATTAGTTTTTTTTTACAATTTTTACAGCGTATCCAATAGTCGTGTTTGCATGCCACTTAAAGCTTTATCTCATTTGCAAACTTTTAATGCTTACACAGTTTCAATTACAGTTTTATCGTCCCTTTTGCTCAACTACTATCCCTGCCATTACTGGGTATGCCATAGTCGTGTCTATCTTCGCCTTAAAGCTTCATTAGCTGATTTTCCTTTTGCTTCCACAATACGAACTGTGCAGCCATTAACTGTTATCTCTTCCACAGTTTTCGGTTTCCACACGCTATTCGCCCGAGTCGTCCGATTGTCTGCTTCTGAAAGCTATATTTAATATACACTGCTTGAGAAGCAGCCGTTAGCTATAGCATGCCAGATGTTACAGCAATTGTTTCTTGCGCCAATGTCTGATGGAAATTGAATATTCATCAGGTTCAATTTATAGCCATGCATCGATTGCTATATTAAACCTTCAAAATTGGCTTTTTGCACTGAGAAGCTTTTATTATTAGCTTGTGCTATTCACATATATCTTGCCAAAAAAGAAACGCGAATCATATTGTGGGTGAAGAAGGCGCGGCTAATGGAAGAGTGATTGTGCTTTGCCCTCCACACACACACACACACACACACACACACACACACACATTGTTTCTTTTCTCATTTTCTTGATTTTATTACTTTTACTTTTTACGATTTATTTGCCAAAATTTCGTACGCAGCTCAGAGCAGAGCAAAGAAAGGAAATTGGCGTATTGTTATGGTTTGTTGCTCCTGCTACTCCTGCTCCAGCTGCTGCTGTTCCTCTTCCTGTTGCTGCCACTGTCAGTGGCACTGGTATTCCCGCTACTATTGCAGCCACTCAAAACGCAATTTTGTGGCAAATTCAATCAACGTTGTTGTTAATCGATTCTGCATAGTCCACGCCCCCGCCATCAGGCTGCCTGTCTCCTTTATCAGCTTTCTCACATGTTTTCTCCATGTGCGCTGTATACTCTTTCAGCATTCAGCTTCAGTCTTGTGTACATACACAAACACAAACACACACGCACACACACTGGCACACATGCACACGAGTTTTCATTAATCATACGCCATGTTGCATCCACATAGGATCCGCTGCAATCACTGACTGGCAAGTGGCATTGCACACGGATTTTCCATGCCTCTGCACACGTATCCACTCACTACGATAGCTGAAGTGGGTCGGGAAGAATGTCGAGGGGACTTGGCTTGCAAACATAAACACATGGTTCTCCCACACACACACGCACACATATGTTCAAATTCAATTCGGTATATTCCGCATATTCCATATTCTATAAACCCATTTTCATTTATTTCCGCAAAATAAAATTTAACATACATACATACATATCGGTTTTTTTTCTGGTGAAAAAATACGATTTTTGATGTGAAAATTCCACGTGAAATATATGTATATAGAAAATGCGTGGAAATGGTAGAAATTGTGAGAGTAGAATATGCAATGCTCTTGCTGCCATGAAATGCTCTGAAATTGTTTTGATGGCAAATGAATAAAGTGGAGTCAGTTCAGCTAGCTGTAAACAGAAAAGTGTTTGGCAGAAGGGTAAGCAAATTAAATTAGAAATTCGATCTGTCAGAGTGAGCTAGGAGAAATGAGAGCATAGGTATTCAATTTTAAATTTCTCGCTCTTATATTTGCATGAAGATGACCCCGGTCGGAGGTTTCGTATATCTCATATATAGAAGCGAAGGCACATGAAAAGCTTCTGGGGATACTGTTTGTGCAGCCTGATTAGCTAGCTTCAAATATGCTTTAAGATCTGTCAGAATCGGTAGATAATGCTGTTTGACCTGTTATTATATATTCATAGTCTTTAGAGAGCTGCAAAATAAGCGAGAGTAGCTCCACTCCATAGAATTCAATTCAGACGTATCGATTTGTAAGAAATACTTTAAATGCGGTTCCTCATATTACCTACATTCTAATATATTAGCGGACCCGTTTAGCTAAAAGCTATTCTCTAAGTATTGCCATATATCAAAAGTAAACAACATCCATAAATTCGGCGCAAATTATTACTTATTATTATTATAAATAATTGCTATTACATTATTATTCATAAATGATCTGAACACCTCTAACTTTTACTTATTTATAAAGTTTATAAAGCTATGCCTTTTTATAGGGAATTTTTCAATAATTTATGTTACAGTGTAAACGATTTTTCGATAGCTTTTCTCATAAACCATATATTTATTAGTTATCTAGTTCCCTACCAGTTAGTTAATTATCTACTTATACCTATAATCTACTTGGCTGCCCATCAAAACCATCTACAACTATTAGCAATTTACACAGTTTTAATCAGGCTACACAAACTTGTCGTGTATTTGCATGCTACCATTTGTTTGGCCAACAAAAACTTAGTTTAAATTGCTTTTCAAATTGCCAGACCCGTTTGAACTATGACTGGCAAATTTTAGCATAATATTTTGGCAAATGGTACGTTAGGTTTTTCGCCAATCAATAAAATCGAATTAACGCACGCAAATATTTAAATATTGGCTTTATTTTTGCCCGTATGCGATTAAAGCAGAACATTATGCTATTGCTGTCTCACTCTCTTCCTATCTCACTCTCCCTCTTTCCGCACTGCCTCTCTCTCAATTTAGTAAATTGCACACGGACTATATAAAAGAAGATGGAAAAATTACGTTCGCTCCCTAAACAGGTTATCTAAATTGCAAATTTTGCGGCTTGCGTAATTGAAAAACATAAACCGGCTGGCAGAGCTGCGCTTAGCTATCTCCCTCTCACCCGCCAGCTTCCTGTCTCCCTCTCTCTCTGCTTTAGTAATGCAGCATGGGCAGCAAATTAAATGAAAATGTCGCTAAAAATAGCTAGCGAATGTGTTGCCTTTCTCACTCTTTCATTTATGTTATTCATCTGTCTCTCTCTCTCTCTCTCTCACACACACTCTTGGTAATGCAATTACAGTAGCGCTGTGTCAATTTACTGCAAAAATGGCTGTCATCGATTTCCGCTTATAGTCCTCATGTTATTCAATAATTTTGACGAAATCATTTTCAATGCGGTTCGATTTACACTCTTACATTGGGATTCCATTTTCGCTGCTCTCTTTTATGTATTTGACATTTTGTGTTTTGCGCTGCGAATGCTATCAGAAATATGCATTCATTTGTTGGAGTGTGTGCGTGAGTGTGAATGTGAGGGTGTATATGCGTGTGTGCCCTTTGCTGACAGCAACAACCATCGCTAACAGCCACATGAAGTTCAATATTTGCCCGCGTTAAACCGTCGATGTATTAACATAATGTGTCAGCAGAAAGCACAAGAAAAGTAGAGAATGTACGCACACACACAAATACACACACACAATCATGCATGCGCACACTTATATTGATGGAACTTATGCAATAATATGTGTATTTTAGAAGAGGTCACACAGAACAGTGACTAAACGGCTTCCTATTGATGGATAGATGAGGACATTGTGAGCTGAATATCTAGAGATGATTCGATAGAAAACATAAAAATAGCATATAGCAAATAACAGAGAAAGCATGTTTTTAGGAAATTCTGATACTCATAGGAAAGAGAAGGTAAGCAGATTGAGAGGAAGCGATGCAGACAAGAACTACAAGAAGAAGATTGGATAGACAGACTTGTTTTTTACTACCATATAAATGTAATACTGAAAGAAAACGAAAAAGAGCGTGTAAGACTGGGTGTATGAGAGTGGGCCAGTAGAGCTGCAGAGAGAGGAGAAAAGGCAAATTTATTTTGACATAAATGGAAATAACTTTATGAGCGAGAAAGAAAGTAAGGCGCTAAAAAACAGAGAAAAGAAAACTAGTTAAATAAATCTATAATAAAGTTTTGCTTATAGATAAAGAACTTAAAATTGAAAGAAAAGAGCGGGAGAGAGGATAAGAGATAGATAATGTGAGAGAGAGAAAGGGAACAAAGCTGAGATAAGCCAGAATTGAGTATGAAAGAATGAGAGGTAGAGAGATTGTCAGTGAGAGGAAGATAGAAGATATGTGTAAGAGAGAATGAGCGATAGTGTGTGTGTGCAGGAGAGATAGGGGGTATGGGAGAGATATAATATATATATATATATAATAATATATTAGGAGCGATACAAAGTGCGAGAAAGAGAGTGAGAGAGCGGCAAAAACGACTGACTAGGCAAAATAATCAACTCACTTCTAGATTAAGACTTTAATATGCCTCTAACACCCGCAAATATAAAAGAATAAGTTAAAGCAGTAGACAACTCGGAGATGGATCATGAGTAATTACATACGTAATAAGACTCCTTCTGTCTGATTCTCCTCTCCCTCTCCCCGTAGACACATAAATCACATTTGTGTAACTAAAACCTAGTTAGCATTCGCAGCGTCTCCATTACTTGCACACACATTTCGCACAGTCTCTAACCACTGTGCGTAAACATACTTGAAGTTGCTGTGCTCAAATGTTTCTGTCGCTGGAAAAATATGACGACAACTGTCGGCAGACGATACCAGAGTTTCAGCCATTTTTCCAGCTGAAAGATCCAAATTGGCAAGGCACCGCGTTGCGTTAACTTCTTTTCCTGTCGCGGTCGCAAAGACCTCGTGCTCCTCCTGCTCCTGCTCCTGCTCCTGTTTGCTTTCAGGATGGCAGTTGCGTCTCTCGGCTGTCAGTTGCTGCTGCACAACGCTTCCGCTGCTTAAGCACAGACTAGAGTGAGGCTGTGGCTGAGGCATGTCACGTATGTTTGTGCCCAAGCATTCGCATAAACATTCCGTCACCATTTTGTGTCTACAGCTCCTGCCTGACTGCCTGACTGGCTGTCTGCCTGCTGCCTCCTGCTACGACCGCCTGCCAGTGTCTCCTGCTCCTGCTCCTGCTCCTGCTCCTGCTTGTGGCACATCTCATATCCATCTGCACTGACAACACATTGGCATTGACGGGCGCGCGTCGTTTGTGTTAAATGTCAGCGCTGTGGCAGCCCAGGTCCCTTTTGGCTGGGGTCACCGCAATTGACCTTCCATTCATCACGGGCTACAGCCACCGCCACCGCCATCCCCGGCACCGGCACCGCCACCGCCACCGCCAGCGCTGCCAAGAGCTCTGCATATTGTTTACCAAGGCGAAACTCTATTGATGTTTACAAAATTCATTTATTGATTATGGGCACGAAAGTTTTTGGTTACTGAAACAACACAAGCGCAAAATGTGCTGGGCTCGGCGTTGCTCTGGCGCACTCTCGGGTCCGCTGGGTCCGCTGTGGGTCCTCTCTAATTATCCACTCAAATGAGGCTGAAAACGAGTCGGAGCTGAGCTGTAACTGCTGTCAATTCCTTTTATCTGGCGTCTTCTCTCTGTCTGTCCGTCTGTCTGTTGGTTAATGATGAGTGCGAGTCGAGCTCTTCCATATGGCGACTTCCGTTTTACATTTTCACATTTTTCCTTGAAGCCTTTCTCTGCTTGGTAGCCAAAACGAAAAAACTGAATAACTGTAAATAAGCAGGTTTCGCCTTGGAATGCGAGAAATGCCAAGACAAATTCAACCCACACACACACTCGCACTCACTCGCACACACAAAAGGCAACAAATGAAAGACAAAAATATTTTGTAATAAAAGGACTTGAGAAATATAATAAATAATGACAAGTCCCCCAAGCACAGCAAAGTGAAATGCAACCATGAGTAAGGCGCTGCCCCCGCCCGCCCCCACTCACAATTTCTGCTATGTTTAAAGCACGATGACAATTAGAAAATCCTTTGGCACCGTATAAAAAGGCTTGGCTCCTGCCATCCAAATGTTTTCTCAGTGCTCATTTCGAGAATTCGTTTTCCTTTTCTCCTCTCTTCGCTTCTTTTTTGGCGTGAAAAATGAGCTGCAAGGCAGCCTACTATAGCCAAGGGGAAAAACAACAGCGAGTCGAAATTTTCTTTTCAGCTGCATTTGAGCGTGCAAAAGATTTATGCTTGGGTCTTATTTTTTCATTATCTTTCCCTTTAGCCAGATCACAATGATGAACCAATTGTTGAGCTGCAAATCTGTGTCGCGTTTCTCATCAGCTAATTGATGTGGTTGCGCTCTTTCTGGGCGGTTAACATAATTGAGGCTGAAGTAAATTTAAATTTTGCCATGAGTAAGAGAAACTTTCGACGAATAGTGCTTGAAGGACATTCAGGGTATTTTTGCAATTCGTTAAATATATTCATTCGATATGCCTTCAAATTGAGATGTAACTGAAGAGAAATTTATTTTGGGAATGTAAATGGGTATTCAGTGTATGCAACAGGCAGAGTTAGCTCTGGCAGACCCCATCAAGTATATATAGCATATTCTAGATTAGGAAGATATTTAAAGTCGTTTAAAGTATCAATCTCTGCATACCCGTGAATGTGTGTCTATGTATATACGTATATGTATATGTATAAATAACTAGAAGGATAGCAGCTCTATACTCTGAGTACAGTATTTTCTAGTCAGGCATTCCCGATTATCATACTCTTACTTATTATTCTAGCATATATAATATTAAATTCATAAACATATTCATGTATATTTGTTTCTAATTATAAAATCAATTAAATATTTAATTTCAAATTATACAATAATATTTAAATATATTATAAGTAATAATGACAAACAAAAAAAAAAAAATTACATAACACAAAAAAGTGAAATATCCAAAACATATTTGTCAATTGATTCAAATTTGCATAACATGTCAATTTAATGTAACTTTTTGCATTCTATGAAGCAATCAGAAAACATTTACTAAATTATTCAAAACTAAGCTGAAGAGACAACAACAACAAAAACAAAGAGAAACCCGCTGACAACATGAAAACACAGCAGAAAATGTAAAACATGAAAACCATTTTATGATGAAAGCTAAACAAAAAGCTCAATTTAAAATGCAACCAAAGGCCTGAGAGATGTGCAATATAACTGCATATATATATACACATGCATGTGTGCGTATATATATGGGCACCCACTGTTCCAGCTGAGTCGAATTCTTGCTGCAATCTCGCTGCCTAAATTAATTAATTGCTGCTGCCCTGTCGTTGGCAATTTGCCACGCCCACTTGGAGAACTATAAATTCAATTTGCTTTAGCTATATATGTATTCTATATATATGTATGTATATGTGAAGCATAATTTTTTTGCTGCTTGGCTGTCGCTGAGAGGGCCAAGTCAGCAGCGAAGCCAAAGTAACTTTTGCCAGCACCCGAAAATCCTTTTTTAATTAAATTTTCTGTACATTTTGCAGTTTTTAGGTTTGAGTTTGAGACAACGACGAACCCAACGTCTCATATATGACAAGCAAGTCCTTTGACTTCGTTGCCTCTCTCTCTCTCACACACACACACACTCGCATTCTTTCTCACTCCATCTCACTCTGTCTCTCTCTCGCTCTGAGGCTTCTTGCAATTGCGACTGTAACCAAAGACAAAGTTTTGAGCTGCCTGCATTCTGCTTGCCTCTCTCTCTCTCTCTCTGCCTCTCCCTCTCTCACTGCCCCTGGGTCTGTCTTTCCTCTGCCTCTTATGCTACTTGCCGTTGTTGCTTTTGTTTTCTGTCAACTTAATCCAATTAGATGCACACGTACTACAACAACACTCCGTGTTGGCATTGAGCACATATGAACGCAGTTTGCACTCTGATTTTCGACCTACCTCGTCTGCTTTGGCTGGCTCGCATTTATCATCCAGTCACGATAACAAATACCACCAGAGATAAGAGCATTTTTGTTTGCAGATGACACAGCTTAGAGTATCTCAGATAAGATGTGTTATGTGTCACAAAGGCGTTTATGATATCCGACATTCATTCTTCGTATAACATGAGAATAAATAACAAAGCAATTGTCTGGGAGTGTATGAATATTTTTAAGGGACTATATGTAGAGCAGATACTTATATGTATATTTTAGGAATATTTGCATATGTTACTTTGAAATTTTGTAGAATTTATTGCCAAAAGTGGATCTATATATGTCCACTCCAAGCGCTCTCTTAAGCTTAATTGACTCTTTTTCAGTTTGGTACGAATATTTTCGTTATATATGGATATTTCTGTGAATATATATATTATATTCTAAGTAAAAAGTGAACATATAAATTTCCAATGGTTTTTAATATGCTTTTTTATTTTGTTTTGTGTAATAAAATACAACCATTTTCATGAGCTCGAAAATATATATATTTTAGTTTACAAAGTTTTGTAAACTTTGGTCATACATGTATTTATTAATAATATCTTCTATATATATTTTTATATTTATGTGCATGCCATATATTTTAGAAATTAAACAGAAAGAATTAAAATAAAACAAGCTCATTAATATTTAATTACATGACTATCATTGCTTGTACTCGTTAGTTGCGCTCTCTCTCTCTCTCTCTCTCTCTCTCTCTCTCTCTCTTTGCCTCGTTTTCCCTCTCTCTCTCCCTCTCATTCTCTTTGAGATCGTAACTCTATACAACATGATCTCATTATCTCTTGCAGCCTGCCCCTCTCAGTCTCTCTTTAATTATCTGCAGCTTATCAGTGGCTGACCTGCTGTGCAAATTGTGAACTCACAAGCAAAGTCAATGGGTAGAGTGAAAAAGAGAGGGATATATATATTCTTTATTAACCTGATTAGCAGATTGTTATATACCCTGTAAACAAATATTTGCCAAAGGTTACAGTTTAGTTGAGTTTAAAAAGGTGAGGGGAGAAAAGTCTCAGATTTCTTATACCTATGAATATCTATATTAAATATGATCTGTAAAACAAATCTTAAATTAAATATGTATGTATATCATATTATATAATAATCAAGAAATGCTCATAGACAGCCCTTGCCGTTGACTTTTATAAATATTAAAATATATAAATATAAACTCTAGATTTATGATGCTCATCATATCTATCACATCTCCAATTATCTCCAATGGAAATTCCTTTAAAAGCCAATCAAAAAAGTAACTTTTATATATATTTTACATATAGAATATCTATCAGCCGCATTGATCTATACAGTCCACACTATTTTGTCTTATCTCTGCAATTGGAGGCAAGCAAAGTCAAACCAGATGCTGTTCAGTTGCTTTGGTTACGCTGAAACTGTTAAAATAACGCCAAGGCAGAGCTGTTATCAGTGCGCTGCTCTCTATATGATGTGTCTATCTCTCTGCCTCTCTCTCTCTTTCTCTCCCTTTTCTGATCTCCCTGGCTCCAGCTACAACCCTCTCGATTTAGCTTTGTCTCTGTGTGTAACAGCATTTATGAACATGACGTGCATTTTTATGAGAGACGAACGCACGCTCCAATCTTTGTTTTTATAAATAATGATTTGCTTGTATTGGTTGGATGCTGCTGTGGTACCCTTTACCTCTCACTCTCTCCCATTCTATCTCTCTCTCTCTCTCTCTGCTGTTCTGCCTGCTTCGAGCTTAGTAGCATTTTTGCAGTCGAAAACGTGTGACACTTGCGTCCGGCATGCGCTGGCGGAAACAAAATTAATTACAAAATACTCATAATTTAAAATTTAATACAAACGCTGTCATCCACTCAATTGCAGCCGTCCACCGATGCGCACACAGCACAGGGTGCGCTGACAGCAACAGCAACAGCAACAGTAACAACAACAGCAGCAGCAGCAACAGTTGCTGCAACATCCGCGTCATCCACAGAAATTGAGCAACTGCAGCAGGCGCTGCTCGAGAAGCAAACGCAGCTCTACGCTTTGGAAACAGCTTGTCTGCGCGAAACGGAGCGTCAGGTGGAGCTGGAGGATAGTGTGATTGCGTGGCAGGACAAATACGATCGACTCTACGAGTCGCACAAGCGCGTGCAGAAAGTCAATCAGAGTCTGGAGGACAAAATGCTCAAGCTAGTCGATCGCAACACCAACGAGCGAGCACAGCTCACCAGCGATGTGGCCACGCTCAGCGTGCGATTGGCCCAGGCCAACTTCAATATTGCCAAGCTGCAAAGGGAAATCGTGAGTAGAATGAATTTATATTTATATTGAATCATACAGCAGTATATATGAACACTGAATACTAAATGCCGGTCTTATGGGCTTGGAGTCTGTCGTTAGCATATGACTTTGAGGTATTGAAAAGTAGAATCAGCCTCAAATTCAAATTGGTATCAGGCATACATAAGCACACGTTCTATGTGATAGACATTTTAGAGAAGTACTGGGATTACATTAACTATAATATGTACTTCATGAAAAATATATATATATAATTAATTATTCATATAAATAAGTATATTTTAGATGACCACGCTAATGTAGAGTCCAAAGTATGACAAAATGTATTTCGATTATTTCCGAACATTTTCCCGAAAAATAAGATTGATTTTTGAAAGCTTCTCAAGTTTATTAATAAATAACGATAAGCTACTATATATATTTAAAAGTATATACAGTAAAAAGTATATACAGGTCAATTTATGTATTTAAAATATACACAATTTATGCTTCTTCAAAATAATAGCAATATCGATCATTTATAAAAAAAAATCGACTCTTAAAACAAAATGAAAACATTGACGTGAAACGAAAATCAATTGCTGTGAATATTCCCTCGTTTTTGCACTGTATGTCAGCTTACTAAATATCTATAAAAGTTAAGTTGCTTAAAGAATGCACGTATATAGAATATCAATAAGGGCATACGCCTGCCTAGTAAATAGAATGAGCTAAACTTAAGCACTGTCTCAAGTACAGCTACACAAAAGCTCAAATTGTTACTAAGCTTAAAACTTATCTAAAAACGGCGAGAATTTCAGCAAATTTATGATCCGTCAATATTTTACGGACAGCTTATGCGCCTTGCAAAAAGGATCCAGAACATAAAAAAGTTTTTCCTGAATAAAACACAAAGCTAAACTACTTAATAACACTACACTCCCGAACGAGTTAATTGCTTAGATAAAAATTTTAAATAATAAAAAACCAAAAACAACGAAATTTCTCAGGTCAATTAAAAGTAATTTCGATTCATGCATAATATATATGCAGCTATTACCCACAAGCCCCAATGCTTAATAGATAAAAGAAAGAAAAAACAAGTAAGAACGTTGCAGTCGGGCGTTACCGACTGCGGAATACTCATTCACATCCCATCAACAATTTAGTAGTTAAGTTTCGCTCTAATACTGTAGAATATACAGGCTTTTCCGATTTGCCACGCCTCTACTGGGCGTAAACACCTCATTTTTGGTCAGTTTCTAGAACGAGATAACAGTACCTTAACTGCAAAGATTGAATGCTTACTCTCAAAAAAAGTAAAAATTACAGGGTATTTTTCGATATGCCACGCCCCTAAAGAGGCGTAAAATTTTTTTTTTGGGGAATCGATAGAGGAGGCTACCAGTAACTCAACTATCTAAATTTGAAGCTTCTAGCTATTATACTTTAGGAGATATACATTTTTGCGGTTTGCCACGCCCCCTGTGGGCGGACATATATTCGACAAAACTTTTTGGTCTTGGGTGATCAGTCCGAGTATATATACAAAATTTGAGATCTCTGCCATCAATAGTGTCCAAAATATAGCAGAATTTAAAAAATCACTATATCTTCAGGTCCGATTTGCCACGCCCCCAATGGGCGAAGACTTATAATTTTGTCTTTAGACTTTATAGAATCATAACATTAGCTGACGTGCAAAATTTCAGCATTCTAGGTTTACAACTTTAGGAGATACAGTTTTATCCGATTTGCCACGCCCCCAATGGGCGGAGATATATCCGCCATAGCTTGTGATCTTGGGTTGTCGACGCGGACCTACATACCGAATTTCAGCTTTCTAGCACTTTAACTAACATGATTTCTGGTATATCGGAAAATGCATTTTCCGATTTGCCACGCCCCTAGTGGGCGGATCGGGAAAATTTTAACACTTTATAAATCGGAGATATACACGAGTATGTGTTTCAAATTTCAAGTCTCTAGCTTCAATAGCGCCGAAATAGATTGCGTTCATACGGACAGACGGACAGACGGACAGACGGACAGACGGACGGACGGACGACGACGGACAGACGGACAGACGGACGGACAGCAAGACGGACATTGCACAAAACCAATATACTGATTCACTTTCGTGAATGAGTATAAAAACACCAAACAATTCTCATGCTTTGTTAATTAGTGTAGCCTGATGAGAGCGGTGAGTGCGCCAGGGAAATTGTAATGCGCTTTTCAGCAGCATGGAAAATGCAGAGAAAAGCATCGAATTTGCGCCCGTAAGGCTGGCCAACTAATTGGTGGCCAACTTTTTGGATAGCTGTTACCAAAAGGGTGCGGAGCTTCGACGGGGACGAGGCATTAAACATTTCGTAGCTGGAACTTTAAGCTCCTGAAAGTCGCTTAGTAGAGCTAAACAAATGCAAGGCGGCAAAGCGTTCAAAACTAGAAACTTTTCCAATTCACTTTGGTTTTTTGTTTTTGTTTTATTTTTTTCTTTTTCTGCTTGCTTTTTGTATATTACGAAGCCAAACACGAAAAATATCTGCGCGAAAGTTTTCAATTAAGGCAAACAGTAAAACGCCATCGGGCCAAATGCACTTCAGCTGAGCGTGGCACAGGGCTGGGCGGGAGGGGGAGAGCGAAGAGTGGGGCTTGGCATCAGGAAGCCTTTTAACGCACTTTTACTATAATCGGAGCAGCGTCCAGGCTGGGTCGAGGTCGAGGTATTTGTACTGGCGATAGTCCATGCTGCAAACAATTAGCGACCCATCGGCCAAAAGGGAATCTACAAAGTTGAGGTAATGGTTAATGGGTCTGCCCAAGTTGGCAACGTTTACACACACACACACAGTGCGAGTCTCTATATATAGAGCTGGTCAACTAACAAAGTGGAGCTTTTTTTTTATTTCTTTCATTAACTTGTTTTTGTCTTTGTCGCAAGTGTTGGCACAAATTAATACCTATAAAAGGAAAAAGGCCATTTTCACCTTTTAAAAAGTTCTACTCGAGTTTTTTTTTTTTTTGCGTTTTAAAGTGGAGAGGGTGTGTGTTGACTGACAGGGGAAGAGGTAGTGGAGCTTGGTAGTTGGAGGTAGTAGAGACTGTAGTGAATGTTGGTAGTTAGAGGTAAAACCAGAGGCATTAGAGCTAGAGGTAGTAGAACCAGCAATAGGAGAGCTTGGTAAACTGAGGCAGAGAGCGGGAGGTAGTAGAGCTTGGTCGGTAGAAGCAATAAAGCTAAAGGTAGCTTAGTCAGCTTATATAGGGAGAGGTTTATGTCGTATATAGTAGCTTTCAAGTATTTGAATTTGTAGCCCCTGTTCTCTAAAGATTCGCTAGAGATATCTTAGAACTATATGATTCTTATAGTTTCTTAATATCTGTTTAAAAATCTAAAGATGCTGTTTCACTTTCATTTTATTAGTTTTCAATTTTCACCTCGAGTCCAGCCATTTCCACTCATACTCCACCCCTAAATGTGAAATTCTCTTAAAGGAAACTCCCAGCTGATTCACTTTGGATGCTAACTAAAAGTATTCCAATACCTAGACGACAGTTCGCCCCTGGCAAAAAGTAATTTACCGTATACCTCATATAGTATATGGGAAAAATTTCGTTGATTGCAGTTGGCTGTTGCTATTGCTTTTTGTTGTCTGTCGTTTGTTGCTGTTTTCGTGCGTTTGGGGCTTGGCGACAATGTCAATAACCTTTAGTCGTATTTTTGCGCTTTGGCCACCCTGCTTGGCCGGATGAAAAATCAGCACTTGGTCATGGACTGTCGCTGCGTCACGTGCCATCGTGAATTCCGTGCCCTCTATCTTCACTCTATCTCTGTCTTTCTCTCTCTCTCTCTCTCTCCCTCTGTATCTGACTTGCTCTATCTGCATCCTGTGTACCTTTGGCATGCCTTGGCCATGGTTCGTTAATCTGCCGTTGGCTTTTTGCATGATAGCTCGGCATTTCCGTTGCAAAACACTTAGCCGTATGCCACAGTCCTCTGCTCGTCCTGTAAACTGTTGTCTATAGTCGATCTCTTTCACTCTGTATGCGTGTGTGTATGTGTGTGTGTGTGTGTGTGAATGGGGCGTCGCTGTGTCCTGTAATCGCTTGCCATCCTTGACGGTTGTTGTGGGCTGTTATTGTTTACTGTTCAGCCCGTATGCAAAAAGATTTCACTCTCAAATACCCTGCAATCAGCTTTGAGTTGGAGGTTGCTTTAAAGAGCCATCACGTTTTTAAGCGAGTAAGTAGACTACTTAGCGGTCAATGGCTGCTGAATGCTGGCGGGGGGTGAAAGGCTGTGAAGGAGTTAAGTATTGCTGGCTGAGCATTGAGATTTCTGGGGGAAGTATTAAGTGAGTTTGCAGCTGACAGATTTCATGGAACAGGAGAATATCTATAATACTATATTTATATATATTTCAAGACTACTCTATAAAGAGTCTCCCACTATTCTTCTACTTCTGCTCCCCAAAGTCCATGTGCTACCTGAAAATCCTATATTTAGCTGCATGCTTTGCAGCGTTTTGGCCATGCCATATTCTTTGGTTTCGTTTGAATATTTGATGGGCACTGGCTTCCATTTTGATAGAGCCATAACCCTTGCCCCAGCCCCGGTCCCAGTGCCCCACCATGGTAATTCCCACTTGCATTAAACGCCAAGCAATTGTAAATATGCGGAGCCCCGTTGCGCTGCAAGTGGAGCAGATAAAATGCAAGCGCACAGTTCACGTGGCAATCGCAATCGCAGAGCCAGCGCCAGCACCAGGGCTCGCGGCTCAGTCGCATTGATGTGTGGGCGGAGGAGTGTTTCCGTTTTCCCCCATTCTCAATTGTTTTTTGTTTTATTTCTTATTTCTTATGTTGCTTCCTCTGCCTTTGCCCGGAACCGGTGTAATTAATGTTATGTACCTGGCGGCATCTGTTTTGAGTGTTGTTCGCGCTGTTCACTTGTGCTTGAGTTGTGCAAGTCAAGACGGCGGCGCTGCCTCATTGTCATCTTCCATTTGAATGCGCGGCCCGAAAACTTTTCAGAGTACGCCCTGTGCAACGGTGCGTATAAGTGATTGCATTCTCAAGCTGCTTTCCTGCCATCCTGTTGCTCAAAACTCTGCCCCTCTCTCTGTTCGCCTCACACTTCAGCTTCTGGCTTAGGCGCCGCTGCTTGGGCGTTTGTTTTGGGCCTGTGTGCTTAATTTCTTAAAAGTTATTTACATATTTGCCTGATGTGGTTTCCCCAACTAAGCGAACGTGGCTTAGTTGGGCCTCCTCGGCACAGCTGCTGTTGTGGGCGTGGCTGTGCCACGTTCGTGTTGACTGATGGCTCTGGCGTCTAGCAGGATATTGGCCCAGGGACTTGTGAGTTTTGAGGTAAAGTGCTATTTGAGGCAAATATTGGAGCCTCGAATTAGCTTTATCTAGCAGCTAACAGGAGCGGAGAGACCGAGTGTGGTTGCAACAATTTCAAAAGTTTTATTGTATTTAAAGCCAGCATCAAATGGCTTTCGCTTAAATTGCTTTTAAGTCAATAGCTTACTCGTTTATTTACTCGCTTCTGCCATTTTTTCTAGCTCTTATTCTTGCCTACTTTCGCTCATACCTAACTCGTCTACTTCTTTGTATTCCGTATTCAGTGTATTACTTTTGGTATCACTTCTTTGCGCTCTGTCTTTATTACTTCCTGTATAGCTTTCTTCGCTCTACCCCTTTCTAGCTGCCTTCCTCTTTCATGTTTCACCCTTCATTCCATTCCTCGATATATATTTCATTCTTCCTTTATCTTTCTCTCTCTCTCTCTCTCTATTGCTATATCATTCCCCCTCTCTCTTTCCCTATTTGTCTCTCACTCTCATTCTCTCTGTCTTTCTCTTGCTCTCTCCTTGTTTCATTCGCTCTATCCCTGTTTCACTCTCTCTTTCGCTCTCTCTCTCTCTCTCTCATTTCTACTAGCTTTCCATGCTCTCACTCTTTTGATCTCTTTTTTATTGATTTCTTTTACTCTGTCTTCTCTCTCGCTCCTTTTTCTAAGTCCCTTCTCGTCTTCTCTGTTATTCATCATCAGCCTCTCTATGCGATTCAAAAAGTCGATATATCTCTGATAGATTGTACATATATAATAGCTGCAAGCCATACTCTTTCAAGCTTTAATTTCCACCTCATGCATTATACTGCCCTACCTCAATTTCACTATCGTATATAGATATCTCCATCGGCTTACAGCCCAAAATCAAATCAAGCTACGAAACAACAGTGCAACATTCACGGCTCAACTAATCCCGCTGTGAATCTATCTTGTTTTTAATTTCCCTGCACAAACATTGAACCGACTTCCGGTTGCATGTCAAATGAAGCAAAGAATAATAAAAGACCTGGAAAATATGCGGCCGAAAGTGCACGCAAAATAAAAACCAACAAAAAAATGGTGGGAAAGAGTTCAGAGTGAAGGCAGGAAAAAACTGTTTCGCATTACAGCAATAAAGCTGCGGAAAATCAAAGCTGAACTGTTGTTTCATCCACGATATGAATCGCTCAGTGTTTGTTTTTTCATGAGGAACAGCAACAAAAAATGAACAACTTACAAAATTGGCAAGAAAAAATGCAAAAAAATTAACCAAAAGATAAACAGAGAGAGAGAGAGAGAGAGAGAGGGAGAGAAAGGCAACCCAAGTAAATAAATACCAAGGCAACCAAGCGGGGTGCTCGAGCACACACAGAACCCGATGTACATTCGACCAAACTTCTGGTCTATAAATGTCTACCTCTACGCACACATTTGCATATTGCAAACACTCACACACACAAACATAGATAGCGGCCATTGTGGCTCACAGTTTTTTATGCTACAGCCGTTTGCCTTTTCCCTTTTAAGGGATATAATGACTGTGTTATTAAGTATGTAACGCATTGGGAATGCATTTTAGTTTGTCATCTCCGCATTTCTTTTTTTTGCCAGCTTTGCGCCTGTCTCTCTTTTATGGCGGACAATAACGAGCTTTTATTGACCCCTGCGTGGTCACAAAAAAACCAACTGATGTGTGATGCGATGTGTTTTCATACATGTAATCGATGGCTTGTTTTATGTGTCCTCGGGGACCTGTAAAAAAACAAGAGAAGTCATATCAAGGTTTTTCTTGAATATTATTGCTCAAATAAAATATTGTTTAAATAAACATTATTTGGCTGGAATTATGTTGAATGAATGTAACTAAAATTCTGTTGATTTACTGAGAGTTTGATTTAGATTAAAGTTGAATTGCAACCATCTGCAATAATTTATTGAAAAAAAAAAAAATAGTAGATAAAATAAAATAGTAGAAAAAGTAAACAAAATATGTATTTGCATAAACTAATTCTGGGCTGAATAGTGTATTTTATATAAACACAACTTTAAATGAGAAAATATATATTATTTTAATATAATATCTTCATACAAATTAAATTAGAAATGTTGAACCTAGAAGGAAAACTTTTACTTATTCTAAGCTCATTTGCACTCCACAACAAGTTTTCTTTTTCTTCTTTGTCCACACAAAACAATTCTCAAACAAAGAGCATCAGCGCTTCGCTCTTAGCTTGTTAAATTTGCCACTTGTTATGCCTTTTTCCCTTTTAAGTGGCAGACTGTTGCTTTTTTGGCTCTTTTGTTTGAGGCGGAGGGCTGGCTGACTGGTTGGCTGACTGTCGGTAGCGAACCTGGGGCGTTATTTCATTTCGGCCTGACAAATCGATATTTTAAGCATTTTAATGTCTGCGCCAAGCGCAAAATGTTGGCGCCAGGCCCAAACCGTTGGCCTGAGTATCCATGTCCATGTCCATGCCCGTTTCCGTATCCGTATTCGTGTTGCCCCGTTTCCCGCTACGCTGCGTGTGTATGACTGTGAATGTGTGTGAGTGTATTTGTGTGCATACTTACCCTTATGCTACAGGCTTCAACCCCAGCGCTGGCAACATGTGCACCTCATATTTTTCTACAATTAGCCTTAATTTAGTGTATCAATCATGATACTAGGAGCAACAAAAATAAGACGCCTTCACTTATTTTTAGAGTGGCTCCCTCAATCTGTACATATTTTTAGCCGGAACTCGGCTAGATAACCAAATGTAATGTACTCTGTGTGTGAGAGAGTGTGTGTGTGTGTGTGTCTGTGTTAGTTTAAGAGCCATTGTGGCTTTCAACTGAGATTCGGACCGTTAAGTGGTTTCCAGTGTGGGTTGATTGTGCTTTGCATACGAACAACATGAAGCAGGTGGCCCTCAAGTGGGCGGGGCGGCCCAGAAATTAATGTTAGCCAAAAGTGGAAAACATTGGAGCACACTTTATATAAATGTTGCCAATTTTATCTAAAAGGCAGCTAATGTTATGCTTTGTAGTTTAAATTAAGGTTGAGGCAATCTATATGTTAAGTGCTTGGAGTTGGTTTTGCTGAAGTATTATTAAGTAAGGGGTTAAGAGACCCAAATCAAGCGAAGCTTCAAATTGAAAATTTGTTTTATTTTCCCAAAGTCGAGAGAGTTAAGAGTTAAAAGAGATTTTTAAAATAATTTTTAATTAAATTTTTTGAGTTTGGATGGAGCTAAGACTCTCTTAGAGAGAATTTAATGGAAATACAAATATTATTTTCCAATACATTTGCTTGGTGGAAGAGTAAATATTTATTGGAGAATAAAGAATAGAGGTTGTTTTTGTATATGGCTGCTTCATAATAGGTTTAAAATATTTAAATGCTGCCAGGCAGTTCAATTGAAATATCAGATTCAAATTATGAAAACGTGATTATTAATAAAACATATAAAGCTTGTTTCAATTTCAAGCGAATGACAGGCAGATTTAGCCGTAATCCGAGCTTTAGCTTTTTTCTGCTCATCGAGTTTTGAGCTCGAATTTTTTAATACTCCAATTCGTACGGCACAGCAGCTGCAGCAGCCGCACCTACAGTAAACGCCATGAAAATGCTGAATTACGAGCAGTTTTTGTTTCGGCTTAAGGGCAACAATGGGCCGTGGCAGGCATTTGATAGAGTGCAGCGAGCCAGCGCAGGTTTAAACCCTCTAACTGTTGACTCTGGGCGAAGGCAATTGGCCAGCTTAACATGGGGGAGTCGATAAGGAAACATGCAACCTACAACATTTTATTGTTAGTTGCGGCACGGAAAACACAAACATCAAAAATTGCACAATTTTAGATTTTTGCCCCACTGAAAGCTGAAAACCAAACAAAATGTGAATATGCTAGAAAAAAAGGGAAAATATATACATAAATGTATATACAAATATGAAACGATATATGTATATATACATATGTGTATATGTGTGCGTGTGTGTGTATTAGTGGTGTGTAGCCCACATAAAACTTTAACATGTCCGTCGAGTCGAGTTGAGTCGAGTTGAGTTCAGCTGAGTTCTGTGCGAGCTACGTCGACCCCCCACTGCACTGTGTGTGAGTGTTTGAGTGGTTTGCTGATGGTTTCTCTTCTTCTTTTTTTCGAGCATCTGCAGCTGTTTCACTGCTTGCAGTTATGCAATTTTCATTTTGAAGTTTTGCGCTGTGGGAACGACTTCGTCCGTTCGTCTGTCCCCTAAAGAAGTTTGACGCGCGCCATTGGCCGACAGCTTTCTAATTTGCAATATGGCCAACACGTTTCTCTCTTGTTGTTGTTGTTGCTGTTGCTGTTGTAATGCGCTTACTTAAATCAAGTGTGAACAGGGCTAAGAAAATGTTACGCGCACTTAACCCCGCTTTGGCGCTTTGGGCCATTTGTCACGCTCCACGCGGCGTATGCGCAATATTTTTGCATATATATGTATGTATGTATGTATAGGTAAAGCGATTTGGAATATTTCGCCTGCACTTGATATATGCACATTGAATTGCTGCGAGAGTAACAACACGTCAGCCACGCAAATCAGCAATATATCATTTGTCTGCTTCTTCCGCCTTGTCTTTTCTTACCGGCTAGCTGTCTCTCTCTCTCTCTCTCTTTCTCTCTTTCTCTCTTTCTCTCTATCCAGCCCAGCCTGGTTTAAGTGGCATGCAAAAATCCAACGTCAGTCAAGCAGAAGGCAGCAGGCAGCAGGCAGCAGACAGAATAGCCTGGCAGCTAAGCAAATGCAGCAGTCCGTTCGTCATATCGTTTCCATCGCAACTCTTCTACTTTTTGCTCAGTTTTACTCTCCAAATACCCTGTAGACATTGAAAAAGGGATGAGCTGGCTGACATCAATAGAGTTCTTTTAGTTTTATTCTCTCACCTGCTTGCAGGGTATCTCCTAGCTTATTCACCCTCCAACTAAATCTCTTTTATTTTACTTGTTTTATTGGTTTCCTGGCAGTTGTTTTTCCTTCTTCTTCTTCCTCTTTCTATTCATGTTTCACGTTCAGCACGTTTACCTCTTGCGCCTGCCTGTTGCCGTCAGCTCCGTTCGCTCCGCCGGCTCTAGTGCTATTTATTATGTAGCGCAAAGTATGGCAAATCATTTACATAAATCAATCTTGAGCGCTAAGTCGAAAGAGCGAAACCCTAGCCAGCCCACTGTCCACGCTGAGTGCCAGCCAGCATATTCCATGCTGAGTGTTGGCGACGCCATTTCAGCTCTTTAAGTGCCATTTGTAACGCAAAGCTTGCGCAGCTCCGGCAGCTCCTTCTTGAAACGTTCCATAATCTAACTAGTTCTTTGACTTATTAGAAGTTTTCTTTTTTCGAGTTACACGGCACGGAAATCCTTGAGCGAAGAGAACTAATAAAAGCTTTTGGTTTGGCATAGGGAAAATGTTGAAGATTGGGATTGTTGGGAATGAGAATGGGGTATCTGTATCTGTATCTGTATCTGTATCTGTATCTGTATCTGTATCTGTATCTGTATCTATATCTGTATCTTTTATCTGTATCTGTATCTGCATCTGCATCTGCATCTGTATCTGTATCTGTATCTGTATCTGTATCTGTATCTGTATCTGCATCTGTATCTGTATCTGTATATGTATCTGTATCTGTATCTGTATCTGTATCTGTATCTGTATCTGTATCTGTATCTGTATCTGTATCTGTATCTGTATCTGTATATGTATCTGTATCTGTATCTGTATCTGTATCTGTATCTGTATCTGTATCTGTATCTGTATCTGTATCTGTATCTGTATCTGTATCTGTATCTGTATCTGTATCTGTATCTGTATCTGTATCTGTATCTGCATCTGCATCTGCATCTGCATCTGTATCTGTATCTGTATCTGTATCTGTATCTGCATCTGTATCTGTATCTGTATCTGTATCTGTATCTGTATATGTATCTGTATCTGTATCTGTATCTGTATCTGTATCTGTATCTGTATCTGTATCTGTATCTGTATCTGTATCTGTATCTGTATCTGTATCTGTATCTGTATCTGTATCTGTATCTGTATCTGTATCTGTATCTGTATCTGTATCTGTATCTGTATCTGTATCTGTATCTGTATCTGTATCTGTATCTGTATCTGTATCTGTATCTGTATCTGTATCTTTTATCTGTATCTGTATCTGCATCTGCATCTGCATCTGCATCTGCATCTGTATCTTTTATATGTATCTTTGATCTGTATCTGTATCTGTATCTGTATCTGTATCTGTATCTGTATCTGTATCTGTATCTGTATCTATATCTGTATCTTTTATCTGTATCTGTATCTGCATCTGCATCTGCATCTGTATCTTTTATATGTATCTTTTATATGTATCTTTGATCTGTATCTTTGATCTGTATCTTCGAACTGTATCTTTTATATGTATCTTTTATGTGTACCTTTATCTGTATGTTAAATCTGAATCTGTATCTTTGTATCTGAATCATCAGTATCAGTTTAATCATGTTCTGTTTCAACAATACGTATCTAAGCTTCCAGCATACCTGCAAACACTTTGGAAGCTTTGCTAATATTTCAGAGGAATATTGCGCCAGTCGGGACTAATTTTAATGCTGCTTTTTCGCAGAGTTTTTTACGTCTATTTGCTTTAGCTTTTTCATATTTCTGCGTTTTCGGCAGGTTTATCGGGCGCATAGAAGAAGTCGACCTAAAAATGCTGCACATTGTGCATACGCCGTGTTGCACGTGCAACATTTTGTTGCACACACACAGGCACACATACTTAGGGAGACTTGACTGTTGCTGTGCTAGCCATAAAACTTCTCAGGGCTGCTGCACGGCTTAACTTTGTTGTTTAGTGTAAAAGCCGTACAGCTGGCTTACTGGTCTGTTGTTGCTGTTGTTGCTCTTATTGTTGTTGTTGTTGTTGCAGGTACTTTTACTTTGTGCACATTATCACTTTGCCTTGCAGTTTGCAGGCAACGGAAAAGACAACTTTGTTCGATCTTCACAGCAGCAGCAGCAGCAGCTCACATACACACCCACACACACATACAGAGAGTACAGTTATAACAACTGATATACAAAATGCTTTGGCAAATAGTTTTGCTAGCACTTAAAGTAGTTGGCAACACACATTTGCAACACCTTTAGTTGGCCTTTCAGCAACACGCACACCCACACATCCAGCCACGCCCCCTGGCGACTACCCTTTTTTGGCAGCTCCTTGCAGCAGCTGGCTTTCAAAAAATTTCATTTGTGGGTGGCAGCCCTCAACTTTTCTAAGGAAAAAAAAAAAAAAGCACATGAAAGAAAAAAGTTGCCCTTTTGGCAACGCATTTGGTGGCGCAAGTGTTGCCAGCTGCTGTTGTTGTTGTTGTTGTTGCTTATGGTGGTTGTTGTGGCCCCGCTCTTAATGATTTTTACTGTATTGCCAACATTTGCTGCCACTGCTGCGTCTCTAAATAAATAAAATTGAAATAAATATCAAATAACTAGAGCAAAAGGCATCAGGAAATATGTGGGCGAGAGAGCAGTGCATGAAGGCAATGAGATGTGATAGATATCTTTATATATATATAGAAAAACAATACTTGATGCTGTGCTTGGCATAAGAAACGGAGTTCAAACTTAAGTCATGGGAGCTTAAGTGGTTAGTTATGAAGGATTATGGGCATACAGTCAGGGACTCAATCGGGGAGTGGGGAAAGAGTTGCACCACTAAGACTTGCAGGGTATTTAAGCAAAGATTATGGACTAATTGATTGAATAATGAAAAGTTTGAACGTTGAATTTCTATGAATTTTGCTGGCTTGAATTATAGCTTCAGCTACTTCTTTATAAACTAACTGTAGAGGCAGGGAAATCTATGAAATGTATCTCAAAACTGCGTCTATGCTTCAATCACTCAGTCACTTAATCAATCAAACAATCCATCAAAGTCAATGTATAAATTTGTTTACGATATTACGTTAATTATTTTTCTTTCCCTTTCTTACTCTCTCTATCTTTCCCTCTCTCTCTCTCTCTCTCTCTCTTTCTTACTTTTTTATTCAATCAAAGGCCAAAGTGCTTTGCATGTCTTAAGTTAATACACTCAATTATTCAATACATGTTGCGATTGCCTCGACTTGCCATTTCGATTTATTGGCAACCTTTGGCCTCACAATTTTCTCTGATTTGCCGGCTTTGCCCTGCTACAGCAGCAGCTGTGGAAGCAACAGCAGCAGATATTTACATAAGTTATTAGCTAATCCCATCCTTTTAACGTTGCGCGCAGCAGCAGCAACAACAGCAACAACAACAGCAACACTTTACACTAATTGCAGCACGCACACATACACCCACACACGCAGACACACACACATGCATACTCCCACACATATTTTACACTCTCTTTGCTCCTCTCTTCTCCTCTTGTTTTTGGCATTTTATTGTTTTCATGCTTCGCATTTTAGCCTGACACGCAAATAAATTTATTTGTGTGCCACTTCTCCGCCTCCTCTCAAAATCAAATGTTAAGTTAACCCCCTTGCAGAGCCCCTACTCCTGCTCCTGCTCCTGCTCTTGCTTCTGGTCCTCCTCCTCCTCTAGCTCCGTCCATGCTTTTCGTTGTTTGCTCAATTGCGTATACGCCGCATATGCCCCTATCCCTACGTAATTACTGCCAAGTAATCGCTTGATTTTCGTTACATGTAACGCAGTCCCGCCCTCAGTCCCAGCGGCTTGTCCTTGCCCGCTTGTTGTTGTTGTTAATCATCAATGTTGTTGTGGCCTGGCTCGTTGGCTTGCATTGTTTTGACATTTGGCGCCAACTGGCTGCATGATTCATCGCCCGGCATCAGAGTCATTGCGTTCGGTTCGGCTGGGCTGTTGTCGCACACGTTTCACGTTTTCGCTTACGCAACGTGACGCTCGTGCTAGCTGCCACGCCCATGCGCCCACACACCAACAGCAGCAGCAGCAGCATCAGCTATGTCCTGACGTCCAGCGTCCCATTTGATTGAAGCGCATTTTTCTGAAAATCTGCTTTATTTCTTTTTTTTATCGATCCGTTGTTTTAATTTTTTGTTATTTCCCACACACACACACACACACACACATGTGGCATATGTGTGTGTGTTTTCATCTGTGCCTGATTGCTCTGCTCCTGGGGCTTCATGCTGCTCTGTTGTCCTGCCTTATGACCTGCTGTCAGCTGCGCTTTCATGCAAATATATTGTCCCTTTTTAATTAAAACACAAGACTTAAATTAGTGCGCACGCACACACGGATAAACAGCACATACACACACATCTCTTAAATTTTGCAAGCTTTTGTTGTCTTTCTTTCTTCAGTCAGCCCGAAGCTATTTTATGAAGTCACTTGCCTGTTCGAGTCTTGTTTGTTGCTTTGGCCAACATTAAAATTTGTAATTTGCTTGGCTTTAAGAAACTTCGGACCAGACGCAACCACCTCGACCCACATACACACACACACACACAACACACACGCACATATATAACCGTTCGTTCATTCGAGCTCCTTGCACAGCTCCCCCAGCCCCATATACAACATGTTTGATGTGTAATTTCTGCTGGTGCTCATTAAAAATAATTACATCTGCTTTGGGCCAAGAAAATGGCATTGGCAAAAAGGCAGCGAAGCTGACAGGTGAAGAAACTGGAACTGGAACTGGAACTGAGTTTCCTTCGTTTACATTTTATTTTCCAGTTTTTTTTTTTTTTTTTTTTTTTTTTTTTTTTGCTCTGTATTTTTCGCGATAAAAATTTAGATGGCCCCATTTATTTTCTATTTACACACTGTAAACAAAGCGAACGCGTGCGAGCAAACAAATAATGTTAACAAATTGTTTTCCTATATATTTTCTTGCTCTTAAATGCGAACGAAACGAGCCATCGAACTGAGAGTAGATAAGAATTTATGGTCTCAAATTTGGTTGGGTATAATTCGTTTGGATTTATAGTTTGATTTTAGGCTATTATCATTCGATTAGTTGCAGAAAAACAAAGAGGAAAGCTGTGAAAATTCGGGAAATTCTAAAAAAAACTTATTGAACTTTAGAGATATAAAAAGATTTAATTTGAGCTCTCCTTAAAGTCGATGCCATGAATTGGAATTTTTTATATTTAATTTTCAATGATTCAGCTTTCAGTTATAATTGAGCAAAAATAATCTATGATATTTAAAAGTATGCAAAACCTATTCCATATTACACAGGGTATTTAAACTTCAGTCATCTCAGCTAATAGACGTCAGATATAAACTCTAAATTTTTCGACTATAGCACATTAATTGAAGGATATTCTCTGCACCATTTAACCATTATATATATGTATTCTACAGGGTATTAAGTCTTCGATTACTTAACCAACTTAAGTATTCAGCCCATGCCCTATATAGCAATACTATATCAATTAGAGTGGGAACAATCTTCTTCTCTTTTACTTCCATGTCACTCTCATTTCATAGGGTATTTTTAGCCGCTGTCACCTGCTCCTGCTGCTGCTCCTGCTGCTGCTCCTGCTGCTGCTGTTGCTGAGCATTCTCCTTGCTCTATTTTAGCAATTCAGCTATCGATTGTCTAAGGCCTTGAACAAACAATTTGCCAAGACTATTTAAATAATTAAGCGCATGCAAGACGACTTCCAAAATGCTGCCAGCACAAACATTTTATTTCCAACTTGACGTGCTTCTGTGGCCAAGCCTGAAAGATAAACCAAAACATAAATATATAAATATAAAAATAAAAAAAAAAAACTTAAATAAATCACAAGCACTCACACACACACACACACACATGCTGATTCGGATGGTTGACAAAAAAATAAAACAAATAAGCAAAGGAAATAAAAGATGAAAAAACTTCCGCACTTTAGACATTCGTAGCCTGAACTTTGATATCGAACTGAAAACAGCCCCCATAAGGCCGACAACAACAACAACAACATGCAGTCGGTATATTTATGACCATTTTCATGATTGACCGACTCCCAAAATGGGCAGTAAGAGGGAGGCAGTGCGTGTGGGGGGACAGGGTATATAATATATGAGCATTGCCGGGCTTTCATGCTGAATGTGCGTGATGAATAAATGATGCGCCATGGAAGAAGTTTCAATGATTTGGCTTTAGTTTCGCTTTCGCATGCATTGCTTATCCCAATCACCCACACACACACACAGAGAGAAAGAGGGAGAAAGAGAGAGAGAGAGAGTGGGTGAGAGGGAGAGACAACACATCTGTGGGCAATGTTTTGGTTTATGGAAATGCCTGTCACATAAAGTCCTTTTAGCTACACACACACACACACAACATCAAGTGCAATGCTATGAGAACTTGAATTCCAAATGAAATCTTTTAAAAACATGCGAGAAACTATGACATGAGCTTAGGCTACATAATAAAAGATGTGATTTGGCTATGAAATTACGTATAATTATATTTGAAGATGTGAAGATAAAGTTAGTTTATAACTATAAATTTGGATATGGGAGAGAGAGAGGGAGAGGGAGAGAGAAAGAGAGAGAGAGATAGTGATAGAGAGAGAGAGAGAGAGAGGGAGAGAGAGAGAGAGAGAGAGCGAGAGAGATAGAGATAGAGATCTATTGGCGCATAATTACGTATAGATCTGACATATCCAATCGAGCTGAGAAGGTCATAAGCTAATATCTATTTATCTTTACTACCTACATACATATATAATATATATTATAGTCAAGTCATGTATATATGTATAAATATCAAGCTTTATGTCTACTTATACATACCATATATAAAAGTCATATTCAACTTATATAAGAATGCAGTTAACAAGCATAAACTTGTTCAAGACGTTGTTCATTTGCTCTTCAACTGAAAACATCTATATTCGATATGCCTAGAGTATTTACTCTTTGTCAAGATTTTGCTTAACCCACATAATTTCCCATTTCCATTACATGTTTTTTTTTGTTTCTCTGGCTGACTTTGAGTCTGAATTGCCATGTGTCTCATATTTGTTGCTGTTGAAATAAAAATGTAAATTGTGAATTTTGGTACGCACAAGCGCACATTGTGACCGTTTGTTGCCCAGCTTCAAAAACCCCATTCGCATCTGTCGTTTGGCCCATTTTTATTTGCATTTGCCATTAGACAATGGCCTTCTCTCAGCTCAGCTGTATGTGTGTGTGTGGTGTGTGTGTGTGTATGTGGGTTAGCTTACTGCATGAATACACAACAAGGCTCCGCAGTCCATGTGACTTTTGCGATGTCTGTCGAAATATTGTTATGTGTCGATCGGATAACATGGGAGAGAGAGAGAGAGAGAGATGGAGTGGGTGGGAAAGGCAACTACTTATGTATGTGTGTGTATTGTAGCTTTGGTTTAGTTTCTGTTATCCTTACATATGTATGCGCAATTGGGTGTATTTAATGCACTGTTTGACTTGGCCTACGCAAACACACACACACTGACACACACAGACACACGCGCCCGCACACCCACACACACACAGAGCGCCTGAGCACTCGTTAATGTTTATGCTTATGCTAATTTTGGTCAGATCTGAGCGGCGCTTAGTGTATTCAGCCAAGTTCACACAATGTTGTGCTCGCTCTACTACATCTTAATGCTTTATGAGCCAGATTGGCAATTTGGCCCACAACAGAACTGATGTATGGCCCTTAGGAGCATTTAAATAGCGAATGTGCTCACTCTCCCCTCTCTCTCCCACTCTCTCCCTCCCACTCTCTCTGTCTCTCTCTCATAAATTAGTTAATCAAATGCAGCAGTTAAACAATAATGCAAGCATTTTGTTGACTCCACAATTGCGCAGCGCCTGGAGCATTTGCCAACCTGAGTCCCTGCAGGCAGCGCCATTTCAGCAGGCGGCCATATACATAAATGTCATGCAGTTGCGCTTTACTTAGTTGCTGGCAGCAATGCTTTTGAGCGACTAATTAGATTCAGATAGTAGCCAGCCCCATCCCCCACCCCATCCATTGCCACCTGCCCCGCGGCCACCTGGCACGCCCAGCAACAAGCAATCGCCTGCAGCTGCATCCCTTGCTCAAGCATAACTTAATTTGCTATGCAATTGCTTTTGCTGCTGCTGTTGTTGTTGTTGTTGTTGTTGCTTTTGTTGTAGCTAGAAAATTAATTTTCTCATGATTTAGTTGGCATTTGTGGTTTTGATTTTGCGGTTGAGTGGCCTTTAAAGGACCTTAGCCACGTAAATGGACATACAAAAAAAAAAAAAAATAAAATAAAATAAACGCACGCTAATTAGCGCACAATATTACGCATACGTAATGTGTGCCCATTCCATTGCTATGGCAATGCTCTGCGGCACATAGAATGCCAGCTAGAGCGTTAATAGAAAATATGTAGGCCACATGTCCGTAATCTATATAAACTCAAATGTCACGTCAATTAAATGTGGTCCCAATTCAAAGCTTAAGCTGAGCTCGGTTTATGCGGGCAGCTGAATGTGACTGGAGAGAGGGACATAAAATAGGATTTGTGTGTTGTATGTAGAATGATTGGGAAATGATTAGAAAATTGTAATAGAATTGTTTGAACTGTAAAATGTTAGAGCGCTACTCTGATATAAATGCTGGCTAGAAATAAACTCTATTTTAATGATTTCTTAAATTTAGAATCCATTATATTTATATGAATTTATAAAAACAAAAAAAAAGTTTTTCTTAAATTCATTAAAAAATAATAAAAATATAAAAAATATGAGTATATAAAAGTATAAATAATATATATAATATGAAAATTATCCAGTATTTTACTTATATCCTGTATATAAATTAAAAACTGGAACTGGAACATGTGCCACATATATTTATAGGTAAATCCAATCTAGTTCCATATTCCCCTCTCCGTTCAGCTTTTACAATCTCTCCTTCAAACTCACTAAAAACTCATTTAGTTCGCGTGATCGCCATATACACTACATAAACGTCGTCTAGCGTGTCAGCAATTCTATTAGTGAGCTTCAAGCGCGGGCTACCTCTATTCCCCATGCCCCCAATCCCCTTACTCCCTTACACCCTTTCGACTACGTACCTTCCCCTAGCTGCAATCGTGTGTGGTTCCACGTTTTGCTTGCGGTCAGTTGGTCGTCGGTCGGCAAACAAGCGTGAAATTGCACAGCAATCGTGTTGAGCTGGAAAAACGTGGAAAAAACAGAGTAAAAGAAATAGAGAGAAGGCATAGAGAAAGAGAGAGAGAGCGAGAGTGAAGGACGCCGGAATCGGCACAAAAGGCAATCAAACCAACGGCCGATGAATGCGAAAAACCCTTAAGCTTTTTGTTTGCAATTTTGGCCACATGCAAAACAGGCGAACTCTATCACTTCTCTCTCTCTCTCTCTTTCTCATTCTATCTCTCCCTGGCAATGCAATCAATGCGCTATTGATGATGTTTGATTAGAAAAGTCTTTTAAATGCCAACAGCTGCAGGGGATTTTGCTATTCAAATTAAATGCATACAATGCGAGAAACACGCGCTAATGAATCAATTATCCTTATTACTTGTTCATAGAAATACACAAAACACTAACACAAACACACAAAATCACACAATGTTAGATATGCATATAAATGCGGGCGAAATGCAACCCTCATTGCATCCCTTGTTGCGCCACAACGTTTCGTTTAATTAAAAGCGATCCAATTCGTTGTCCAAGTCCGCTGCCCGTTTTAAATTTAGCTCAATTGTCGAAAGGGCCAGCAGAATTTTCGCAGCTTAAACCAGGCAGAGGGAAGGGGTTGAGCAGGCGAGACAACTCGTTCACTTCATCAAAGAACGTTGAACAATTTATTTGCATCATGCGCCAAGCGACGTTCAATGTTATTGAGCCTGAATGTGGATTGATGGCAGCTGCTCGGCTCGATGCTGCATAGCTGTAAATTTACCCATTGAAGGCTAGCCCCAAGATTTGCGGCCATAAAGTGCATACGATATGGGACAGGCACTAGCTGCATACTGCACCTGGGGAATAGGGACATGCATGCTATATTGAATAGGTTGTCAGGTGTAGTGGTAGCTGTAATAGTAGTAGTAGGTCGTTCAGGTGGTCAATTTTAAGTGCAGCCGTTAAATGCGATGTTAAGGGCGATGTAAATATAGGGAAATCAAATGGAATAATATAAAAGCAGCCCTAAAACTCGTTTACAAAGTAAGACACTCTTAATTCACTGTCCATGTTAAGTTACAGTGCAAGCTTATGTTAATCAGTTGACTTTACAGAAGCTGCAGAGCAATAAGTATTAACAGACTCAGTAGCTCGTAGAGTGACTTTTTAACAGTACTCAGTTATCTCACTTCAGCGCATTATAAAGCCTGGCTCAACTCTGTTAAACCTTACGTGGCGCAACGTAAGTGTTGACATTGAAGAGAGCCGAGAACGTTTTTCGAGTAAATGTTGTTAACAGCTTGATTTTGCTGTCATTTAACATATGTATGTTATGTTATACATTTAAAATTAAAGAATAAGGAGTTCAACCCAATTTAAATTTCAATTATATGTATTTAAATGCAAGTCTAACAAATTTAAAAAAAATAAAATAAAATAAAATAAATACCTTAAATTTTTTTTTAGCCAATTCTGTACTATCTTTTCATTGATTGAAATAAAATTGATTATATCACTAAAATGAAAGAAGAAAGATTTATTTCAATTGTTAAAATCGGAATCGCTAGCATTAAAATAGCAACGATATCGTGTGCTGTCAATCAGTTTTCAATTATAGCAGCTAATTTGGTTGGCCTTTCAGCTCACGCTATATATATGTATGCACCTATATAAATCAGCATATATATGCTTTGTATCTGTATGTAATGCCACTTGCCATACCCTTCAAATTGATATATATTTGTTGGAGTCTATGGCATGCCATGCCCATTACTGCAAATGACACTATGCCATGGTGGAGTTTATTTCTCTGCATTTTTTTTTGTGCACAGAAATCGCTGCAAGCGCACAATATATATGTACATATATGTATATACATATATAAAGAATACAATAAAAAATACCAGGATAAACGACTGAAAGAGAGAATAAAAAACAATTCGCGGCAGAAAAGTGGAAAAATGGAGTAAAAATGAGGCGCATAAAATGCAAGCGGCGGCATTTTGCAGCTATGCGGCATGAAAATTCACGGGAAAACCGAAGGGAGCACAAGAATTGCAAAAAAATGAGGAAAAACGAAACGAAAGAAAGCAACCTGAAATAGTAGTGTGACATGGCGTGTAAGTGTTGGTAAACGTGGTGCGAAATGCCTCAACGCTTTTTGTCTCTTTGAGTTGTTATTGTTGTTGTTGATGTACAAATGCTATGTAGGTCAAAGGAATGCAGTTGACTGATGCTGAGCCGCACTGCCCTGAAAATGAGCTATGGAGTTTGGGTAGTAATAGTGTTGAGTAATGCTTAAATATATATAAATTTTATATACATACTTAAAAGGTAGTTAGATTTATATATATAATATATAACAATGATAGAGAAGCTGAAAAAGTTAGATACAAAAAGTGCTCGACTAGTGTTGAGTAACGTTAAAAAATATAAATTATCATTAAATTAGTTAAATATTCAATACTTAATCATTAAGTAGGAAAAAATAAGTATTTTTAATATTTATTTTAATTTGTTTTTATAATAGTGTTGTATAATGTCCAAAGACTATTTACCTAATCTACAGCTAAGTCTCAAAATCCCAAAATTATGATATGAAATTAATGTAAAAGGAGAAAAATCTCAAACAAATTCGAAAGTGTAAAAGGTGCGTGGCATATCGTTGTCCAACACTGCCAGCAGTGCCATTTGCCTGCTAACGTGCGTTTGTCGCTCGCTGCAGTTGCTGTTGTTTAACAAGTTCGAGTGCAGCGCATTTGCAAAATTTAAGAACCATCTAAAGTTTGGTGTAAGCCACAAAAAAACAAAAGCTGAAAGAGGGAGCGAGAGCGAGACAGAGAGCGTGAGCGAGAGAGTAAGAGGGAAACTTTTTGAGGCTGTCGCTGACACCGAAATACAAAGGCAACAGCAAAAAGTTTGTTTAACAATGTGTTAAGAAGCTGAACGGAAAATGGCCGGGAAACTTGGAAGGGCAGGGGCTTAACAGTAGAATACATGGCATCATGTGTGTGTGTACGTAGAGTGCACAATAGTAAAAAAAGGAGCAAACAAAAAGCGAACGACAAACATATTTGACATTTGCATACGAAAAGTGTCAAAAGGGTAACACACACACACACATGCACACACACACACATAGAGAGAGAGATGAGGCCGCAACTTCCTGTTACGCTCTTATCTTGATATATTGCTTGCTTCTTCTTTTGGACTCACACACATAATCTCTCCGTCTCTTTCTCACCCATTCCTCGTTCAGGAACGCTACAAGGCCGACATTAGTCTTGCCATACAATTGCTGCAATGCAAGCCGGACAGTTTTGTGCCCCAAAAGGTGTCCTCGGTAAGTTACGCTCACCCACTTAGCCAGGAGCTTGGCCAGGTTGATTAACTCAATTTTTGTTGGTGCTTCAGCTGCCAATTGATATTCAGTCGAAAGTTTCGGCCTATATGCGGCTGGAGACGAACTCGCATTCGGACTCGGAGTGCAGCAATAGTGGTGTGGGCGTGGCCACCACAGCTTCCTATAAAGTGCTTCCGGTCTCGGACTCACCCCCGCCAGCGCCATGCCCCTTCCCGCCCACGGCCATGGTATACTCGATGCGGGGCCTCGGTAAGTGTTAGTAGACCATTTTGATTTTGTTGATCACTCGTATGATTTACATAATTTCGTTAACTCGTTTCATTTATCTATATTCTAGATTGGAGTTGATATTTTTATTTACTTTATTCAACTTGCAGCAATCATTGACAAGCAACATTTTCACAGTTTCCATTTTTCATTTATTTAGTTTATTTTATTTCATTTTTGTTGCCTTTTTACATTGTAGATTATTGATGAACTTTTGTGCTATTTATTATTTCACTTAGTTTATTGTTTTAGTTTCAATTGCAGCTCAAATTTATTGTAAATAATTGTCATCATTTATTTTTCTTTGTTTTTATATCTTTTTTCAAATTTATGCCATATTTTATGGCTACAAAGTTTTTATTTTTTTTTTTTTTTTTTGGCAATACTTTTAGCGTGAATAATTGAAATTGTTTAAAAATTGATGCATTCATATGTGATATGATATGTATGTATACGTGTTTGTATGTATATATTTATATATATGCAACAAATCAATTGAATCATGGCTGACAGCACTATTAAACTTGGCTAATTAAAATGAATAAAATTTCATCGAAGCATTCATAGCTTTGGCTTATAATTAAATTCTTAGCCTATAATTGGAATTTGAAAGTGTGTGTGTGTGATATGTACTTGTGTTATGTGTGAATTGTGTGTGTGTCTGTGTGTATGTATTTATATGAAAATATTGAATTCCTTATAATTCAGTAATATACGTGAAAAGCGAAAATATATTTGAAAGTTGGATTAAAGCTGAACTTTAGCTGCTAAAAACTATGAGGTTATGAGGGAGAGAGAGAGAGAGGGAGAGAGTGAGAAAGAGAGAGAGAAGAAGAAAGAGAAATAGAGAGAGAAAGAAAGAAGAAGGAAGAGAGAGAGAGAGATGGAAGATGGCGAGAGGGAGAGGGAGGGTGAGAGAGAGAAGAAGAAAGAGAGAGAGAGAGAGAGGGAAGAAGAAAAAGAATGTGAGAGTTAGAAAGAGTGAGGCGCCGTGGGAGGGTGTGAGTGAGAGAGAGAGAGTTAGATAGAACGTGAAGGAGAGATAGAGTGAGAGAGAGTTGGAGTGAGAGAGAGTCAGAGGGAGTGAGAGTGAATTAGAGATAGAGAGAGAGAGAGAGAGAGAGAGACCTACAAAAAGAGAGGACTTAGAGGTATAAATAGACAAGCTGGAAAACTAACTCGCAGACTCACTCGAAGCTGCTTTCTAGGGTTTGTTTCTCATTACATCAAAAAAGTAAGTTATGTATGTGAGGGAATAATGATTCAAGTACTCGTCACGTATTCAATCAATTGAGTAAGCCTACTTTAAGCAGTAATAGATTAATAATAGTACAGTAACTTCAATGACCTTAGGCATCACTTAAGTTATATTTCCTCTTAGCAAAGCTTTGCTCAATCGAACAGTTGTTCAGAGTTGAAGTCGTCTCCATCTACTAAAGCCAACTTTACTGCCTGCCATCTGCCACTTTGATTCATTCTAAACAAATATTGCCAATAAAAAAAAGGAAATCTGTTTACATATGCCCAAATGATCTGCCCCAGCTCTAGACCTGATTGTCTGCTAAATTGCTTATTGTTTTCCCTTCTTCTCTTGCTCTGACTCACCCAAAAACAGACGCCACTAATGGCAACTCAGCCAATGCACAAACAACGCCAGCCAAGAGCAACAACAACAACAACAATAATACTAACAACAACAACAACAACAACAGCAGCACAAAGGACACAATCAACAATAACAACAACAACAACAACAAGCTCAGCTCGAAATTCAGCTCCAGCCAAACGCTCAATGGTCAAACCAAGACCAATAACAACAACAACAATGCTGATCCAGACATGATTTCACCCACAGTGATGGCCAAATTTTTGGAGGATGAGCTGAAATTGAACGATGTGAAGCATTGCGACACTTGCCAGTGCAGCAAACAGGATCTGACCGTGCTGGCAGACGTCTCCCGTTCCTATACGGTGGCCACCCAGACGCCCCACACTGAGCGCAGCCTGAACGAGCCGCTGACTCAGCTCTGCCTGCGCTGCCACAGCAATCTGAATTCGCCTTCTAGGACCAATAGTCCCTATCTGATGAAGCTGGTGAAGAGCAGCGATTCGGTCATATCGGAAACGAAGAGCTCCGTCTCGGATCTGAATGAGATGGACAAGCTGTTTACGCCGCCCAAGAAGGATGATCTCATGGTCAATCCCATCTTAGGCCATCACAGGCTGTGCGAGCGCACGGCGACCTCGACCTCGACGCTGATGTATCCAACCACCCATCTGGGCGCCTATGCGGCCGAGAAGTATCTGCTGGAGTCGAGCAATCTGGGGCAGCTGCGCCAGGGCAATGCCACGACTGCGGCTACGGCATATCAGCGACGCTTTCTCGATGGCGGTGGCACGGCGCTGCAGCTGCTCAACAAGTTTGAGGGCGTCGGCTCAGCTGCGGCGGCGGGGGCTGAGGAGCTGGAGGATGAGGTCAGCAAACCACTGCTGGCGGGCATTTCACAGCCGAGCCTGCTGGAGGGCGAGCAGCCGCCAAGCACACAGCCCACCAAGCCCGAGGATGTGTGTGAGCCGCAGCCAGTGAAGCCAGCTGTGGCCATTGTGGCAGCCGGAACAGCCGGGACAGCTGGGACAGCCATGACAGCAGCAGCTGCTGCTGCCAGCTGCTCCTCCCAGCTAAAGTCAACGAACTCGGGCAGCGTGCAGAGCCTGTGGAGCAACAAGACCAGCAGCTGCGAGGGCGCCAAAATGTTTGAGACCTTCAATCGGAATCTCATCAAGACTATTAAGGTAGATAACCCTATTATATATCATATGGCCAATCTAACCCTCTTCCATTGCAGGCCGAGAATCCCAAGTATCGCGGTCCGCGCCTCTGTGCCATGCGCATACAGCAGAACGGGCAGAGCAACATCCTGCTGGACAATCTGGAGTCGATTGAGACGCATGTGCCGGTCATCTACAAGCGACGCGAGCGCCTGCTGGACGAGGAGCTCGGCGATGGCAAGGACATCATCACCTCCAAGGAGAGCAATGCGGCGGCAGCGGTTGAGGCCTGGCAGGGCTCGGCCATGCCGCACGAGAATGTGGCGCTGCAGCCGGTGCTGGAGCCGCAGGTGGAGCTAAAAGAGACTGAAAAGGGCGGCCCGCTGGAGGGTCAGGTGCTGCCAGCCGAGGCACTGGCCAGTGGAGCAGCCGGTGAGCCGGCCAATCTGAGTGCAGTGGCTGCAGCCGGTGCAGCAGCTAAAGTTGCAGCTGCTGCTGCCACTGCTGCTCCGGCTGGCTCGCCCAAGCACTCGGCCAACTCGAGCTCCCTGAGCGATGCCATCGACTACCAGGAGAGCGTCCTGCTGCGGCGCCAGCAGCTGAATCGCGTCGCCGAGTGGGTGCAGCACAACACGCAGCAGCTGGAGCAGCGCGCGCTGCAGCAGCCGACGTTGCCCAGCGACTCGAATTCGGGCACGGAGCGTCAGTCGTCGTACTCCACGTTGGATCGCATGGACTCCATATCCATAGAGAAGCTGAGCGTGGACTCTGGCTACAAGACAACGCCACAGCAGCTGACCAATGGCTATGCGGATGCGGGCAAATCCACGGAGGACTCCCTCTCGCCCAAGACAGACATCACCAGCAATTCGCTGCCCGAGCCGACGACCGTCAGCCAGGCGGCCGTTGCGGCAGCGACTGTGGTCACCAAGAAGGCGGAGCTCTGCACCACCTACTACAGGCGCACCACGCGATCCGGCCTGCCGGTGGCCTACACCACGACGATGGTGCCAGCCGCGGCCACGCCCGCCGATTCGCAGGGCTGCTCGTCGTCCGGCTCGCCGGCCCTGCAGTGCCCCGAACAGCCCACGTGTGATATACTCAACTACAAATACTATCCCAATGACACGGACAAGACGCGCTCCGTGCAGGCCGAGCTGCACACGACCACACAGCACGTGGACATCGCCCAGATGGAGTACAATGTGAAGCAGTTTCTGCTCAAGCAGAACGAGTGGTCGATGCGAGCGGAGGGAGCAGCTGCAGCAGCAGCAGCAGCGGCAGGAGGTGGTGGTGCTGGTGCAGCTGGCGGTCCCAGCGGTGCACGTCTGTTGCGCCACACGCGCCTCATGGGACCCGGCGTGGGTGAGCGAGTGCGCATGGCCACGCCCGGCGGTGCAGTGGCTGCCGCGCCAGGTGTCCTCGCTCCGCACAGAACTGAAACGAATTTATAGGCCAGCGGATGGACGAAGAGACGGACGGATAGATGAATCGATGGATGGATGGATAGATGGATGAATGGATAAACCAAATTGTATTCTAGTTTAGCGCCAGATACTAACCAGGAGCAATGCTTATAAGAGAATCTTTAATTTAATGAGTACTATATAGTTAATGTACGATATATATGTATATGTATGTATTACACATATACACATATATGTATATGAATATGTCTGTAATACATTAGAGTACGTTTAAGCTAGCTGAGCAGTCGCAAAGTTGCGCTTATAATGCAACTAAATGGACATCGTGGCATTGGACATATTATATATACACAATATTTAGGTTTATACACTTGGAGAAATAGTCGGATATTTCGTAATTGAATATTATATGAGAGTATAACAATTTCAAAACAAAAACTTCACTGAACTAACTTTTGTTCTTAAATACTTAGTTCTTAGGAAAACTATATACATATTCATTCTGGGACAAGTGAAATCTCACAGAAACAATCAGATGATATAATATGCTAAAATTTTTTTCGAACTGCACTATTACGTATAAATTTCTTAGATAGAAAAACTAGAATCTCGCTTAAAAATTGTTTTGTATTTCAAGATATCATCTCCCCACTTGATTCTTTGCAGTTCTAATTAAGTTTTGTGATATTGAGACAAACTATTGCTTATATTAGGCTACTATATCGTATAGTTATCATAAAAACTAGCAAACAAAATATACGTTTTTATATTCCTATGCGCTATTCAAACTATTCAAACTGCTAGAAACTATCTATTATAATTGGAAGACTATATCATATAGGAAAAATTATAATACTTGTTTAGACCTTTACAATCTGCTGTACTCGTATGACTTCTTTATCATATCTGCTAAGTTTGGGAGCATTTAAAAAAAAAACAACAATTATATTTCCACGACTTTTTCTCCGAGTGTAACTCATTCTTCTTCGTATGACTTCAGTCTTCCCTCTGCTGTATAAACTGTACAAACTAAACTATAGAGCAAGCTTTTCACATCTATCAACTATTCCACTCACACACACACACAGACAAGCCGAATTGTAAGTCTTCCCTTCGATACTTTCTCTCAGCTCATAACTCTGCCCAGCGCCACGTTGATCCAGCTAGTCCAAAGCCTATATATATATACCATATATATATATGATAAAAAAAAAAAAAACATATGATTATTCCATATGATATTCAAATTTTCGCATTACCTTTTGGTGTCTGCATGTTAATCAATCCATTTAATATACAACCATATATATAGATTTATATATGTGTATCTGCCTAGGCTATATATATATATATATGTAATTTGATAAGCGCATTATATTTTCTAGATTCCAATTGTGCAATATTTGTTATTAGCGAAAAACCAAAAAGGAAAATTATAAACAACAAAAATAAATGAAAAACGAAATTTTTATTTTTATAAAATGCGACCAAAAAATGAAAGTGAAAAGAGAAAACAAAACATACCGAAGCTAGAAAAACAAACCTATTCGAAATTTCTATATATGTATTTATTAAGTTGGAATAAAGCCGCCAAGAACCTGCCTAATGTTAGCTTCTATGATATAGCAGCCGCTCTATAACTAACCTATATACAAGTGTACTGTACCTTCTTAGTAAAAATTTGCAGCAACTGTACTCATTCCTGCCCATTAGATGACCTTCATAACACACTCACACACACACATATATATACACAGCTCTATTCTTATATATATAGAGAAAGAAATGTAATCTTCAGTCAACTAACATTTGCATACGTATCTGAACACACACACATACATATATTTACACACACATATATATATATACATATATACCGCAATCATATTCAGATATATATATATACACGTATATCCACGTATACCCGACCCACATAACTTTCAAAGGCTTCAAAAACACTTATCTTATAATCCATCCCATATTCAAATCAAAATTTCGTCAAAAACAAATGCCTATTTACTCGTCTATATTTACATAACATGCAATACATACATATAACTCCACATATACATACATATATGACTCACATATATATGACCTATACACTGAGCGAAATGCAATATGCTGAAATGCTTTAATACTGTTATGTTTGGCCTAATTCTAAACGTTTAATTAGATCGAATTCACACATATATAAAACTTACTATTATCTACTTAATAAACTGCTTGAACTTATCTAAAGTTTTGACTATCTGAACAATCTGTTGCAGATACCTAACTTAATTCGTATAATTTCAGCTAAGTTTGTTCAATCAAAAAAAAAAAAAAAAAAAAAAAAAAAAAAAAAAAAAAAGAAAAACACAAAGACTTGAAAATGTTCTTCGAAAGACACGTAAAGATTATATGAATAAATCCAAACACAATCAAAACTAACATATACAGAACCCAAATCTATGCTAAAACTCATTCAACTCGCTGCTCAAAGATGAAGAAGAAGAAGAAGATGACAAATTTCCATTTTACCTTTTAGTACACTGCTCCAAAAGTTCCCCCACTATCCCTCCTCCCCACATTAAGCTATGCATTTAACTTTAAGTAGAATTATTTCCCAACAAATTTTCGAGCTCAAAGAACTTTTTGAAAAGGCAGCCTACGATTATTAGCAAAAAACAAATTTGAAATGGAATTTCGAAAAACAAGAAGAAGAAGAGATAACTTAAAATAATATAAACATAATTTTAGCGCAAATATTTGGGCATAAGTTGTTCCTCTCGAACCACCACCCCCTTCTCCCCGCCCCCTCCCCGCACTCCCAGCTTAGTTCTAAGTGGTTTTTTGCTGAGTATTTATTTTGTAAGCTCCCATCCTAATCTAGCCTTATATAATATAATGATTATACTATATATATATATGAGTGTACAATATTTTGCGCCTAGTTTGATATAAACAATTTTTGAGCTATCGAACCACCTTAATGTGTAACAACTAAACAAAAAGCGAAACAAATTAAATAAATACGAAATAATTTTTGACAAAAAGAAATGGGTGTTTTTATTTTCATATAAATTATATACATATATATGTATGTTTAAAATACATATTTGTGTTAAAGAGGTATATGGGGAATACTAAAAAAAATTGATAAAAATAAATAAATTCAAGCGCAAATAAAATATTTGAGGAAAATAATATGTTCATAAATAAAAAAAAAAAATAAATAAATAAATAAAATAAAATAAAATAAAATAAATAAATAAAATTAAATAAAAATGAAGTGAAAATATATATTTTCAAAAAATAAAATAAAATAAAATAAAATAAAATAAAAAAAAAAATAATAATAATAATAATAAGTAATAAACAAAAATTTTTGTATTATTTTTATTATTACCTTTATTATATTTTACTTATTTTCTTTTTTTTAATAATAATATCTATGGTTTTTATTTAAAAATAAATTTCTGCAAAAATAAAAATATAAAAAATATATATTTATATTTATTTTATATGTTATATAGATATATAGATTTTTTATTTATATTTTTTATCTCTAATAAAAAATAAATTCTTGTAAAACTGAGAAATTCAAAGTCTTTTTTATATATTTGTATCATGTTTTGTTTTTATTTAAAAAATAAATTCCTGCGAAAATGAAATAAATAATTTGTTTGCATGCACTTAAACAACTATGGAAAGTTTTTTTTCGTTTGCTTTCTCTCTCTCTCTCTTCTCTTTTTCTGTTTCTTTATCATTTTTGATTCTTTTTTTTTCTCTCTCTGTGGATTGAAAAATGGCGATGAAAATGGCTTCAGTCAATGCTACGTGGCGAGCTGCAAGAATTGGAGCTGAGTTGAGCAAGTGGCGCTCAGAGAGCAACGGCTCCATCCTCAGTGGCAGCGGCAGCGAGCTCGGGATCGATCTCTGGCTCAACGGAGTTGTTGCTGGGCACACGCTCGGCGCCAGCGTCGTCGTTGACCACGATGACCTCGTTGGCGGGCACCGCCTCCTCGAAGGAGTCGTCGGTGGCCTCGGCGCTGCTCCTCACTTCGTTCTCGGACTCGGCGGGCTGCTCGGCCACCTCGTTGTCCAGCTCCAGCTTGTCGGCCACAGCGGGCTTGGCGGGCGCCTCGGTGACAGCGGGCGCGGCTGGCGCAGCGGGTGTATTCTGTGGCCGATTGCCGCCCAGGAAATTGATGATGCCCTGCAGCGGACCCGTCTGCTGTGGCTGTGCTGCAGCCGCACCCGTTGCATTGTTGCCGCCCCCAAAGACATTGTTCACAAAGGCCTGAATGGGTCCGGGCGGGCGCACTGTGGTCGGCTGGGCGCTCTGCTGCTGCTGGCCCGTCAGCCCCGACAGCGTGTTCTGGAACTGTGTGCCCAGATTCGTGGCGAACTGCTGAATGCCCTGGAAGGCCTGCGTGGTGCTGTTGACCACACTCTGCACCGCATTCTGGGCGGTGGTGATGGCCGCACTGGGATTCAGAAAACCGGGCTGCGTGGGTGCGGGCGTGGCCACCTGATCAGCCTGAACTGCCGGCTGCTGCTGCTGCTGCTGTCCGTTGAACTGGTTCAGGAATTGGCCAATGGGCGAGTTCTGGATCAGTTGCTGCACAAAGTTCTGCTGCGTGCTGCTCTGCTGGGTGGGCGTGGCCTGGGTGGCTTGGCGAACGTGTGGCACGGCATCGTCAATTTGCTGCTGCTGCTGCTGCTCCACTGGCTCAGCGGGCACAGACTCAACTAGCTCTGCAGCGGCCTCCAGAGGCTGCGACTTGAGAATGGGCTGTGCTTCGGCTTGAGGCTCTGCGGGTTGAGGCTCTGCGGGTTGAGGCTCTGCGGGTTGAGGTTCTGCGGGTTCCTTCTCCTGCTTCTGCTCTTCCTCAATTTTGGGCAGCTCAGTTTTGAGCTCTGGCTCAGCCTGAGGCAGCTGCGTCTTGGCTTCCTGCTCCTGCTGCTCCTGCTGTTCCACCTGTTCCACTGGTTTCTCCTGCTCCACTTGCTTCTCCTGCTCCACTTGCTTCTCCTGTTCCACTTGTTTCTCCTCCTTCGGCTCCTGCTCCAGTTTCGGCTCCTCCTTGATCAGCTGCTGCGGCTCCTCCTTGACTATGGCCACGGGTATGTCGAGCGCCTCCCTCGCCGCTGGCTGCAGCACACGTCCCTGGCTGCCCAGCGCCAGGCAGAGTAACACCAAAGCAATTGCCTTCATTTTCTCTTTGCTCTTCGTTTGCTGCTGCTGCTGCTACTGTTGCTACTGCTTCTTCTTCTTCTTCTTCTTCGGCTTCCAACTGCTGAGCTTGATGTACGCAAGCGCCTCACGGCAACGACTGTGTGAAATTTCTTCAGCCTCGACGCATTTATACACGCGTCGATGTCGACGCCGACGCCGACGCTGCCGCTGCCGCTGCCAGTGACGCCGCAGCGGGCGTCGACGGCGACGGCGACGGCGACAGCAACGGCAAAAACACCGAAGATCGAGTGAAGACGATGCCAATTCTTTGTGCTAAATGTCATTGAACTGCTGCAGGCGAAGGTGAGGACGGCATTGCAGTTGGCCCTTTGCATTGCAGCCACCATAATTGGCCAATTCTAAGGAGCTGTACTTGTTATGGGCGGCGGGGCGTGGCCGATTCTAGAAATTGTACCGATCAAGGTTACACTGCTTCTTCTTCTTCACTGTATTTTTGTAGTTGTAGTTGTGGTTAATTAATAGATCGATTGGAGCCTGAGTGGGTTTGCTTGTCTTTTACGAGCGACGGCCAGGGCCTGTAGCCATGTGGCTAAAATTAGAGATCATTAATTTGATAAGCGGTAGGAGCGAAATTCTATTTCTGGCCGTCGTTTTTTAGTTAGGGTATTGAGCGAGTGGATGGCTTAGTGCTGGCTTAGACAAGGCTAAGACTAAGTATGATAATACAAATGATAATGCGATAATAATATTGTAAGTAAAATATGATCATATGTATGATAAGATTGAAGAGATGCTAATGCTTATCATAGATATTATGATAGATATCATCGAAATGCTTCTCATATTTATTTAGTATGATTTATTAATTAACAATTAATGACTATAATAGGAAAAGAAATTCATTTTGTTAATGAATTTGCTAATGATCATTGCTATTGGCAATGTCAATGATAATGATAATTCTAATGGAAATACATATTAATGGGCTGATTTTATTGACTGATTACAATATTAATGTCTATAAGAAGAATGTAAATGATAATGGCAATGCTAATGCTATTGCTAATGCCATTGCTAATGCTATTGCTAATACTAAGGCTAATGACTAATAATGCAAGCACTTACATTAATACCAGCATCAATACTATGGCTAATTCTTATAGTAATGTATATGACATATTGGACTAATGAGAATGCTAATGTAATATTCAATATTATTATTGTTTAATGGGCATTAATTTTAATTAATTAAATTACAAATAATAATAAAGTACAAATTAATTAGAAAAATCATCATATGCTAATATAACTGATTAGACTACTCCTCTCAATGCTAATACTAATGACTAAGAAAACCAATTTACTGACAATGCGAATGCTAATACTAATGCTTATGAAAACATTATGATAATCACAATAATAATAACAATTTGAATGACCTTAAGCAATAATAGTAATAGTAATGATTATGACAATGAATTGTTAAGTTGTTAACAATATGAAGTATGCATTATGTATTATGTACAATGAACATTATATGATGTATGAATATTATATAATGTATATATTATGTTATATGCGCAATGAATATTATAACATTATGGATAACACTATAGATGATTGCTTTGCTCTAATACTTAGTTTTTTTAAATTTGATGTCATGATGATGCCCATTAGATATGCTGAAATATGCCTATTTAAACTTTCAAATACCCTATCAATATTCATAATGAAGATCACTTAACGCGATTTCTTCACCCACAGCCAGCAGGGTATTTGATATTCGCCACGATTGGGCCGTACACTGCGCCAGCTTGTTCTGGGCATTAACGATCGTCGATTAATTTTACAGCAGATCCAACATTGTGCGCTCTTTGTATGTGGTGCTCGTTGAGCACGTATTTTGTCCCACTATGCAACTGGTTTGAATGCCTTTTATCGATCGGACCAGAGATCTCAGCATATTTTCCAGACAGTCAGCCAGTCAGCCAGCCACCCACCTCCGCCCGCCGCTGCACACGCCAGTTTTTCACTCTCGATGCAGCAGCAGCAGCAACCGAAGAAGAAGACGAAGAAGAAGAAGAAGATGCTGCAGCAGCAGCAGCAGATCCAGATGCAGATGGACAAGATGCTTACAAGAAAGTCTTTGGCTCTTCTTTGGGTCTTCGTTGGTTCTTTGAAACGAGTTTTGTTGGCCAAACACGAAGCAAACCAGCTCGAAGTGCTGGCTATTTTTAGATCCAATTAGCTTTTAGCTGCAGCGACTGTAGAAGGGTTTTCGAATCAGAATCATCGCCATCAAATTGGAAGCTCTGCATCCAATTCGATGCGTTTTTTCAATTTCCCTCATATGAAGACAATAGAAGCCCATTAGTAATTTATTAGTCAAGAAGAAGAAGAAGAAGAAAACTAAATTATGCAAATGATGCAGATGCATTTCCAACTAAAATCTAGTTAAATGGGTCAATGGGCGTCACGCGTGGGGGCGTGGCGCAACAAAGAAGAGAAAATTTGTGGAGAGCTCTTACTGGCAACGAAAACTGTTGTTAGCTGAACTTGACCAGATTGCCAGCGAGTCCAATTGGCAAGCCAATCAGACGGCAGTCCAATTGGACAATTATGGAGGAACTCGTTTGCACGTTGGCCCTTTAAAAGCAAAGCCAGAGCCAGGCTAAAGGACATTGACATTAGCTTTGATTTTTTATAGACTTGTTGTTGATGGTGGTGCTGGTGGTGGTGCTGGTGGTGCTGCTGTTGGCTCGTTTTGTGCGTCTCTTAATTGATTTCCGCAACAAGCAGAACAAGTTCGAGTTTATTTGTATTTGCCATTAACTTGATTTTAATGTGCGCTATTAACTTGGCTCACTGAAATTTTATGTACATATATGTATGTATGTATGTGTGTATATATACACACACACTCTCTTGGCCACAAATGTCGTTCAAACATTATGCAATAATACAATTGACAAAGGTGAATAAAAAAACGGGCTAAAATAATTGTTAAATGAAATTAACACCTCGCTCACATATTTCACTTGACGCCCAGACACGCATCAGCTCTGTGGGCGGTTTATTTTTGATGGGGCGTGGCCCGTGAGCAAACGGTGGCAACTTTCACTTGACAGTCGTGCGGTCTACGAATTATAAACAATATCAACAATGGCAACAACAACAACAACAACAATGAAAGCACATGCAAATAACGTCAAAATGGGAAGGCGTCAACAGATCTCTACAACAACAACAAGCGCAAATTTTTGACATGGAATTTTCAATATTGCTATTATTGTTGTTGTTGTCGCAATATTTGTGCCATATTTTTGTTTGTACTTCAGTTGTCAAGGTCAGTAAGCAAATACGGAAAAAAAAATAAATAAAAAAACATTTGTGGGGCTAATAAATAAAAAAGTTGTGCCAAAAAATTGAGCACAAATTGCGATTGAACAAAGAGATTTTAGTTGAAGTGTAGGGAATATGCAGTCACAGGTAATGCCCAATTGACTGGCATAAGCTTAAAATATAACAAAGAGGTGTTAATTTATAGCACAAATTCAACATAAAACTTGTAAATATTTAAATTTCGATTTAACGGACATCAGCAGTAGGGTTTGCTTTGCCATAGCAAGCAGCTTAACAGTGTCATTGATAGCTAACTATCAAAAGCTGATATGCACGGCGTATGCTGTAAGCCGTAAACTGTTAAATGTGCGCGCTGTGATGGCGTTAATAAATTTAAAAACTAATAAATTATAAACGCAAATTAATAAAATTCAAAATTCAGAACTGATAATGCCAAACGATAAATACTATAATGCCATATCATATATTATATCAAATATATTGGCATTAATTGTTCAGTGCCGCAAATGCTAAACTCAAAATGGTTCTGTTAAGTTAAGAAGAAAAGTGTATATTCGGCTATTAATTGGCTGATACGACCTTTAGTTCTTATTGACTGCAGTGTCTATTGCTTCTCGTAATAAGAAAACAGTATTTATTAAATATATTCCTGTAGCTAAAACAAGTGTGCAAGAAATAAAAAAAATTCTGCTGATGCCACATTCAAATTTAAAAGATTAGTAAATAAATGGTCACTCAAAAATATCGCCGCCTTTACATAGCAAGCTATCGATACTTAACAGCATACATAACTTAACATAAGAGCGCATATTTACATTAGCATCGCAGTCACGTTGAGCAAACAACAGCCAGTTTGCTACCGTCCCCTTCTCTAGTTAGAGGCTGCAAAACTATCGATAGGTATCAACGCCGCGCGTTCGCCTCAGTATAATTGTTAAATAAATAAATAAATTGTATAAATCATGTGCAATGTGTAAAAAAATGTGTGCGTAAGCCGCGTGTGTTAGAACGCAACGCGAAAGTGAAGTGCGCGTAGACATTAGCAGCAGCAGCGGCAGTAGCAACAATAACCGCAGTGCTGCGTGCGCCCACACCAACAAGAGAAGCAGATACGGCAGCAATAACAACAACAAGAAGAACCAATTAAGCAAGCGCAGCAAGCAACAAAAGTGCCAATAATAACAATAATTAATTAAGCGCGTGTTCAAGACAAAATAATTAAATTATTAAAAAACTCGATGCGGCTTCAAAAAATAAACCAAATAAACAAGAACAGCAACAGCAACAACAACAACTGTTGTTCATGTGCTTGCTGCTCGTAAACTCGCGTGTGTTTGTGTGTGTGCTGCTTGTGTTTGTATGTGTGCGTGCGTGCGTGTGACAGCAGCAACAACAAAAGCATTGGGCTTGCAATCAACGGGATCGCCAGCACTTGACGTCGCGGTCGCGGTCGCAGTCGACGTTGTTGGCTCTGTTAATTTTCGTATATGTTAAATAAATCTGATAAAGAAAATGAAATTAAATGAAATACAAATAATCAATTAAAGTGCAGTTGCTGTTGCCCCAATTGGCGTTTCTTGTGTTTTTCGTTTCGCTTCTTACTGCTGCCACGAATAAACCATTAAAGTAAAATAGAAAAGTACAAAACAAAAATCGTAAAAGAAATTATTATCTGGTTGCGTGTTCTTGTATTTGCCTTTGTTTGCGTTTTTAGTCCCGTGCATTGTGCTGCTTCCTGCTCTCGCTCTTACACACACACACACATACAGTCGCGCGCGCTTCTCTTGTTGTTGATTTATGCATGTGTGTGTGCGTTGCTAACGGTTATTGTCGAGCGTTTTTCGCCACAAGTTCTTATCAGCGCGGCGCAACGGCAACGGCTGCGAGTTCAAGTTCGTCGCCGTCTGCGACAACAAAAACAACAACAACAACAGGAATAACAATAACTACAACCAGAACAGCAGCAGCCGCTGCAGCAATAGCAGCAGCAGCCGCCGCAGCTACGACAATTACAACTACAGCGACAATAAGAAACGTGACTAATGCACTGCTCGCGTAGCTTCTCAGCTGCCGCGGATACAACAACATTCTTCAGCGCAGCGACTGCGGCGTCGGCGTCCGCATCGGCCTCCTCTGCCAGCACAACACCAACAATGGCCACAACAACAACAGCAACAAATGCTAAAGATGGTAAGTTGAGAAAAAAATAAAACATTTAAAATGTACTTGCTATATACCGTTATTATATTGCTGACCCACTAAATGTCGAAACGAAAATTTCGCAATTCGCCTCGTTTGATTCGAATTCGCCTTAAAGTTCAAGGCAAGTGCAGCACAGTTTTGTTAGCACAGTGACTGCAAAACTATGTCGAGGGGACCTTAGAATATAGTATATATTGATGTGGCTTGTTGATGTGGAAAGTGCATGAATGCAACAATAAGAGAGAGAGAGAGCGCGAAAGAGTTTGTAGAGAGAGAGAGAAGGGTGATAGATAAGAGCAAGGAGATGATGAAGAAGGATTAAGTTATCAGCAGACTTCAGAGAGCCATTTAAAGAGCACGAATATGAGATGAGAACATGTAGATAATTAAAATTCGCAAATTTTTTTATTACTATTCACGGTTTCTTTCTCTCACACTCATCTGGATCAAACGAAATTCGTATTAAAAATCGTATTTGGGCTTCAATTTTATTATCCAATATCAATTACTGAGAAATAGATTCAACTTTTGACTTCTGTCTGACGTAAGTTTTCGTGAGACGCGTGTGAAATCGAAGAAGCTTTGACTTTTCGCTTGTTGGCCGTAAAATGTTGATTAATTAAGTCCAACTACATCGAAAACATGGCATTAGCTGGCGAAATAGAAATTCGCGAAAGAAGCAACAAATGGGCTAACAAAAATAATGATCGAGAATCAAGCTAAAAGCCAGCCGGCCGGAAAGTGGTAACAAAATAAACGAATAAAACAGAAAAAAAAGGTTAAATTCGCACAAATCAGAAACCGGCAAGAGCAACAGCAGAAATAACAACAACAACAACAACCACATAGAGCAACATTTAAGTATTTTTGCGTGCAAAATAAGTTAAGAAAATACGCACAGACATAAATTTAATTGGCTTAAGGGGCACGGGTTGAGGGTGAGGTGAGGCGGAGAGGACCGCAGCGGGGCCATTCGCAGTGTGGAAGGTCGCCAAAGCGCTCAAAAGGCTTTTGTGATGAAGGTCAAAAGCATTTCGAAGTTGTCGTCACCTCTGAACCCGCTCGCAATTATTGATTTTACACGCGGCGGCAGCAGCAGCAGAAAAAAAAAGAAAAGTGAACATAAACAAAACAAAAGAAACGGAAACCTACATTTTTGTTTTATATATAAATATATATGTAAATGGATATATATCCACTACATAAACACACATATTTATGCATATATATTACTTGTTTGCATTTGTACTCTGTACACAGCTGTGCAGCTGGGGTATGCTCGACCAAGTTATGATGCATAATGGAAATGCGGGGGCAGTGGAATTGAAAGAGTTGAGGATATTAAATTGTAAAATTTATAAAATGTAAAATATGAAAATATCAAACAAATTTTGGCAGCTAATGCTTTTAAATATTAATTTCATTATTATTATTATTTTTTAATATTTTATAACAATTAAAAATTATTGCAAAAAGTAGTACACAATTTTATTTATTTTTTTATTTATTTATTTTATTTATGTTATTTATTTTATTTTTTTTTTTAAGCTATTACACTTGACTATTGTGGCTATAATAAATTTACTGAATAAATACCCTCGATTTATATTTCAGTTTATATAGAGCATTTCTAAGTCGTCTATGGCTACTGCATTCCTATAAAAATATTTTTTTTTTTTTTATTTTGCTTCTCTGCGACCGTCAGAGCGACTTTTGTGCGGTTTAGCCGGGTTGCTGTTCGCTGTTCGCTGTTTTGCTGTTTTCTGGGCCGGCTTTGGCTTTGGGTTTTGCCTTTGCGTTGGCTTATGCCAAAAGCCAAATGAGAAAAACCTGCTTATATTTTTGTTTTTTTGTGCAGAAAGTAGCGGCTGAAAGGCAAATCTCATCGATGGTCACAAAAGGCAACAACAACAGCAACAAAATGACTGAATTTATTGAAATCATTAATAAAACATTATTTAATTAAGGCACAACCTAACGGTGCGTGTTCATGTTAATCAAAGGCAACAGGGCTTACAGTTTTAAATGCACTGCCATTAAAAAAACAAATGATTATGTTTTTTTAGTAAGCTTTAGCAATATTTTGCCGATATATATAACATATACATAAGTCTATATATTGTATATGAATTTTCTTTAATTAGCCGCAATTGTTTATTAATCGATTTTTTAATGCTTCAATGATTAATTAATTAATTTATAGAAATATTATTGAGTCTTTTAGTAAAGCAAGAAAAATTATTTCCTATTTTTTTGCTGCAAAGCTTCACAAACAATTTTAATTAGTTATAGCGTTTATTGATAGCGTAGCTGTCATATTTGTGTGAATAATTGAAATTGTTGCGTGTGGAATTTTTCATTAACAATAATGGGTTGTTTTTTTTTTCTTTCTCAATGTGTCTCGTTTGATAGGGAATTGTTTAAAGGTTTGTAATAGTTGAAATTTAATTATTAAATAGGAATTTCTATGAAAGTTGAATGTTTGGAAAATCATTTGATTATGGTGGAACAAACTTGTTTAGTTACTGATAGAGCAAAGATTTGGTGTCGTTCTTTTAGCTTAATCAGCATAATTTTAGGGTTTTGAGTCAGCAAATGCAATTTATGACAAATTTCTCTTTGGCTATATGCCTCAAACTGTCACAGTTTTTGTATGATTGTATTCCTTTCTGGTACCCTTTTCTTAATTATCTTATATCTCTTATCTTTCTACATTCGGAAAAAGACCTTTTTTTTGGGCTTGAATAAGAAATAAGAATGTGGCCGACTGTCTAATGCCCGTTCATGATTCCAAGACAGTTAATTTATTTTTGGTAAGCCTCAGGGGAGTGCATGCAGTCATATTATAGTATATATTTAAAATTTCTTGTCTTTAGAACCATATATATTTACTTGTGTTTATTTTATGCAAAATATTATATTTCCCCATTTGCCACGCCTCTAGCATCAAACATATATTTCAAGTCTCTACTTAAACTTCATATAAAGAGCAAAGAGCGCTCTGCCCGCTGTGTATTTCATAAAACCCATATACCCTTTTCACCTTGTGAACGAGTATAAAAATTCCTCTTATTTGGGACCCTTTTCTCGCAACGTTTATCACAGCTAATTGGCGGTACAAGTTGTATGCTTTATCAGCACAACATCATCGTACTCATTCATACATACATATTTTATATATATGTATATATCTTTTACATATATAAATATATGTATGCATAACCACAACTATTACAGTGTCGTTTTTTATCAGTTGTGATTTCGTGCTTATCAGCAAATGCAAGCATTTACCTAGGGCAAATACTATGACCAATACACGTACATTCATTTATTCATTTATTTTTGTTGCCGTTTTCAATTAGTGCACAACGGCAAAAAAGTCAACAGCAGCAACAACAATAATAATATAAAGCTACACTTTATAATTCCATTCCAACAATATCAGCAGAAAATGCAAAAGAAAAACAATTAAACTGCAGATAGCTTCAAACAATATTTAATGAACATAAAAATTAAGAGAAAAAGTGAAGAAAAGAAAAAATATATATATAAAAAAGCAGAATTAGTCGTATATTTTATATACATGTTGACATGTGAAAATATAGATATGTGCATATATTTATATGTCTGTTTAAATGCACAACTTTAATTCATAGAACTTCCCATTCTCTCCAATCCTAATCCATTGCTCCTCCTCCTCCTCTCGCTTCATAATGCAAAAATGTGCAATTAGTAAGTTGAAAAAAGTGTAATAAAAGTTATAGCTAATATGGCATAAAAATAATCAAAAACAAAAAGCAAAAACAATTAAAAATATGTATATATGTAAATATTTTGCAAACATATTGAATGTTGGCTGTTTGGGTGTTTGGCTGTTGTTGCCTTTTGGCTGTTTTGGCTATTTGCCTGTTTTGGGTGGGAATAAAGTTTGGAAACTTTTCCGCTGGGCGCTGCATTTGTGAGTTTGCACTTCACGGGCGCAATGCCCATTCGACAAATGCATTTGGTTGTTTTTTTATTCTCTTTTTTTTTTTTTGCAACTCAACTCGACTCTCGTCTCGCATCGGCCAGGCATCATTTTTCATGTGGCATGCCATTTGCCTCGCAAGTGGCGGCAGTTTGTCATGTCCCATGTCCCGTGTCCATGTCTAAAGCTCCATTGCCCAGGCAGGTGCTCGTCGTCCGGCTTCCTTTAGCACTCACTCAGACTCTAGCTCTCCTTCTCTCTCTCTCTCTCTGTCTCTCTCTTTTTGTGATTTGTGGCATAGTCTGTTGCAACAATTTGTGCTGAATTGCCTGCCGTGTGCGACTGTTGCACTTGTGAATTGCTTTATTACAAATTCTGTCGCTCGGAGCGGCGCAGTCAAAAACAGCTGCCACTTGGCAGCTGACTAAATTTAATTTCAAATGTGCTGATTGTCAGCACGATTAGATTTTTATTACGCACTGCACTTGGTATATTTATCATGGCCATTAGAGGTGGCCAAGGAACAACAGTTTCAGCTGACGACTTAGTCTTGAAGTATGACGAAGTCGCAGAGGATGATTAGCAGGAACACAAAATGATAAGATATGTTGACTGTAAATTGTGATTTTCTTTCCTAGTTGTAAATCACATATTAAGATGAGAAGATAGGATGAGATGAGAGAAAAATGAGTAGGGTTAGAGAAGTCAAGAAATAGAATGGGAAGGAGAGAAAAAGGCAGATGAGAGAAGCTTGGAGAGAAGTAGAATAGAGTTAAGTGCAGAAAAAAGAGGAGATGGGGGAAGATGGGAGCAGGGAAGAGAAGAGAATAAAAGCTAGAAGACAAGAGCAGAGGAGAGAGGAGCGAAGATCGGAGAAACCAAGAGAAATGGTATAATATGAGAACAAAATATAAGAGATAAGCTAGGTTAGATAAGAGAAATATAATACAAATGGAATAGGTGAGGGGATGACAGAGCAGACAAAAGAGAAGAAGATAATTTGGAAGAAAAATCACAGATGTATTCTCTACATCATTCTCTACAACATTCACTACATATATATTCGTAATTCTTTAATAACAATAATTTGCATTTCATTCATTGTCTTCACCTTGCACTAATTTGAAATGCTTGATAGTTGCACGTAATGCGCTCTAGCAAATGAGGCACGCTTGAATGTCATAGCCTCAATTGTTAATCACTTTAGATTTCAGCGATTTGTCAGAACTTGAGTCATATGCCGTAATTACTCAATTACTTTATCAGCGTGCGCTTGTTCTGCACTAAATTTGGTATTCAGTTCATGATTCTAATTAAAGTGCAACTCCCCCAGATGCCACATTAGCAGCTCAGCTCAGCTCAGCTCAACCGCTGCCGACTAATTTGTCTCACATTCCATTACACCTGTCTCACCTGTCGCTCTGCTTCACCTGTTCCCTTTTGGCCTGGTCTTGTCTTGCACTTTGACGCTTTCGCGCTAATTCGCTTAGCGTAATTTGCATTCTGCAAACATCATTTGAGGCGTGTGAAGAAAAAAAAAAAAAAATGAAAAAACAAAGTAGACATCAACATCGTCATGATAATATCAATTAAGCGAAGTGGGAATACCCTTAATGCACTGTGGGGCAGGCATTAGAGCGAGACCAGAAGACGGAAGTAATTAAGTTAAGGGCGATAATACTAGTTTTTGAGTTTTACAAAACATATTTGAGGATTTTTTGTGAATTAAGGGTATTCCACTATGAATATCTATTGATATGATATTAATTTAAACAAATAAAATAAATTAATTAAAGAATCTGAACTGATTTTGTAAGGAATAATAAAAAAATAAAAAAAATAAAAATAAAAAATAAAAAAAAAAAATAAACAAAATTAAGGATATTACACAATGAATAAATATTTTGATATACAATTGTATAAAATTTAAGTAAATTTTAATTCAAATTGTATAAAATAAATTTTTAATTTTAATATATGCAGACGATTTAATTTTTTATAAATAATTGACAAATATTTAGAGCATTCAAAAATTGAAATTAAAACTAACTAAATCAATAATAAATACAATTATATTGTTTCATCTAAATATACATACAAAGAAAGTATTAAAACGTCTATATATGAAATCAAATTTTAATCCACTTTCCAACACTGACTCATGCTGCATTTTTGCTGCGAATTTCTGTTTGCTCTGTTGTCTTTGCCCAAGAGTATTGAATATCTGGCGTATTAAGTTCAGCCTTTGCCCCCAGCTTCATCATCTTTTATTTTTTATTTTTGTTAATTGCTACTAATTACGCGCATAAAATGCTTTGACGTCCGCACTCCATGCGCCGCCCTTTGGGCGCCCTTCGCTGCTGCTTCGCCTTTAATGTCCATTCTGGCGTTTCGCTTTATGTAGCGCGCTTCATTACAATTTTTATTGCTGGAAGTTGATTACGAAAATATGCAATATGCTGAGGCGTACAGCCGTTGGGCTGCCCAGGCTATCAGTCTTTGCATCTCTTGAGTTGGGCAGCCCACCTGCCCACCCTGTCGACTCTGCCCACCTGTCCCAGCTGTCCAGCATTCGCCTCTTGGCATAAATCAAATGGCGCGTGGTCGCATCCAAACTCGTTCAGCTGTCACAACAAGCGCTCCTTCGATGAATGACTCGGATGCTGTGGACGCGCGATCCTCGAGGCTGCACTTCCTATTGCTTCGCTCATTAGCGCGCAATTTCCACGCGAATAAATTTGAATGTTCTGTGACGTATCGCCGCCTATTGCGGCTGCCATCAGTTGCCTAACAACATTTTGCTGTTTCATTTTCTGTTGCTTCTTTTATTGTACAATTTTTAATTGACGTTTCGCTCGTTTTGCTGTCATCAAATGCCCTCGCACCTCAAATGGACAGCACCAAAAAAAAAAAAAAAAAAAAAAAAAATGTATTTGATTTGAATTTTTACGTTTTCTGATAAAGCGCTTTTGTTGAGTGGCTGCTGCATGAACACACCCACACACACAGAGAGCTTACTTTGTGTCTATATATAAAGTTTTTTGCATTTTACATATTTGGCATCTGCTGCGCCTGGAGGCGCAATGAATCGATTGACTTGACTGCCTCGCCTCGCCCCGCCACGCCACGCCCCGCCACGCCCCGCCATGCCTGACGCACGACTGCCAAATAGGCCAAATGGGCCGCTGCGAACGCCCATTCGTTGCAATTATATTAACACTGGTTACGCATCGACAGTTCCACGAAATGCAAGAGTCTCTCTCTCTCTCTCCCTCTACATATGTATGGAGATGCATTAAAATTTACATGCACATTTACATACATACCAATGGCAGTCGACTCGGTTTTAATCAGTCTCTATGTCAATGGCAGCCGCCACCGTTTCCAAATTGCCAAAATCGCGTGTAATTCGCGAAGCATCTCGAAATAATTAAGCGGGCATTTCGTGGCATTTCTGCCATGTTGCAATTTAAGTGAAACTAAAGAGGGACAATGGCATGAAATGGGTAAATAGGGGCAGAAAATTAGATTCCTTTTAGTGGTTCAAGTGGAAGCTAAGCAGAGGAAGCTATACTTGATTTGTAGTTTTAGAGGCCTTAGACTATATATTAATAAAGTAATATGTTTCTACATATCATATATGAAATATTTCTCCACCTTACTAATTTTGATTTTTAATTTATTAATATGTAATATTAATATGTAATATATTATTACATATTAAATTTGATAATCCATTCAAAATATTATTTAGTAATATTTAATTGATTTTGATTTTAATATAATATATTATTACACATGAAATTTAATAAATTAGCCAAAGTAATATTTATGTTAAGCTGCCAATTTAGCTAATGATTAATAATTATTTTTAATCACCATATGGATATGGTTATATGGTTATATTATGGCATTATATTTAAAGCAGATATTTAACAATTTTTATGTAGAAGCTTTATTGCTGTAATTTTTATATTTGTATCTATCATGCCTTCTGTTATGACTGAAATTTGTTAGTTTTTCGTTAGTTTTTAAGCCATATTTTAATGTAAAAATATAATTTCACATTCTGCCACAAAAATAAATTCCATTGTCCGTTGGCTGTTCAGAGCTCGAGCTTAAGCTTCACAGCGAGCGAGCGCTCGCAGCTAAAATTTTGCGCAACGCGAGCGAAATTCAGCGCCAAATGCAATGCTTGACAATGGACAGACAGCGGCAAGTAGAGCAGGAAGACAAAAGCTGATAGAGAGAGAGAGAGAGAGAGACAGAAAGAAAAGAGAGAGGGAGAGTGGAAGAGGCCAGCCCACGCTCATCCACTCGAATATGTGGAGCAAACAATTACCGCAGTTGCAACTCTCGCTGCATCCACCTGCAGCAAGTACACCACAGTTAGATGGAGACCACACTTTAGTCCGCTAACCACATTGTGGGTGTGTGTGGGTGTGTGTTCGCACCGTGTGCGGTAATTTAATGCAATTTGTAAATATTTAATGTACATTAATTAAATGCAAATGTAAATGTGAATGCAAACGGTTTCGCTGGTCGCAGTGGCACTCTAGAAGCAGATGTACAAATATCTATCTAGTATGTATGTATGTATATTTTTATTTATATTTTTATTCTACTTAATTCCATATTTCTACATATGCGAAACAATTTTCATTTAATTTTACTGCCAGCAGCAGAAACGAGTGAATATATATAAATTGTAATGCTTGAATTTGTTACGCTTGTTCTTTGGCGAAATTTCGAGGCCTACACACACACACATACACCCACACATACACAATGCCAGTAGCAGCTGTGTCCTGTCGTTGTCCTTGGGCCTTTGCATCAGGTGGACGCGTGGACGCCTTTGCCAGAACACGCGCGCCTTCCTTTTGCTCAATGTGCGTAACAATTTTTATGAGTATTGCTGTTGCTGTTGCTTCTGTTGTTCGCCTCGCCATTTGTGGGTGGGCCACACGCCCCCCACATTCTTTTTATGATTTCTGTTTTACCTTCTCCTGCTGTTGCTTCGTCTCTTGGCGTTTTTTTTTGTAGTTTTTTGCATGCGTTTTATAGTTGAAAAATTCGGCATCTCCGCTTGATTGCGCTTTGCTCAGCCACTCCCCACACACACACACACACACATATATATAGAGGCGCACATACCCACACACGCCCCCAACTACACGCCTTTAACAATGGGCCGTTCGTACAGCTTATTTTTAGCATTCCTATGCAAGGACGAAGCTTTGTATAGTCAAAATTCTAAGCCTCTTTTTTAGCTTTTGTTTGTATTGTGCTTGTGTGCGTGTGTGTGTGTGTGTGTGTGTGTGTTCAGTCTACCCTGTAATCTAGGGCGTTGCCACATTGTTGTGCTATATGTGATCTAAATCAATTGTGGCTTTCAATTCAGCAAATGAATTTGAACTACCTGTTGTAATGTAACAAGCTAATTCGGTACAGTTATTTGCGAATGGGCCGAGGTAAGAGTGGAATTTGGAATATCTCATGAATATTTGTTGGCAGAGCTTCAATTTAAAATGTGAACCGATTAAAGAGAATTGATAGGTGTTGGATTTCGATTTGTTTTGTATTACTTTTTACATCGATCATTCTCTGTTATCAGTAAATTCTGAAGAGAAGTAAGCAAGCTTAATATAAGTTAAGTTGCTAGTTGGAAACTGAATTGAATTTTCCATTTTCATTGCTCTAAATGGTTATCAGAGTTTTTGTTTTACATGAAAATTTAGTAAGGGAAGATGGATGAAATTCTAATGCATTTTACTGAATCGCCCTCATTTCATCCAAGATATTCATTGACTGCCCATCAGTCCACATGCTGTCTACGCTGTTCCCACATAATAACAACTATATCTCTGCATATGCCACTTGTCTAAAATTTATCCGAAAAGTCAACTCGGCACGAGGTATGCCAGAGTCGTAAGCATTTTGCTGTACGCTCTTTTGTTATCTCACTTTCCCCCCTCTCTCTCTCTCTCTCTCTCTCTCTCTCTCTGTCGTTGAATGGTATAGTCAAAAGCGTTATTGTGTTGCTTGTGGCTGTCATTGTTCTAGTTGTTCTAGTCTACAGCTGTCATTTTTGGAGGCTGTAATTTGTTTGCTTACCCAAATGCCGCCTCCTGCTAGCCGTGGCCGCTTCCTCGTACGCCCGCAACATTTATGGCCGCTTTAGCTGTGCGTGGGCAACCAACTTTTGCTTTCAGCGGCTGCTGCTTGAGCATTTCCATTTGTTTGTTAGCCAGACGGGCAGACAGATAAACAGATAGACAGACGGTTGGACGGACGGACGGACAGCGAGAACAGATAGAACAGGCGGAACAACAAAAGCACTTGGCGCTGTCAGTGGAATATGCACTACACATCTTTCAGATACTTTTGATATTATTGGTAGCTGCTTGAGCTATTTTTAACCGAATAGAGAAAGAGATAGCTAGAGAAATGAAAACAAAAATATCTTTGGCTTTTTGTTTTCCAAACAAACATGCGAAGAGCTCAGCGAGCGCTACACGAGGCGAAATGTTTAATTGCTCTGCCCGTTGGACTTGATAAAGTTACCAAATTTCTGGCAGTTGAGATTTTTAATTAGCCATCATTGAAGTTGGCCAAAAGACACAAAGAGAGACTGAGAGAGAGAGAAAGAGAGAGGGAGTGAGAGCTAGAGAGACTGGGAAATTATTGTCAAAATTAGCGTCAATTTTTTCGCGAGCTACTTATTTTTTGTTGCCAACATTATGATGACCATTTGTTAAAAGTTTCTTCTGCTTCGTCTTCCTCTTCTTGCTTGTTGTTGTTGCTGTTGTCGCTGTCTTTTGTCAACGCAAAGATAGCGCAAATTACTCGACCGCAGCGAAAACACCAAAAAACCAAAAGAGTTGAGCAAAAAGCACGAGAGAAAGAAAACCAACAACAACAGCAACAACAAACTTTGCCCGCGACAAAGTTTCCCAATTTCTCTACTTTTATAGAAAATGTTTTCGCAGCTGCCCGACTCCTGCCGCTTGCGACTCCTGCTCTGTCTTTCGATATCTGCTTTGACTGCCGCCCACATTTCATTTTATTTATTTTCGTTGCTAATTTTTGACATTTTTCGCTGGCGATGCGGAAAATACTTTTGAGGAAAAGATACATTTTTTCAATCTATATATATATGCGTGTTTCATTTGCCACTTAAACATTTGATTAGCGTGTTTTTTATGGGCTGGACACGCGTTCACATTTGCCGCACACCAAATTGACAGCCAGCTTAATATGAGCTTATTTTATGTTTGATTTTTATGTATGAACGCACATATATATGTATGTATATATGCTCGATTTGCGGCGTTTCATTTGGCCAGGTCTATAAATTTGCTCTGTCCTGCTAATTGGCAGTCTCATGAGTGCGCTCAATTAATTTTGGTTCGTCAATTGACGCACGTCTGTGCAGGTGGCGTATACTTGATAATTGTTTGCACTTGCCAATGCCGCTGGGGCTGTGGCTGGAGCTAAGGCTGGGGCGAGCAATTCAATGCGAAACATGACAGGGCAAAGATAACAACAACAACAACAACAACAAGAGCAATAGCATAAAATGTTTGACAATGATAGAGCATGAAACAGATTTGGCAGAGCAAATTTATTAAAAGATGTGAAATAAAATACCAAAAAAATATATAAAAAAAATATTTTTAATAAAAACTTGAATAGTTATATTTTTAGATATTCCTACTAACTGACAACATTTTAAAAATATTTTTTAGAAATATTTTTCTCTATTTAGTATGATTAAAGCTAAATCTCTTTTATGGCAGCTTTAACAGCTTCATTTAACTTTATTTAATATACAATAAAAATGGCTCAAATTTATTTCTAAAGAAGTGCGCTGCTTTATATACATGCAACATATATCATAATTTATATATGTATATATACTTAATGTTTCATTTTCTTTCGCTCATATTTATTGCACATTTCACTTTAGTTTCCCATTTCGCAGAGTTCACATTTCTTTGCCTGGCACTTATTCATTTATGAGCTATTGCTTGCCTGTTTTGCAACTCGCACTCTTTCGATTACATAACCCAGTTATTAATGGTTTTTCACCTGCCATTCAACCATCTTTATCTAACCTGAACTCCGCTGTCGTCCGCTGCCCGAGCTTTGCTCCTCCTATGACCTGGCGACTTTGTGACACGCGGCGTAAGACAAATGTGGAGCATGGCCGAAGCGTGGAAAGAGCTAGAGTGAGAGAGAGAGAGAGAGAGAGAGTGAAGGAAGTGGCTTTCATGTTAGCTTCGCCCACTGCTGTCCAAGTTCATTTACGTCATGGCCAGGTGAAAGAGTGGTCTTTGGGGAGCAGCTTCTGACATAGTCAATTGCCACATAAATTGCCGGCTGTCATGTTCTCTCTCTACACACACACACACACACACACACACACACATGCGCATGTACTCACTCTCACACGCAGACACTTATTCAGTATTAGGCAATTTGTTAATGAGTTTTGGCTCTCAAAGCAGCTATGCTGCAACAGTTTGACACGCACTGATTGGATTGGAGTTCATAAAGTTCATGAACTTTGGCAGTTGGCCCAAAAGGCATCACTATGACCTGAGCACAATGCATTTGACGCCGGCCTAAAAAAAAGTCAACCACCAGACTCTGCCCTGTGACTGTCAAACTGTGCGCACACAATGCACACTCAATTGTGGGTTAGTTTTAAAGTCATTCTTGGCGCAAGTTTATGTGCAACGCCTTTCAATACATTGCCACAATTGCGGCGTAAAAGCGTAAAATGGCTGCAACAAAAGGCAGCTGGTGGAAAGGGGGAGTAGGAGGCGGTAGGAAGAGGAGGCGGCGTGGAGACGTTTGTTGGAAGCTATAGAAATTGTCACAGGATGGCAAAGTTCAGAGACTGCACAGGTTTGTTTAGAAATGAAAATAAGTTGGCTAGTTGGCAACACTGCGAAAATGGAGTGTGCACTGAGAGAAAGGGGTGCTAGGAGATAATGAATTTATTTTTAATGTATTTGAAAGGGCCAAAGTAGTGGAGTAGAAAGCTTTGCTTAGCATGCAACAAAATTTGTGAAAAATATTTAATATTGTTGAATAAAAATAGTAAGAAATTGTCAATTTAGTTCTATTTTTATACCATACAAATTATTTACAAATATTTATAGAATACTTATTGTTAAATATTTTTAATATATTTGTATATATTTATTGTGTATTTGTGTAAATTTAAATATATTATTTTGGGCAGAAGAAGGCTTCTCTTTGCACTATAAAAATTATATAAAATATTTCTAGATAATTTTAACGAATTTGATCGAGTTTGAGTAAATTTTTCCACTCTTATAAATATTTCAAGCTAAGCTAAACTTCGCCCCATCCGTCAATTAACTTTTTCCTATGAAAACAGTCTCATAAATTTCTCGCAGTGCATTTGCTGGGCTCTGCTTTTATGAAACGGATGTTGCCGCTTGCATTTAGTGCACTTGAGCCTTGAGCGTCATCCTCTTCGCCGGCGTCGTCCTGTCGCTTCTGCCAGTTGCCTGCTTCCTGGCATTGTGAGCTGCTCTGGCCCACATGTGAGTCCGTGTGGCATGCGAATAGCTTCACGCGCATCTACGATGCGTGTCCTGTATATAAATTCGCTCTGAGCAGCAGCAGCTCAAGTTGGAGGGTCCGAGTCCGAGCCAGAGTTTAGTGTCACTGCCAGGCAAAGGAGTGGTGGGACGATGGGCAGCGAGGGGAGGTGAGGCGCTGCTGCGAGCAGCTGCTCTATATTAGATGGCTTTTTGGAGCTGGTCCATGTGCTTTGTTTCGGCACAGCCTCCTTTGGCTGGCAGTGAGTGCAAGAACCCGTCTTTGGGTCCTTCAGCGGCGCACCTCAACAAAGGACAATCGCTTCTCGTGAATGGCACTGCTGGGGCAGACTGAGGCAATCAAAGGCAGCTCCCTTTTGGCGCCTTTTGCTGCCTTTGTGCCCAGCTAGCCATTGTGTTAATTCAATTAGTTGGCGCTGTGCAAAATATATGCAACAAATTTCATTTCAGCTTCAGCTCCAACTCCAGCCCCAATTCCATTTCCGTTTTCTGTGTTCTTTTCCATTTTGTATTTTAGGTTGAGTTTAATTATTTCTGACTTTTCTTTTATTTTCTATTGGGCCATTCAAATGCCTCGCACGTTGAATTTTTTGATTGGATTTGTTGTGCGTATTATGCAGATATTTTCGATTTGATTTTTAATTTAATTTATGCAATTTTAATATAATTTGTTTTTGCTTTTATTAAAATTGTTTAGCTGAGTGAAAGGCAGCTGAGCAGCAGCAGCAGCTCTGATAAGAGAGAGGCGTGAATTTATGCATAAATTCGTATATCTTGTTTGTCATTTAACGAGATGGCAAAGTTTGTGTTGTCTCTCTTAATAGAATATTAAATGTTCTATAGTAGTTGGTCATTGAACTGTTAACTGTTTTCTGATTTGCCAAGAGATTGCCAAATTTATAAACTGTCTAAGCAGAAGGCTTACAATATAAACGTTGCTCACTGTGTGACAGCTTTCAGGCTTAGCTCATTTGCTGTGCTATGCTATGCGCTGAAATATTTATGGAAAATTAAATATTCATGCTGTTGGGTGTGGGAATGAGAGGTGAGTGGTGAGCTAACAGCTCACTTATTACAATTGAGTGTAAATATAAATATGGAAAGATAATTAGAGAGAAAGAAAATAAATTAAAATAAATAAATAAAATAAAATAAATGTTTAGAAAGGGAAATTAAATTTAATAACATTTTATTGTGTATATTTCTAGGTAGTTCTCTATCTATATATGTCTACTCAAACTATATATGTATTTATTATTATCACATATTTATTTATTATATATTTTTTTTTATTTATTATATATTTATTAATATATATTTATTTATTATATATTCTTTTATTTATATCATATTTAATCGACTTATTAACTACATATATCTCCATCTATAGCTATATTAATGCTTATATACCCAGTCTTCATATTTTATGCTTTATAATCTGTTCGATAATTTACTTATATTTCCATCACTTTATCTATATTTCTATGTTTTCTCAATCTATTTAAATGTCATCTTAAAATTTTATTTTTTATACACCTTCATCAAGCTCACTTTCTTATAAACTATACCTATTCCATGTCTAGTTTACTTCTCAACATCTCAATTTGCTTATCTCTGGTATTTCATTGCAATCTATCTCCAACTGAAGCTGCCTGAATACAAATCAACCCATCAAATATAACTCTCTACATAGTTAATCTCTAGCTTATCTCACATATTCACTGAATCAAATAAATTCTATGCATTCATTTGTTAATTTTCTACTCAAAATACGCAAAATGCAATTTCCCCGCTAAGATCAACACGAATAGCAGAGAATTGGAGACAGACGCCAATATGTCACTTGCTGCTGGCCCGTTTCGACACAGACGCATCTGCTTAGCATATCAATGTAAAATATTTGCATTTAAAGCCACTTCATAGACATTAGCAGACAGAACACACACACACACACATGCCCTTTTCTATCTGTGTATGTGTTTGGCATCAAAGTCTTAGGTATTATAGCCACTCTGTGTCTCTCTCTCTCTACGTGTGTGTGTGTGTGCTTGTGTTATTTATGCGTCTGTTTGCACTAATTCCGCAAAACACCAACTTCCAAGTTTTTGGTCTGACTCTGCGTTTGCTTTATGGCGGCCACACACACCACACACACACACTCACACACATATTGTATGCCCCTTGTGCGACATGTGTGTGACTTGTCTGACAATTGACGGGCAGCAGCTTTCACTTGCGGCTTATCAGAAATTCTAATTGTCGCCTGCGACAAGCCAAAAAAAGAGCTTAACAAAACACTCACACACACACACACACACACATGCACACGCATACACACACTCGCATGCATAGACAAGTAAAATATAAATTGAATTACATATTTTATGCAAACATCGCAGACAGCAACAGCTCACACCTTTGCCTTGCTCTCGGCCTGCCTCTGCCTCCCTTGTCAAATCATTTTGTTAGCTGCCAACGTCCTTTCGCCTTGGCTTTTGCTGTGTTTCTTTTTTGCAACACCAAACAAAGTTTTCCGTGTCCATCAGTGTCAACAACAACAATAACAAGGAGAACAACGTGAACATTTCGGACACCCCACGTTGTCCGTCTGCGACATGCGACAAATCGTCGCATTTCAGCCAAAGTGTCGCCAATGCCAAAAGTCAAAGGGTTTTACCCTGTTACTTCTGCTGATTCGCCTCCTGCTGCCTTGTTGGCTTTCTGTCTCTCTCTATATATAGTATTTATTAAATAGTTTCCGACAAATCCCTTTGAAGTGCTCGACAACTCCGTTTAGTCCTCGCCTTTCGCTCTTTCGCCCTCTTTGCAGTTATATCAATTAGCAGTCAGCTGTAGCTGCCATTTTTATGGCATACATGCTTTCTCTACAAATCCTTTTGTGTAAGGATTTCTGTTCTGGATTCTAGGGACTTTACATTTTTACTTGCTCTACAGATCAAGAAGTTTATGCAATGGCAGTGACAGATTTTAAGTGCTTTGAGTGCTTATTGCTTTAAGCAGCTTGGATTAAATATTTCTTTGTTTTTATATGTCGTATATATGTAATTGAATTTTATGATTGTTGATTGCAGATTTTCAAACATATTTTTCTCAACAAATAATTTTCCTCATGGCAATTTTATCAATATTAAAATGAATATATAGTTATATATATATATATATATATATATATATATATATATATATTTATTTATTTATTATTAATTTCCATTTCTTTTTTTCCGCATTATAAAAAAATTATAAATATAAATTCTATAAAATAAAATATTTTTGATCATTTTTATATATTTATGAAATTCTTTGCGAAATTAAAAAAAAAAAAAAAAAATAATAATAATAATAATAAAGAATTAAGAAATAATTTGATTAGAATACTAATATAATTTAAAAAATATGATTATTTTTTATTAAATATATCTTAAATATATAAATATATAGCATGAAAAAAATATATATTATTTGATACAAAATATAAAATTAAAAAATAAGTAAAGATACATATATATACATATTTTTTTTTACATTATAATATAATTATATTATATATATTTTTTTATTTTCGACCTATTTTCTTTCACTGTACAACTCTTACAATTCTTACAATTATGCCCATGAATTATGCACAAAATAAAAAAAATAAAATGTATGTATAGTTTTTTATTAGCATGAAAACAAATGTTGTTCGTTTATGATTATTTCCGTTGATGTTGTATGTCATCAAGTTTAACGTTTTACGCAATTGTTTATTAAGCAATGACCATAAAAAAGAGTAGTTATTTTGTCGGCTGCTTGAAGCGCCGCAAGTTTAACGACTTTAGACGAACTTGAACTGGGCGAGTGACTTGAATGCCCAATTGAGTTGAGAGAAAAGGTTTTTGGGAGTGAACTTGAGGCAGTTGGAGTTACGACTTGGGCTGTTCCATAAACTATATGGTATATATGTTATATCTACAGTTATGCACTCTCTGCAGATTTCCTTTTGTTTGCCCAGTTCTGGTGCATTGCTCATACGCCGCGTGTGTCCATGCAATCGCACTGCATGATATTATTATTATTAGTATTATTATTGGTATTGGTATTGGTATTAGTAATAGTATTATTATAGCTGCTCTTATTATTATTTTGCGCGGATTTCCCCCACTTTGCGCACATTTGATTTTGACGCACACACACACACACACGCACACGTATTAGTTGGCATGTATCTATGGCTATATTTTTCTTGGATTTGGGCCAACGAGTGTGTGAAAATAGAAAATTTTGCTTAGCATTGGAATGTGCCATGTTCCTTTTCGATGTGTCGCCGTTGTTGTAGTTGCTGCTGTTGTTGTTGTTGCAGTTGTTGTTGTTGTAGTTCTTTGCAGTTTGTTTGATTTTGTTTTCATTCTCGTTTGCAGTTTGTATTTTTAAACATTTTGCAAAATGCTCCAACCTAAAGTTTGATAGCTGCAATTTGTGGCATGCACTCAAAAAGTGCAAATCCTATTGGAATGGGGAAGTGGATTGCCATTTGCCACTTTCCTCCCAGTGAATGTGTGTGTGTGTGTGTGTGTCTGTGTTTGTGGGGCGGCAGAATATCGATGTTTTCACAGTGGGCGTGGCCGCCTGTCCGTCCGTCCGTTCCGCTCGACTTGTTGCCAATCGGCAATCAAGAGTTGTTGTTGTTGTTGTTGTTGCTTTTGCTGTTTTTGCCTTCCTCTCTGGTTTTTTGTTTTCGCGGAAGTTTCGCCGAGCACTTGAAAAGTTTTGGAACGGCATCTGATATGACCTATATATATATATATATATACTATATATATATGTGTTGGGGCGTAATGTTGGCTCAATTGAATTTAATCGGATTATTGCGTTAGAACGCTGCTTTTAATAGACGCGCAATTGAATTAAATTGCGTTGACAGGATAACAGCAAATGTTTGTTAGATTAATGCAAAATCAATTAAGAGACTCCAATTGGAAATTGGAATAAAGAAAATATATTAGCTGGCTTATAAATTCATTTGACACTGCAGCTGAAATGTACTTTAACCTTTTTGTCTGAATTGAAATTTTCTTTTATGTTCAATTTGGATCCTACTCAAACATAAATCTCACAAGAAAAGCAGGCAAATTTTCTCTTATCTCGCACCCAAATTCGAGCATAAAACATAACCTTTTCTGGTAATTTTTATTTGCATATTCATAAGTTGAGTCGTTAGTTTTAAAGCTGAAGAGTTCAAAAAGAGCTGCCCACCTGTTTCCCTGTTTCCTGTGCCAAAGCCCTTGAGGTGCGCACGCACACACACACACACACATTTACACACATTATCAACCTGCCCACCCAACGACTTGGCAAGGCAATTATTAATTTTAATAAACCTGTATAAAAGGCCGAGTGGAAGCTGCCCACAGGCAACTCCTGCTGAATGCCTTCTGCCTCCGCCTCCTGCTTCTTCCTCTGCTCTACCTCTGCCTTCTGCCTACACTCTCTGTAGCCCAACTCGATTTCTGGTTCAGTCCCTGCCCGCGTTTTTTGGTCTAATGATATAATTTTTCTCAGTTAACTAATTGAATACATTTGCAGCAAGAGGCAGCCGTAGCAGGAGGCAGCAGCAGTAGCAGGAGGCATGGCGAAACACATGGCGCGCTAACAAAGATTGTTAATAATGGGGCAAACAAGCGCAACGAGCTCTGCAGATGGAGTTGAAGGCAGAAGCTGCCCAACTTCGATGCCTGCCACTTGAGGCAAGACATTGACAAGGCAAAGAAGAAGAAGAAGAAGAAGCAGCTCGAGGGGGAGCCGAAAGGGATGCGCGCAAGTTAATTTGCGGGCAAAAGGGGCGACAGAGGGGCGGGGGTTGGGGAGGCCAAAAGACGAGCACACAAAACGACATTCCGCGGCAAAGAACTTGGGCTGGGCCAGGGCCTGGTCCTGGGCTAGGATTGAGCTGAGTGGAGCAACTGCCTGACGAGAGTGCAGCAAAGGGAGCAACGCATTACAAATTCCATTACTTTGAGCAGTGAGAACATGACCTGATTTTTATGTAGATGTATGAGTGTAAAGAAGAACTCCACTCTCCCTCTCCCTCTCTCTGTCTTGCTGTGTGTGTGTGTGTGTGTGTGTGTACTGGAAGATGCTGCCAAGCAGGAAATTAGGCAGACAGGCGAAGCTGTCGCACGCCCTAGACTGAGTGTGTGTGTGTGAGTGTGTGTCTCTGCGTGTGTGTGCGTGCGTGGGTATTGAGCCACGTATTGAGCTAAATGTGGTGCTGCTGCTGTGGCTGCGACCCCCTTTCACCCACTTGTCGAGTCACGTAGCAAAAAGTTTTAAGCATCGGCACTTGCGACGTGCAATGGTCCTGCCTGGACCTCCACTCCCCCCCTCCCCGCACCCTCTCCCTCCTCTCACGCTTTAAGCGCTGTCTTGGCTATAAATTAACAGAAATGAATGGGGGCCAACACACCAATGAGTCAAAGGCCAGCACATACACAGTGTGAGAAAGAGAGGGAGAGTGTGGGAGAGCTTAAGGCCAGCAGCTTTCTATACCCTGTATTAAGTAGAGATAAGTGAGTGGCGGAGGCTCGTTTCAGTACTTTTTTGGGGCTATAAAGTGCAGTGGGTTATTGGCGCACTTTTATGACACGCTGCCAGGGCTTGCCGCACGTCTGCTCTGACCAGCATGCCACGCCCACACAACACTTACAGGCAGCCGGCACAATTCACAATGAAAGTGTGACAAGTGCGGATGACGAGGAAGGATCACCATGTGCCCCATGTTAGGGCTGTCAACCGGTTAGGAGGCGGCTTGTTAGCTGCCTGCGGGCCTCAAAGTGCACTTTATTCAATTAAAACTGCGCACATACAGAGACAGCCCCGCTCTCCCTCTCCCTCTCTCCCTCTCTTGTTCTGCCTCCCACTCGATCTGTAAATTGTTACAAATGTAGCCCAAAAGGCAAATTGTGTGTCAGCTGCAAAAACGAAAACTAATTATGAAGAGGCCTAGTGGAGTGGGTGAAATACAAGCCAGGTTAATGCTGATGGCTGAGTAGGTCGATTGATGAGCCATTAGCTTACATGAACCGACATAGTTTTTGTTGTTGTCAAAAATGAAATTTAAGCTGGCCAAGCATCAATTAACTAGAAACAATATGTTTGAAATGAAGGTTGAGAAAAATGATGGAGATGAAGAAGCAGAGCACAAAGAGTGGAAAGAAGCTAAGAAAGTAAAAAGTAAAAGTGTATCGAGTGTCAGTTAGATAAAGAACAAATGAGAGGGAATGAGAGAGATAGAGATTGAGGGTAAATATGAAAAATGAAAGACAAGATTAAATATGAAATAAAAGTGATAAGAAAAGTAATATAATGATGAAATAATGGATGTAAGAGGATGGAGGATAGATTATAGAGTAATAATGGTAGATGATAGATGATAGACGATATATGATATGTGATATATGATAGACCATAGATCATAGATCATAGATCATAGATAATATATGATAGATGATATATGATAGATGATAGATAATAGATGATAGATGATATATGATAGATGAAAGCTGATAGAAGATATATGGGTGGCAGATTATATAGCATGTTGATATATGGACAGATATACAGAAGAGTGAAGATAAATGATAGATGATGGAGGATAGATGATAGAAGATAAATAATAGAGAATATAACTTAAATGATAGATAATGGATGATCAAATGTAGTCTTTATATAAATAGTAAAACGAAGAATTGCTACAACTCCGTTATACAGGAGAGATTAATGCAAATGCAAATGGGATACATTTGAATGCATATTTCATTGTCTGCATCTGATGTTCACAGCAATTAGGTAAAATGCGCCAGCAGAGGAATATTTGTGTATGAAACTGAAGCAGATAAATCGGTGTAACATATGCGATTGCACTCAAGTTAATTACATATGTATGCATATGAGTTTCACTTCATAAATTGCCATTAGTTGGCAAGCGCACAGCCAGGCACTCTTAATTAGGTAGCTGCTATGGATGCCGTTGACTATTAGCAGCTCGCACGGCAGACGCTGATTCAAAATTCAAATTTCCGCAGGTGTTTGAGTTATGACTGACAGAGCAGCAGCAGAGGCAGCAGCAGAGGCAACAGCAGAGGCAGCCGGCAATGAAAATCACTCGATCTATTACAGCAATTTGCAGTTATTAATCAAAGCGATGTGCAGCAGCAACTAGACTTTGCTGCAGTTTCTGTCCATCAAATATGCAACAGCTGTGGCAGGAACAACAGCAACAGCAACGGCAATTGTGTAACAAGCGAGTGTTGAAGATTTACGACCTACTTTCGTATGCATGACAGCTGGAAAGCAGCCGACTGACTAACTAACCAACGAGCACAGGAAGCCACTCAGCCAGCCAGCCCAGCCAGCCGGCCAGACAGACAGACAGACGTAATCAGCAAACACATATAGGATTCAACTCGACTTGACTCGACTCGATTCCTTGGCCTCCAAAAATCCTTTTGCCTACAACAATAAACAGCAGCATGTGTGTAGATTGTTTTACAATTGACAAAGTTCGTATGCTCTGTAGAGATATGTGATAGCTTATGGTTTCTTATTATAAATAATAATATATATTTTGTAAAGTATTTTAAAGTATATCAAGCATTGTATATATAGCAGATATATAATGTAAAGTTGTCTCTTATGGCTCTGTGTGACTGTCAGAATAAACTATGTCTAGATCAACTTATTGAAACCAAGCTTATTTGCATCCTTATAGATATGACGTATAACAAATAACCTGATTTTGGATTTTCAATGGATTAAGGAATCATGAAAATATCTTAAGAAACCAACGCAATTGCTTATTCTTAAAAACAAGTATTGTTCAGTAGCATTTAAATATATTGATCAATCTATCTTTTATAAATCAAGTAGACTTAAGGGTTTTTTTCGATTTAACCTATTTTTATATGGAATCTGCCTTAGCAGATGGAAGTAGATCAAATCCATCATAAATTTTATGTAACCAAAGGTTTTGTGTCCTCTGCACCTAATGTTGTGCGATAGTTGCTATGCCTAGCTAGGTAGATCTATCATGCTAGCTTGATCTATCATGGTCATACTATATATATAGACATATATCTATCTATCAAAGAATACTATATCTCTCAGTCTGTCAATTCACACAAGGACTGCTATATTTATCTATTTATATATTGTCTTTCAATACTCAACTTAAAATCTTATGACAAAAAATAAAAAAAATAAAAAAAAAAAAAATTCCAGAACTTTAACTGTTAGCTAACTAGAAAGATAGTCAAAATTCCAGAATTTTAACTGTTAAGTTACTTAAAAGACTCTTTCATTATTATTGCTACATTTATATGTAGCAAGCTAAATAATGTAGTGATAGTACCCTGCGCATAAAGTATTTATACACGTGCACTCAAATTGCGTGTCATAATAAAGCAAAGAAACGTCTGTAGAAGTTGCTTCTGTTGCTGCTGCAGCCGCATGTCATATGCAACTGTATGTGTGTGTGAGTGTGTGTGTGTGTGTGTATATGCAGGCTAGCTGACTGGTAGCTTAGCCCACAGCGAACTGTTTTGCATTACTCATTTGACACTTTGTCTATCCGAATTGTAGCACCTGCTGCCATGCAAGAAAACCTCAGAGCCTCAGAGCCCAACGAGTCGAAGATGGCAACAGAAGCCGCAGACGAACTTTGGAGTTGGTCTGCGAAGAAGACGTTGATGAACGGTTTGGTAACTGGTCTCTCGCGTACACGCTCTCTGTCCCCTCCCCTCTCTCACTCTCTCCCTCTCTCTCTCTTTTTCTCTGTGTGTGTGAGTGTGTGCGTGTTTGTTGTGGCAGACGAGGCATACAATTTAATCCTTCATAGCACAGACATGCAACGCGATGTGGCAAGAAACAGAGAGTGAGACACATATAGAGAGAGAGAGTGAGGGAGCGGGAGTGGGGCTAAGCTGTGGGCGCCGTGTGTGCAGCTTGATATAAATCTCAAGAGCTGGCTGCCATGCACAACATGGCAACCACTAATTGAAGTGAAAAGAAAAGGCAGCCAGCAAATGATGTTAGATGAGCAGATCCCAGCTATAGTTTAAAGCTCTCTGATAAGCAGCCAGCACGAATGCCCTCCATATATATAGTATATAGTGTGAGTCTGTTGGTTTGGTTTCGTTTATTTTTTTTTCAGTTTTAATTAACATGTGGCATGACCAAAGAAAAAGCGTTGCAGTTTCTGCTTGTTGCTCTGCCTCACTCACTCAATCTGCAAATATATTCTTGTATATATATATTAAAAAAGTTACCAACACAAATGCATACTAATTGGGGTTAACAAGCCAAGCGAATACACTGCCAGAACTTTTCAAAAGTTTTTCAACTCTTCGAACTCGGCTGGTAGCTAATTTCGTTTTTCTTTCTGAATGAAGTTTTTTAAAGGCCATGCAAATTGCATGCCCCGAAATGAAGCGCAGTTTTCTGTTGATCAATTTTCATTTTACGCAGCTCAACTTTTTTCATTCCCTTCATTCTTGATATTTGCAAATATTCTTCCGCTTTTTTTTTGTAAATATTTTAAATTTCATTCTTTTATTTAATAAGTGTCCATGCGGCGCGTGATTGCTTTTAAAACGCATTTGCAGTCTATTAGGCAGGCTTAACCCTTATGTTGTTTACATTTTTATTGGCTTGGGCTCGAGATTATCAGAGTTTATTGTTTATTATCTTCTTTATTTTAATTTTTTTTAATTTTATTTTTTTTTTTATATATATATATTATATATCTTTTTTTTTTAATTTAAAAATTTTAAATATATGTTTTATTCATAGTTATTTATATAATTTGCATTTATTGTTTTTTTTTTTTATTTTTTTTTTATTTTTTTAAATTTTTTTTAATAGCAAGAAACAATTTTAATTATAATAAAAATTTTACATAAATATTTATACAAAATTTAACTAATTTTTTGCGATTGTATGGAATATGAATTTGTTAGGATTAGCCAAAATCGCTCCTAAGATACTTTCAATCCACTAAAATGTGGTTATAATCGACCCGCAGCGTGCGAGAGCAGGTTAAAGCTGGATTGTTGCGGCAGCGGCAACAGCAGCTCAACTCAATTATAATCCATTTCGAATGCAACACAAATCCGAGCGGATGGATGCCAGAGGCCTCGACATGCTGCGACAGCTGAGTCAACCTTGACATTAGCCTTGCCGCAGGGCAAACAAAGCCAACGTCGACTGACAGCAGCTGGCGGGGCAACTCGTCTAAGCGACGGCGATGCAGCCCCCCCCTCCCGTGCGCCGTCCCCCAGTGAGCTCTGTATGCTGTCTGGCTCACTGAGTCACTGTGTGAAAGAGACAGAGAAAGGGAAGAGAGGCTGTGGAGGCGTGGCACGTAAATAAAATGCCAATGATAAAAGCGAGAAGAGGCATGCTGAAAGTCGTCAACGTCAGTCAACGAGCTGATTGAATGCGGCATACAAAAGACAGCAAGTGTAGCGAAAGAGAGAGAGAGAGAGAGAGTGAGTAAGGGAGATAGCTGCATGTAGACACAGTGTAGTAGGATAGGCCAACACAATTCACAATTATGATATGCAAATTTACTGGCAAAATATTCATATAAATTGTGCCGCCCGGCCGCAATGCAGAAATTTATTGTACGAGCGAGAGACAGAGTCAGAAAGAGAGCGAGAGAGAGGGGGACAAAACATAGACAGAGCCAGACTTGGTCAGAGTTTTGAGATAAATGGGAAGCTGCTTTCGCCAAGCATAAAATATCATTCCCCATCTTATGCGCATAATTGAAAGCCAAATGTTATACGAGTCCATTGCAGTGACGCCCACTAATTGCAATTCCAATTGCAAACTATCGATTGAAATTGCAATCGCATTTCCTTTCGACTTGAATTGGCATTTAAATCGAGATCTGGTTAACTGGAAGATTTACATGCAAAATATATAACAATTTGTCGATTGGCTAAAAATGCAAATCAAAATTGTGCTATAGCTAATAAAAATAATTGGAAATGGCATTGCATCTGAATTGGGGCTATGCAGAGGAAAGAGCTTTAAATTTCAATTGGAGTCAACTGGATTTTCGAGTGCAATATAAACAAGTTTGAAAATATAATTAACTCTTGGAGCTGTAAAGCTGACTGGCTTCAAAGTTAGTAATTAAAAGTAAAATTTGTAAATATATATAAGTACAAATGGAAGTTAAGTGTATGAAGATTTGTATATGCATAACTCTAGTCGAATATGAGATACCCTGTGCACCTCGAAGAACGGATATGCATTTTCATAAACTTATTTATTATTATTTTTTTTTTTAAATATTTTATTATTAAAAATATTTTATTATTATATATTATATCAAAATCCATTCCAAGTTTCACTCGACTTGGAATGCATTTTTGACTTTTCCTTTTCCTCTCAAGTCAATGAACGTTGACTCGCTTTTCATTTTTATTCACTCCTTGCTCTCCATTCGTTCCTCTTCCAAAAGTTGCATTGACTGCGCTGCTTATAACTGTTTTTCACTAAATAGTCATAAAGTTGTTTACAACTTTTTTTGGGTTTTCGCCAAAAGTTAGTTAACTATACTTTACGGTATTTTAAGGACTCATAAAGAAAAAACAAATGAAATTGAAATTGCATTACTATAATGTAATTAAAAACGTAAACTAGAAACGACACTAAACAAGTTTTGCACATTTTAATTAATATATGATTTGTATGCTTTTCCATTACAGGTGAGTGTTACGTCAATTGCAGTTCTAAACTCTGTACTCTAATCAGCTAATGGCACTTGGAGTTGGGTAAGCTTTATGCATATGCTGACAATTGTCTGGCAGTTCAGCTTGTTGTATTTGTATATTTTGTTAGGATTGTTTGCTTTTTATATTATTTTCTTTTCAAGGACATGCATTCATCACGCTGTAGTTGAGTGAAAAAAGTGCTCGAAACAGCCATAAAGCGTGGCCCATAACGAGCCATGACCAAACAGCGAACAGGCCCCGAACTGAACCCCCAGTCAAAGAGCCATTCAAACAGACCAGTCAACAAACCCATTAAACACCATTTATAACTCTCAGACCCCCAAAACAATGTGGAGATGATGTGGCCAAATCGCAAGGACCGAACGACTGACTGGCTGACTGGCTGACTGACTGAGGGCTAGCCTTTCAGCCTGCAAAACTTTCATTATGCCATTTTTATTGTCCTGGCGACCATTCTGTGCCTGCATGTGCTTGTCGCTGTTGTCGTTGTTGTTGCTGTTGTTGTTTGTATGGTATAGAACATGGCAGCAGCTATGCTGGCTGGATGGTTGGCTGGCCATCAGCCTCGCAACGGGCATCGCAATGTCAAACGCGCATTTACCGCTGACTGTCATATGTACGTATGTATGTGTGTGTGTGAGTGAGAGCTGCCAGATGCCAAGTGACCAAAAGCGAAGGCGACAACAATAACAACAACAACAACGAGAAGAGCAGTAGCCAACAGTAAAGTCATGTCAGGCATCAGCAGCAACAGCAGCAGCCCAAACAAGCCAAAAACAATAACAAAATGGCAAAGTTTTTTGTCGCCTTGTTTGTGTTCAGCTCGCTCGCTCACTCACACACACACACAAGCACACTCGCTCGCTTATCCATTCACTCACACACACATACACACTTGCCCGGCTTTACCCACGCTCTCGCTCTTTCAACTCTCTCCCACTCTCGTGCTCTCTTTGGTTTTCGGTTTCCTTTTGATGCCTTGACAATGGCGTTGATAATTATTATTAGTTTTATTATGTAACTTTACAGCTTCGGTGTTGTTTTTGTTATAGCTTCGCTCTGCGGCTTCTGTTTACATGTGCTTTGTGTCGCTCTTTCGGCTAGTTACAGTTAGTCAAGCATAGTCACAGCCACAGAGCGGGGAGAGTGAGTGAGCGTTGACTGCGGCGAGAGAGTGAGCAGCTGGTGCCGCAATATGTGTATATGTGTGTGTGCATGTGTGTGTGTGTGTGGGTGGGCTGTGTGCTCGCTCACTCCTTTGTGTTTGCAAATTATAAAGTTGAGTCTTTGTCACATTTGTGATGTAACGGGAATTATAATTATTTGCTAATTAGACATGCAATTGTCAAAGATACGAGAGAGATAACATGTCGAGTTGGCATTGTTGAGATTCAATGTGGATTCTAATTGGATTATTTCATTTGAATGCGGCTATTGGAAAACTGTCGTAGCTTGGATGAACTTGAAGCGATTTTCAAGCGGCTTAACAATTTGAGCTTGGTTTGCAGCTGTTGTTTGTTAGGTAATTAAATTGTGTAATTAAATTACATTTTTGATTAAGTTTTGTTGGATAAAATTGAATTTTTTGATAATTTAATTATTTATTTCATGGATGTCTTAGTTATAGGAGAGTGATTTCAATTTGATGTTAAAAAGTCTATTGCTTGAGTATTAAACTATCAATATATAAAAAAAAATTATAGTCCAGCTGACTTTTGGGTTTTGTTTTCCTCTTCTCGATCTGTTTCACATTCATTGTTTGTTCTTCAGCTTATGTTGTTCTCTCTTCCCAATCAACTCATTTGTCTGACTTTTGCGCTCCCAGGAACCTGCCGCATGGCGCACTCATTAAAAACCCTTGAGCTTTGCCCATTTGGAGGCATACATGACGTTGTAAATTGCGACAGCTCAATTATGTCAGAAATTTACTGGGCTGAGCTCTAGAGCCATAAATGGCACAGACTGCTGCGAAAGAATGCAGCAGTAAGTGCAACAAGGATGGAAGGTAGCAGGAGGCGGCAGGCAGGAGGCAGATGGGGCAGGCGAAATGGCCTGGCCTGGCCTGCTGGCTTCTGTGGCAAGCAGTCGGCAAAGAAAATTAAAAGCCATTGCAATCGAGAATACACAAAAGGGTTAAATGGCTTAAACGATATGGTAGTATAAATGGGGAGTGGGCTGCGGCCAAAGGGGCGTGGCCAAGTGGCCAATAAAAAGCGTAAGTTATGTGGCGGGGGCGAAAGCAGGCGCTGAGCAATAAATTGATTGTGGCACACACACACTCACACTGCAACTATGCAACATGCAAAAAATAATTGAAAACATGAGAGAGAGAGAGCGGGAGACATAGAGAGAGAGAGAATTCCATTCCAATCTCAGTTGCAATGCGGCCCACGTGGCGTATGAGTGACGCGAATTTATGTTCCCTGTCCGAAAGCGCAACTTGCCACACGTTCTAATCAGTGAGTGCAACAGCCAGAGCCAGAGCCAGAGCAAGAGCGAGTGGGCAACTGGTTCGCTGGCCACAGCAGAACCAGTTCAACCACAATTCCTGTGCAACTTGCAGCTCCCTCTCTCTCTCTCTCTCTACAAGTCATGCTCTCTCTTTCTGTTTTTCTAATAGCTGAAAGTTGTTCACCTTCAACGTCCTTTAAGCTGGGCTGGGGCTGGGGCACTTGAAGTAAATGCCACACAAAGCCAACGAATCAACAGCAGCTGCTTGTATGTGTGCGTGTGTGTGTGTGTGTGTCTGCCTCTGCAATTACAATTCAATTAATGCGCTTAGCGCAATTTTTTACAGTGTAGTAAACACATGATAAGACGCAGAGCACGAAATGCAGAGTCCAAGAATTTCTGCATTTAATCGCCGACTCAAAAGTTAAACGACCGCGCAAGTTGGGGGGGTTGAAGCATGCCAGAGGAGGGTAAGTGCGGCTTGGCATGGGCGTGGCAGTGGGTGGGCAGTGATGTGGAGACGTGCCCCTCGTAATCAGCTCATGTGTGAGCCTCAAGACGACGACGACGACGACGACGTCGTCTCGTATGTTATAGAGCTAAAGAAAATGGCAGCGGCAGGCCCTTAACTTCCACTTCACATGCATCCTTATGGCTGTGCGTTGTTATACCCTGAACCCATTGAAAATGGGAAATCAGGGTATAATGGTTTTGTGAAAAAGTATGTAACGGGCAGAAGGAGGCGTGGCAGACCCCACAAAGTATATATATTCTTGATCAGCGTGACGAGCTGAGTCGATATAGCCCTGTCCGTCTGTCCGTCCGTCCGTTCGTCCGTCCGTCCGTCCGTATGAGTGCGTCGATCTCAGAAGTTATAAGAGCTAGAGAGCTGAAATTTGGCATGCATACTCGTGAGTACCATACGCAGTACGAGTTTGCTTTATTTTTTCGATAAATCGTCCGATAACTTTTTTATCGAAAATAATCGAAAAATTGATTTGGTTTTTTCAGCCTAATTTGAACATTTTTAGACCTGGAGTCTTCAAATTTAAGTTGTATATAAAGTTAATGGATATAAAGATTTTGTAATTTACAGATTTTGGATACCACGCCCCCTTCGCCCCCAATTTGTAAAAAGCGCATTTCAAGTACTAGAGACTTGTGCTTTGGAATGTACACACGTATATACCATATAATTACGCTCTGAAAGTTTCATTAAGATCTTATGTCTACAAAAGAAATTATTCAACAAATAAATTCTCATAATATTGCCCACACTGCAGCGCAGCCCAAGCGCAGTCGCTGCTTACTGCGCAGTTAGCAGAGCGCAGGCTTATGCGTGCGTGTGGATGCATGTGTATGTGTGTGTGCATAAAAGTGCAGAATGATTAGAATATCAGCTTAGAGGGTTCAGGGTATCTCCTAGTCGAGCAGTCTCGACTAGAGCCTTCTTACTTGTTGTTGTTGTTGTTGTATATCTGATGGCTGACTGCCATGCAACACACACCACACACACACACACGTCATGGGTGTCGTTTTTCAGCCTCTTATGTGGGTGCACAGCCAGGAAACAGCAGCAGCTCAGGCGGAAGAGATAGGGACACAGAGAGAGAGAGAGAGAGAGAGAGAGAGAGAGAGAGAGAGAGAGAGAGAGAGAGAGATAGAGAGAGAGAGATAGAGAGAAAGCGAGAAAGAATCATGTAATACGACTGCACTATGAACAACAACAACAACAGCAACTGCATAACTGCACAATGAACGGTTTTAAATTGCATTCTATTTAATTAAGCCCAAAGTGGCAAATGTGAGACAAGTGCCACAATTGTTGCCAACTTTTATGTCTGCTGGCTGGTTTTTTAGAGCCCAAAGGCGACAATGCTGAAATGTGAAATGTTTTATATAACAATTGCATAGAGTAAATAAATGTATTGTTGCTGCAGCGAGATTTACGCACTGAATAAAATGGAGCAATGTGCTAAGACTTTTGTGGGCTACTATTTAAAGCTAAATCGATAAGGTAAAATTTATTTTGATAACAAGTGAAATGTATTCAAATTTTAGTGTCTTGAAGGTATATATATATATTTTTTTTTAAATTTTCAAATAAAGTTAAATTTAAAAATTCTTCTATCAAACTAAATTAAAGCTAACTCAAAAAGTAGGAAATTAAAGTCAATTAAAAAAAAATAAAACTATAATATTAAAATTAAAAAATAAAATAATAAAATAATAGTATAATATATTTATAATAAAATTAAATAAATTTCCCATAAAACTTAAATCTTAAAAATAATACTAAAAATTTTTAATTAATAATTAAAAAATAAAATTATAAAATATAGTATATAATAATTAAAAAATATACATTTTCAATACAAGATAGAGTTTCAAAAGAAAATAAAAAAATATGTTTAGTATTGTTATAAAATAACTTTAAAATAATATTTAAAAACGAAAATTCAAATTATAATAGTTATCAGAATTTATATTTTTATAGTATATAATAATTAAAAAATATAAATTTTCAATACAAGATAGAGTTTCAAAAGAAAATAAAAAAATATATTTTGTATTGTTATAAAATAACTTTAAAATAATATTTCAAAACGAAAATTCAAATTATAATAGTTATCAGAATTTTTAAATTCATAAAATTACATTAAAGAATTATTCAATTTGGAAACCCTCTGATGAATTATGAATTATGAGAATTTTACATAAGTAAATTCAATTCAAATTAAATTTTAATTTTTCAATGAATTTTAAATTAAAAATGTACTCAACAGAATCGAATTTGAAATATTTTGCCATAGATTTTCTTGCACTTTTCAGCTCAAGATTTTTCTGTTGAATTTTCATTTAATTGAGATTTCCAAATGAATTTGAATTTCTAGTTCTTGCACAATATTCATTTACATTTGATTAGCCACACTTCCATAGAGCTTTCAGCTGAATGCAACATGCAACATTGAACAGCTTCAACTGTAAATAAATACCAAAAACAAATGAAGAGAATTCCCAATAATAATGCCAGCACAACTCGACGCCCACTCAGAGTTCGAATTGCCGTTTAGTCTCAAAAGCGCAAACTTCCGGCTCTTTTATACAATTTGCTGCTGTTTTTTAGAAATTGAAAGGGGAGCGAGCACAACACGCTAAATACCCTCGAAAAAAAAAAAAAAAAAAAAAAACTCAATAAACCTAGTGGATATACACGCACACACACACATATGTATGTATATAAATTTGTTTGAGTCATCAAAGTGCGCGCGTCGTGAGAACGAGAATCCAATTCAAAACTGAAACCGAAAGCAAACAAAACTGTTTAATGGGCTGTACCATAAGAGAGAGGGGGAGAGAGATGGCGCATAGTGGACTAGTTGTTCCCCTTCATGCAACATGTGTGAATCTCATGCGAGTCTCTGGGACGACGAAGCTGTGAACTCTTTCAATTTCAATTTGCATAAAATGCGAAAAGCGGAAATCATTTGCATGCTGTCGCTAGAGGAACTAGCAAGGGAAGTGGATCGAGAACTGGAACTGGAACTGAGAACCGGTCAGCCGCAGCTTCCGCTGTGCCAAGTGTCCACAGCGATGTCTCAAGTAGTTTAATTGCTTGCTCGTCTGCCTCGAGGTGCTGCATTTAATTTGTTGGCTGCAAAACTCAACTTCTTGGCGCAAATTCAATATAGCAAATTGCCACGCCCCAGCCCACCTTTCCAGTTCCCCCAAAAACAAACTTTAAAGCGAGTCTCGTTTTGCATAATTCGACAATTAGCAGCAAACCTAAAACCGAAATTTCAACTCTTGATAAACTCAACTTTGATCCTCCTTCGAGTGGAGGCATCTCTCAGGGTCTTCTTCTTCTTCTTCGTCTGGTTTTTTGTTGTTTATTTTACTGCAAGTTTGCAGCTCATAAAAATGCAGCCCTCTTACCCTACACATATCCCCCATATTCCCCATAGTCCACCCCCGACTCGATTCAACTTTGAAGCAGGCCGCAAATCTTTCTGTGCATCTTGGGTTGAAACTGTTTTAGAACTGAGGTTTGCAACTTTGGCTTTTGTGTTTATTTGTTTTGTATCTTGTTGTCGGTGGGAATACCCTGTAAGTGTGAAGTACACTTAATGGGGTGTGCCGGAAAATTGAGTGTATATAAGGAAGGCAGCTTAAGGTCACAGAAAATGGTCTTCATCTAAATTTAGCTGCTGCATGCTTAGATTAAGACTTAAATACTCCGATTTACAGGGTATCTAATAAATTATTTATTATTCAGTATAATATTTTATATTTAATATTAGTTTTCAAAATATTCTTTAGTGTTTTTAATTTGAGTTAGACTTTAAAATAATCATTACAGGGTATGTTTAAAGTTATACTTTAATTCATTGATTTTTATGATATGTGCATATGTAATATTTAACATGCTTTTCCTTGCACAGCAAAATTGACAATAATTATTATAGGGTATTCTCTTGTCAAGCAATTGATAACAATTATTTGGTAAAATCATAATTTCTTAGATTACTTGTGTAACTATAAATTCTGTTTTGTTCTCTACTTTGTTTTTTACCATTTAAGTGAATTACAGAGTATTGCTAGTCGATCAGCAGCTTTTAGCACGCTCTAATAATTCTGCTGATTTAGTTAACTGCTCTGGTTGATAATTTAAGCTCTATAAACATATTCGCAACTCGTACAGGGTATCAGCTCGTCGAGCAGCAGCTACTTTGTGTCATAGGGTATGTCGTACTTGAGTGAGAATTGATATATGCTAAAGATTTTTCATGGCTTCTTTGAATTTAGTAAAAGTTGAACACATCTAGGGTATCAGCTCGTCGAGCAGCTGCCAATTGGCTCAGTGCATGAAAAATAAATATCAGTGAGTTTCGAGTTATGAAATTTATTAGCTGCAAATGCTGTTTTATAGTTGAAGTTCATGTTGTTGGTCTGATTGTTGTTGTTGGTGTTGTTGCTGTTATTATTAGTTATCTGTGTCTGCTCGGGTCGCTCACTTCTCGGCTTGCTCAGTTTTTAACGGGAAGTGTTGCACATTAAAAATTTATTGTATACACAAGAATTTTCCTCGAATTTGTTGCCCTCAGTCGTTTGCTTGATTAATGAACTTGTTTGTTGTTGTTGTTGTTGTTGCTGGTGCTGTTGCTCCTTGCTGTTGTTGTTGTTGTTCTTGTTGCTCTGGCTGTTGTTTGCTTAAAGGTCTTGGAGAATTATTTGATTGGATTTGCACAAATATTTGAGCTGATTAAGCCTTGGCCATATTTATGGAGCAACTGCAGCAATCAACAGATGAAATTTACTTGATTGCTTTTAAAGAAAAACTCTACAAATGTGTGCAAAATTATAATTATAAATTATATTGTAAAATACATATAAATAAAAATATTAAATCAAGCAATAAATCACTAAATGTTAATCACTTCCATTGTTTAATGAGCATTGCATTAATCATTATGAAGTTTAAGCATTTAATATGCATTTTCTGCTCAGCTTCTGCTACAGCGAATTTGCATCAGTTAAACTAAAGTTGTCACCACATAATTTAGTTAATTAGGCTTTAATGTGTTAACACTTAATCTGGCTTAAGTAAGCAGCGTAACTAAATCAATTCAATGCTTGCCAAACTGCAACCGCAGCATAACAGTTGCAACCAAACCGCAAATAGCCAAAACTAACAGAGAAACACACTCACACACACTATACACAACACTAACACACACACACACTTACACACAGCAGCTAAAATCACAGTTAAACAAACATTTCAGACACTTTTTGCTCGCTTTGAATTATGATTTTTGTGGCTCGCAGCGTTGCCAGCTGCGTTTAACCAAAACACAGAAATCCGGCAACGCTGCGCAGCATGTTTGTATTTGTTTGGCCGCAGCTTGGTTTTGTGCCAACCACGCCCAGTCGCCCACTTGTGCAAACTTTTAATGCCCAGCTAATGCGGATCATTAGCAAAAGTGCGTTAGCAGATGGGCGGAAGAGTGTGGGGAGAGGGGGGTGGGGCTGAGGTAGCAACAGTGATTCCACAAATGGAACCAGTTCAATTTGCAATTATGTGACAAACTGACCAGTGAGTGAGAGAGAGAGAGAGAGAGAAAGAGAGAGAGAGAGAGGGAGTAGGAGAGAGTGAGCGAGCGAGATGAAAGTTATATGAGAGTCAATTACGTGAATATTGCAGCAGCTGCCTCTGCTAGATTGCAAGTGTATATCTCTGTCTGTGTGTGTGTGTGTGTCCAGCATATGTATTTGCTCCCATTTCAGTTATTTGTTGCCATTTGGCTCAATATTGATTTTATGAGCAAACATTTTGTAAATGTTTTCATTATGCTCGCAGCTAACTTTGATTACGGCCTTCCAGCTTCATAAACTTTTTGCCGCATTTATTATTTAAATGATTTTATTTGTATGAGTGTGTGTGTGTGTGTGTGTGTGTGTGCGTGTCGTGTCGAAGGGGGCAAACAAATTTGGGGCAACATTTCGTAGTCGAGCATCGCTTCAAAAGTCAATTAAGTGCGGACATCGAAAGGCTGTGGAGAGAGCTTGAGACAGACGCTTCAATAAGTCCAAGTGCCAAATATGCCACGCCCACATTTGCCCTTAATGGCCGCCCCAAACGCCATTCGATTTTGTGGCTTCATCTAGAGGTTGGGGCTGTTGCTGCTGCTGCTGCTGCTGCTGCTGCTGCTGCTGCTGCTGCTGCTGCTGCTGCTGCTGCTGCTGCTGCTGCTGCTGCTGCTGTCTTAATCCATTTCGATTTGCAATAAATTCACATTTCGTATGCTCAAGATTTGAGACACACAAAAATACGAAGAGAAAGAGAGAGCTGGGAATATCTAATTGGCAGCACTCGGAATGTGTTTTCTCTGTAGATAAAACGAATGCATAGAGAGAGGCCTTTATTTAGATTATTATTATAGATAGAGAATAGACTTAGTACTTCTTATATGCGGGAGTAAGTCTTATACTCGTATTCCACTCTTTTATTAAGCTCGTTAAGGTCTTTGGCTGCTACTACTATTTTTGGGTCTACTACTATTTCTACTACTATTTTTCGGTCTACTACTATTTCTACTACTATTTGTAATTTTCTGCTACTACTAGTACAACCATTAGTAGACTAGTATTAGACTACTATGCCTGTGGTACTACTACCACATCTACTACTAAAGCCATGACTTTGCGTACAATTTCGCTCACACCTCCTATTTTAATAGTACTATTTCCGTTAATATTTTTTCAGCGTTCAAATTGTACTATTACTACTACTATTTTTTTACTCTCATAATTACTCTCATATTAGCTGCTATTTTATTAGCTCTACTCTGCCCTTCTTCTAACTACTACTACTTCTGAATCTACTACTTTTTCTATGACTAATAGGCTATACCTATTGTGACTAGTAGATTTTCTTCCATAAGTTATGCTCTTCTTATTTATAGTTATAGTCATTTTAAAGCTACCTCTTGTCACCTGCTACTCGTTTAAAGTAGTTTAGCTACTACTATTTATGCTGCTACTTTCAGTACTTTTTTCAATTTGCTGCCATATCAGCAATCTACTACTCTATTTGCTACTACTATATGAACTACATGAGAAATACTATAGGATACAAATTTAGGGTAGCAGAATGTTCTACTACTATACTTATATTACTACTACTACTATATTTATAATTTTATGTACTACCATTTCTCTCCACCTCAATTGCATCATAAATGCTCTCTGAAGTCGTTTTCCCTCATCTATCTCTCTCTCTCTCTCATTCTGTCTGCCTCTACCCTTAAAGGGTATTTCGTAGTCATTTCCTTGCTGAAATTCCACACTTTTGTGGGTTACATTTTGGTCTATTTGGCTTTGGGTTTTGTGGGAGGCGTGGCGTGGTTGGATTTCGACACACGTCGTTTTCCATTAAATTTGCCCGGAGATAAACGAAAAATGTCGAGCAAAAGTTTTTCTTTCAGCCCGAAAACTCACGTGAGATTTGCTTGTGTTGGCCAAGGGCGGCAGGAGGGGCTGGATGGAAACTTACACACGCATGCATATTTAAATATATGAGCAGAGGACGGAGAGAGAGTGAAGGAGGAGTTGACACTGGACCACGTGGCGTATGCGTAATGTGGCGTGTGCTGCCGCCGCCTGAGCCCAAAGGACTCGCAATATTTTCCTTTTTGCGTTTGCTTTTTCGTGCTGTTGCACATTGAAAGATAAAAAGCAAAAGTTAAAACCAATTCGCACGCAATTCTCGCCCACTGTCTGGCCCTGCCTGGCCTGGCCTGTCCTTCGGGGAGCCGGAGTGCGTGTCGCCGAGTCGAGTCGAGTCGAGGAGCTGAGCTAGAGGAGACTTTGGTCCGCCTCACCTGAGCCTAAACAAATGCAACACTTTGTTTTAAGAGGCGAGGCATGGCTACAAATTTATTTGTTTGCCTTTGCGCCGCACTGCGACGCACTGTGCTCAGGTGCGGCGCTGCGGTTGGGCCCGCGGGGCGCTCGAATGCAAAGTAGCTCGGCCACAAGACCGAGAACATGGAGAAAAAAACGGTTGCATAATTGAAAGAAAACTTTGGAAACTCTGGCAGTGATTGGGGTGTCCGATAAGACGTCGGGATTAGCGGCCCTCGCCTGCGGGGCGAAGCTGACGAAAAGATTAATGACTCTGAACGGAACTTGTGCGTGTGTGGACTTTAAAGAACTTCGGCCGTGTCACTTGGCTCGCTGCGGTCAACCAATTCAGTTCATTGCCCATGCACATTAAAATTAAAAAGTAGTTTGGCATTTGATCTGGGTTCAAAACTATAAAAAAAAGGGAACTTTGTGGAGCTGGTAAAGAGGGGGAAAAACTAATATTGTAAATGAGCTGGCAGTGACTTGCTGAACAACGGCTAGTTGTGTAATGGAACTAGTATAGAACTACTGAATAGAATGGGAACTAGTTTGAGTTTCAAGTAAATTGAGAATTTAATCAATAGAACTAGTTCATAGCTGAACAAAGTAAAGAAGAATAGATAATAAACTTGATAATCCATCCATATTTGGAACTAGTTCACAAGTGAACATTTGACAAAATTGTACTAGTTCTAGTTCCCAATAGTCTGTACTAGTTCAAAAGCTCTTATATAGGAACTAGTAGCCCATATATCAGAGTTGCAATTGGAACTTCTATAATAATGAAACTCTCCTCTAATCAGATAATTAAACTAGTTCCATTTCCCGCACATACAAAACCTTAACAATTCTTGAGTTGCTCACTTTTGAATCAGTTCGCAAAGCTTATTCCACTTGAAATCAGCAAATCGAGTTTTTCATTTAATTTACTTTTCCTTTTTTATTAATGTCATAAACTCCTCAAAGCCCGAAATCTAACCTAACGTTACGTATGAGGTCGGATGTTTAGCGTGTTTTTACGGTGCTTGGGGTCATATCTTTTTATGGCCCACAGTCACAATCAAATGTCCATTGGCTAAAGCTCAAACCAGGCAGAAGCCAACAGGAGGTCGCCTAATCAAATTTGCGGAATACGCTTCCTGCGGCTCCGACTTCGGTTCCTGTGTTCCCTTCACTTACGGCAGTAACTCCCTCTCACCCGTCCGCTCTCCCTCGCACACCTGGGGATTTGATGTTTGCACGTTTCGCAACAATTTCGTTGGCTCTGTTGCTCTTTTTGTTGCTGTTGTTATTCCCAAGCTTTTAATAACTGAACAAGCTGCTCATTAATAATTTAAAATAGAGCAAAAATATGCGCGCTTCTCTTTTACCAGCTGTGCTTGCCGTTGTTGTTATTGTTGTTGTTGTTGCTGCTGCTGCTGCTGCTGCTGCTGTCAGTCCCAGCGGCTGCGTTGGCCCAGTGGCGCGTGGTCGTGGTGAATTTGAATCGTGTGGATGCCAATGCACAGCGCCCACAGCAACAACCAAAGTAAGAGAACGAGAGCGTAAGCTGGCGTTGCTTGCTCTCTCGTTGCTCGCTCTTTGCATTGGCATTCGTAGCGCATTCCTTAAGCAGACGCACACGCACACGCACACTTGTGCATGTTCGGCTATGTTTGTGGGATGCCTTCGCAGACAGCGACTCGTTGCCACCACGCTGCCCGTTCCACCTCAGTACGCCCCGCGCCCACATGTTCGACTGATGATTCATGCTTTCTGACTGTGTAGTGTGTGAGTGTGTGTATGTGGATGCTGATTGTTGTTTGTGGTTGTTGCTGCTGCTATTGTTGTTGTTGCTGTTGTAATACTTAAATAATTTATGATGCCCGACACTCTCATAGAGCAGCAGCCGAGGCAGAGCCAACATCAGCATTTGTTTTGTTTTATATGGGATTTTTATTTGTTTACTTTTTGCTGTCGCTGCCGCTGCCACTGCTGCGGTCGGCAGCTGCTGGCGACTGCACAGCCAGCGCTGCAGTGACGTAAGTGACGCAAAGCTGCGCAGCTGTTAAAATAGCACACACGAGCAACAACAACGATTACAACAACAACCTTTGCCGGCTGCGCTTACTGAATGAAATACTTTTAATAGTACGCTCAAAACTCACCACAGCAGAGCAATGGCAACGGCAGCAGCAGCGGCAGCGCCGGCCCAATGCAAGCCACTTGCTGACGTCGCAACGCGTCGCTGCAACTGTTGTTTCGTTTGGCTGGCTGCCGCGTTGCCAATGCTCAGTTCACAATTGAACGCTAACCGTGTCTGACGCGTCGCGCTCTGCCGTACGTACGTTAGCATCTGTGTGACGTTAGCTAACGCTCTCGCTAGCCCGCTCGCTCTTACTCTCACTGTCGAGTGGCTCCTAAACCTGTGACGCCGTGCGTTGTACGTCATAATATTTTGTTACGTGCCGCTGCTGCTGCTGCTGCTGCTGCTTCCGTTCGCATTCATTCGCATTTGCCGCAGCATCATAAATCAACACTAAACACCAACAGCAGCAGCAACAGCAACAGCAACAACAACAACAACAACAACAATTATTTTTAATAATTCTGTTCGCTCTATTTTTTAGTCATTCTCTCGCTTATTTATTTATTTATTTGTTTAATTTATTTGCTTGTTGTGCGCGTGTGTTTGTGTTTGTTTTATTGTTTTTGTATTTGTGTATTTTCTATTTTTTGCCTACTTTCTTCTCCCTCTTTGGTTGTTTATTTATGTGTGCAGCATTCCAATTAGAAACTACGTTAAAACTTGTACCGCAAAGCTAAGCCTCTCCAACCGGTGCCCGACCTTAGACCCCTCGCCCCATCTCTCTCACTCTGCCTCTTATTATTTATATGAGTTTTTGCATAGTTTGAAATGCGTTCAAAAACTCATTTATTTTCACCCACACACACACACACAGACAAATTGGGGCTTTTTTTTTATAAGCTTTCCCATTTAGTTTGTGAAATTGTCACAAACTAAAGTTAAACAAGCTTTTAGCTGACTATTCGGCGAGCTCTTTCCAAAAGTCTCAGATATTGTTCATTTTAGGAGAGTTTAGTCTAATATATTTTTAATATACATACAAATTTGTATTCATATTTTCTCTTCGATGATCTTCCACTGCAAATACAGACAAGTTCCAGAACAAAGAAACTTTAGATAAGTGAAGAATATGTGTGTATCGAAGTGAGCTACATTTAAGATAAATAATAGATGAATAGTCTTGCAGAGAATGCCAATGTTATAAAGAACACTGAGCTTAGTTCTGATATATTCTTATAAACTGAAGTTTATAAAGATTGTGAAAGCAAATTCTATAGATATCTAGGGTGATTCCAGAAGAAACTTCTACAAACAATTTGAAAGAAACCAAGTTTTATAAACAATTCAATAACATCCAGCCTCACAGCTGTATATGAACTAGTTCAAAAAGTGCTTTGTGAACATAAGCATTTCTTATAACTGAAATACTGTCTCGCTTTAAAAGAAATAGTTCACATGATTTTCATTCTTCACGACAAGTTCATGCTGAACTGGTTCTTTTCTTTTAAAGGACTATAGCGTGTGATTCATGAATGAAATATGTGACTTACCTATGAACAATGAATTTAATATGAACTAGTTCTTATAAATTAATTATTTGTTCCGATTTATTGTTTTCTTTTAAAATATGTATGAATGAGAAAACTAGTTCTGCAAAAACTTCTTAAAACAAGTTCAAAGAAAAAAGAGAACAATAGTTCCAAGAACACGTTCAAGATAGTTCGTAAATCAAAATAAATATAAATATTATTAATATGAAACTAACAAATCAGCTTTGATATTTCCTTTCTAGCTTGAACAAGTTTCTCAGAATAATAGTAGAGTCTTTATATATTATATACGTACTATATTCCATCTTAAGGCCAAGAAATAATTCCAAGAATTTCTCCTTAAATCTTTGCCTTTATCGTTAATCCGTTTAAAAATAAACCATGCTGACCTAGATAAATAGCGCAAGCACTATCAAAATTCTTATCTCAGTTTTTTCGCCTGCTTCACTAGTGGGCCAAATTAAAACTTGGCTAACAAAAAAAAAAAAAAAAAAAAAAAAAAAGCAAAAAACTTGGCTCAAATGCAATTTGCAAGCAGCTTGTGACGCAAATACTTGAGCGCAGTGCGTGTCAAACTGTATGATGGCTTATCAATAGCGCTGAGCTGAGCTTCTTATGGCGACGTGCCTTTGACCCAGAAGTCTAACAACATTATAGACTATGCCTCAACGCAACGACCCCTGACCCCTGAGCCCCCGCCCATCCAGTCGGTCCGTAGCTAACACGACCTATGTAATCAACATTGTGTATACGTAACGTAATAATTGAAGCCGCCAAAAGACGCTACGCTTGCCCGGGCGCTACGACAAGAGTGAAACGAACTGCAAAGAGAGAGAGAGAGAGAGAGCGCGCGTTACGAGAGAGGGCGTAAAGTGAACGAGTGTGGTACGCAGGCACGCAAGCCAAGCCGGCGTGTGGAACTTAAGAGCGGCACATGTAACAGAGCTAACTCTCTCAATTGGTCAAGCTCTCTCTCTGTCGCTTGCGCTCTTGACGTACTGCATTCGCTGCCACCCACCCCAAAGCAGGTGGCGCCCTTGCGCTACTTTCATGTTGGGCTTTGCTTTCAGCAACAACAACAAAAAAAATGTAGAGGAACGTAAAAACGTAAGCGTAACGTAGTATCTCGTTGACCTCATTTCGTGTGCGAAACTCAACGCGGCAGGTTGTGTGCAGCTCCCGCAGCCGGCTAACGGTAAACGACAACGACGACTTTGAGCAGTCGAAATTCCTTTAAATACGTACGCGTCGCTCTGTCAACGCTCGCCATATTCAAGTTAAATGTCAAAGTGTTTGCATTCAAGTTGAACTCTTAACCTCGTCGTAGTGTGCGTGCACGTGTGCGTATGTGTATGTGTCTGTGTTTGTGTTTGTATTAAGTTTATGATTTTGTGCTTAGCGAATTTTGTTTCACTTTTCTTAAGTTATTTTTGTTGTTTTGATTTTGTGATGTTGCCAAGAAAACACCCTCAACAATAACAACCCTTAAGAAATGCTAGTTGTTGTTGTTGTTGTTGGTGTCCCTTGTTGTCTGTGGTTCGCAGTGTTTAATGTTGTTATTGTTCTCGTTTTTAGCTAGAATTTGACCTCGTTCAAGCTAGTCCATAAATCGGCCGATAACACACAGATATTCTATACTAGATAAAGTGCCATAAAGTGAATTCTTAACTTGTAGCGAAAATGTTTGCCATCAAATAAAAGTGTTTACAAACAAAGCCCCCCAAAAAAAAAAAAGAAGCAAAACAGCTAAAGCATTAAAGAAACAGCTATAATTAGCAGAAACTGCTAAAAAAAAATCAAATATTTTTCTGTCGACCCCTGAGAGAAAAAAACGGCCTCAAAATTGCCGAATTAATAAATCAACCCACAAAGCTCAACAACAACAATTTCTCGGGTGCGTATTAAAACAATTAAGATTGCAATAAATATAAAAAAAATGATATAAATTATATTATTAAAATACTGGCAACAATTTAAAGCGAAATGAATTGTGGAATGCTTAAAGTAAACAAATGAAACGAGTAGAGGCAACAATTTCTGCCTCTTCTTATCCCCTCTCTCTCAGCCTTTCTTAAACTAACATTAAAAATAAAATTTGATATATTTATTTATAGCTTTCGGGTTTTTTTTTAGCATTCTATTTATAGCTAAATTTAATGATTACGATAAACAGCTGGACAGAGAATGGGTTTTTGTTTAAGTTTTGTAATTGTTTTTGTTTAATTGTAATATATGCATGTATGTATGTATATATATATATATATATATATATATTTATGTACATTGGGTAGACTCAGGTGATATATTGAGGGCTGAGACGATTATACATATATGTGTATATGATGCAATGCATATTTAGAAATAAGCAAAATTTGGTTAAAAAAAAAAAAAAAAAAAAGATTAAATCACCCAAAACCCTTATATATGAAACTAATTATTTTTTTTTATTATTAGTATATATATATATATATATATATATTTTTTTTTTTATATCGTTTTATTTATTTATTCTTTTTTTTTTATTTAATTTAAATTTTTTTTTAAATAATTTTTTTTTATTTAATACAAAATTTAAAATTTTTACTACAATATTCAAGCCTTTATAAAAATATTTTTGCACTTTGATAATGCAATTAATAATGCTCTATTATGCATAGAAATTTTCGCTCTCTAATCAATATAATCAAATTTTCTAGTTTACTTCAGCAATGCATTGAAAATATCTAATAATAATTTAATTTAATATTTTATGAAAAATCTCATTAGTTCTGCAACATTTGAGTGGAACAATTTAAAGCCCAAAAGCTTAAAATTTCCGAATATTTTTCACGTGATGCAAGCAGACCGTAAAAAATGCGCCCAAAATAAATAAATAAATAAATATTGAAAATATGTGTGTAAAAGCCTATTTGAAATGCTGAACAAATATTAAATGACAGACAGAGCGAGAGGGGGCAGAGGATGAGAGGGAGAGAGAGAGGAGTCAACTGTGCCGCATCAAAGTAAACTTTATTTAAATTAAGCGCAAATATTTTGACACGTCGACGGTGGAAATAAAACGAAGTGAAATATATTTCAACAGCAGAATGGAAACAGAATGGAATGGAATGAAATGAAATGGCAAACGAAACTGCATTTCAATTGCAGTACATAAAAAGACTAAGTCGGGCTTTACCGACTGCTGAATGCTCATTCACAATTGAAACGCTGCCAGATTCGTTTTCCCATCTGCCAAGCCTCCAAATGGTATATATATATATATTTATATATATATATATATATATATATATATATATATATATATATATATATATATATATATATATATATATATATATATATATATATATATATATATATATATATATATATAATGAAGCAATTCAATTATCATGATTTCTGATATAGTGGAAAATGCATTTTCCGATTTATCATGGCGGATCGAGAAAATTTAGAATCTTTCTAATTGTAAGCCAAAAGTCTAGCTTCCATAGTGGCCGAATGGTTTGCATTCATTCAGAGGGTTAGGCGGACGGACAGATGGGCGTATTGCACAAAACCAATATACTCATTTAATTCTCGTGAATGTGTATAAAAAGTTTACATATTTTATGGACGAATTGGCAACAAGCCTGCGGCAACAACCGATATGAACAATGCTGCAGTCTCTCTCTCTCTCTCTCTCACTCCCTTACTCTCCATCACCATCCCACTCTCTCTCCAGCCAGGTCATGTTTAACTCCCTGGGCAACTCATCTCGGCGGCGTTGGCAACCGGCTTAAAGCAGCCAGCAAAAGACTTCGAACCGAACAGCTCGATTTTAATGGCATTTCTACGGTTCGTTGTTGTTGTTGTTGTTGTTGTATTTATTGCTCTCGTTGTTCTGGCTGCTCTTGTTGTTGTTGTTGTTGTGCAATTGAAATTAATTCAAGTTAAATTGAACTTTTTATTAGAACATTGACCCAGCCACGACGTGAACAGCAACAACAATAGCAACAACAGCAGCAACAGCAACAGAAATAATCGAGCTGCTTTCATTTCACATGCAAAGCATTCGCTGGCTCTAATCAGCTGTTAAATCAGTTGTTTAATCAGCTTTATATAACTCTCGATAAGCAGAATACATAAACACACACACGCACACATACATATATATGTATTTAGTATACTATCTGTCTGTGAACATGAAACCGAAAATAACGAAAACACTTCCGTTATCGTAGCAGCAGACAGCAAACATTATAATCAGAATTCATTACAATTATTCAACTAGGAACTAGAAGGAATCCGCTGCGAGTGGGTAGTTCGAGAAGTTGCTTGAGTGGCACAGTACTGTAATTATTTATTAGTTTGATGATATTTCCATATCATATATGCACATAGATGCAATGTAAATAGCATAAATTCTCTTGTTTCCTTGTTTTCCTGGTTAATCTGCATCTCCGATTCTTATCAGATATATTTCTCTATGCTTATCTTTCCATTTAGCCTCATTTGAACTCTCTTACGACGGCTTTTCGCTATCTCATTTCCTTATATACGCAGATCGTATAATATTTAAGAGTAGAGTAAATAAAGGAGAAAGTTGGAATTGGTGCACCTCGATGAAATGGATTATCAGAGAATTATGAACTTATAGAATCTATATATGAATTCAAAGAATATCTTTTAATTCTTTTATTTTTTCCTTTTTCCTTTATATGCATGAAGAGGGGGAAGCCACTCTTTCTCTTTCTATCTGTCTTTCTAACCCTCTCTGTCTCTCTATTTCTTTTTGTTTTTGCTTTCTCTATCCGGCACTGTTTCTCACCTTGCATGTCTTTCTATCTATCTCTATCTCTCTCTCTCTCTCTGTCTCCCTCTCTTTTTCTATCTTTGTCTTTTCTTTCTCCTTTCTCATCCTTGCTCTCTCGCACCTTTTTGGAGAGTATTATACCCTCTCTGTCTCTCACAATGTCTCTCTCTCTCTCTCTCTTTCTCTCTTCGCTAACAATCCACTGTCTCTCTCGCTCTCTCTCTCCCATTACCTCTTTCCCTATCACATTCACCTCTACCTACTCTATCCATATTTATATATTCCCACAATTCCTCGTTCGCCCCTCGCTAAGGCATTTCAAGTTTGATTTATTGGACGACACACAAGGAACTTGTTTAGTTTGTTTGCTTTTGGCTCTGGCTTAGCCAGTCGTACGCAATTTAATTAGACGTTCGACTGGCTGCAATTAGTTAAAGCCGCCTTCTAAATATGACGCCCATATAGAAATCGAGAGATGTTTCATTTCTCGTTTGCATTTGGCTTGGCTGAGAATGAAATTGTGCAAGTCTCGCCATATTTTCGATGGCTAAATCAATTAGAAAGTTGAGCTAAGGCTGAGTGTAATTAGGATTATATATATATATTTTTTAACTTGCTATAACATGTGTGTGTGTGTGTGTATATATATATATATGTTGATATTTCTGTGAATTTTAATTAAGTTTCGTTCATTTGGCGATTTGGCGAGCTGATAAACGACCAAAAGGCACGCAATTTGGCAACTCGTGTATGTGTGTATATGTATGTGTGTGTGCGTGTGTGTGCAGCATTAAAACAGGTGTGTAATATCATAAAAATTGAGGCGTAACTCAAAGCCAAAGTCTAAGGTTTGGGCCGCTTCGCATGCAACTGGTTGACTAATTTTGTAATATATATGAATGGCTCTTTTTGTTTTTTTTTGGTCTTTATCGTCCACGCCCCATCTGCGCACCGCCCACTTGACGGACGATAATTTGCCTAGCGATTTCTTGTTGGCGATAAAGAAAATTGAGTTCTATATGGTAATAAAACTTGTTCTGCCTTGGCCAAATTCATTTGTGCATAATAAATATAAATATAAATAAATGTGTATAAGACGTTAAATGCCAAATTAATTTTCTTTCCTTGCCTGAGCTCATTTAATGTGCGTTTGGCTTTATTTCTGGTTGAATTTTCATCTGTTTTTGTTTCTTTTTTTTTTTTTTTTGTTAATGGTTTTTAAATTTTACGACTTGTCCAATAAATGTGCGAGCCAAATAAAAGGGGTGCGAACGGCGGCGTTGATTGATCAAAATTGAGACGATGAAATAGCATGAAATACAGTAGGTGGGGAAAGGCAGAACTAGAAATTGGGAGAAAATGAAATGGTGTATTAAATGAAAGAGTTGCTAAGCGCTAGGATAGGAGAAGGATTTCTTCAAGCTAAAATTATTCTGATTAGTTTGGAAAGTGAATTAAATTTAGATATAGAATTTCATTTAAAGTATTTTTTATGCTTAAATTATATTTATTTACAGTTAGGCTTATATACTCCAGGGCAAACCTTTTTCAATATATTTTTCACTTTACTAAATCCACCGAAATAGGTGAAATATGAGTGAAATAGATTTTTAAAAGTAATAACAATCAAAAATTAATAAGGTTTTTATAATCGATTATCTCTATTTCATATATGTATGTTTATTATACAAATATTATAAATTTTTTATATAATTTTTTCACTGATTTCATTTATGGATTTCCTTTTAGTTAAACGTTTTCAATTTGATTTGTTTTTATTGCATTTTACATAAAGTATTTGGCAATTGCGTTTAATTACTTTGAAATGCATTGCAATTAATATTGCATAAAAAGCAAATACAATTAAAATAGATGCGTGTAACTGTGAATATGTATATGTGTATATATGTATATGTGCATGTACTATATATGTATATGTCGCGATTTAATCCCGTTACTAATCTCTGTTACGTGAACTGGCGTGGCATATAAAAGGATTATGCAAATTACCAGCAAAATTTGTCATTAATTATTGCAGCAAAATTTTATTGAAATTTAATGCGATTGTGTGTGAATGTCGCTCACCTTTCCACACGGCCACTCACTCTCTCTCTCTTTCTCTCTTGCTCACTCTTTCCCTCACAGCGTGCATTGACATTTGAGGCTACACGCCGCATGGCTTATCAATTATCCAGCTGCATTCTGTCCAGGCACGACAAGGACAAGGACCTGTTCCAGGACCTTTTGACAGCAGTTCAGTCGGTCGAAGGCCACAAGGCTTACAGCCTCACGTGCTCGACAGGCGTTGCGCGCACGCGTTTTTTGGCTATTTTCGGCCAACAGAAATTGTTGCCATTGGCAAATTGTCTACACGTCATTTATAAGCCATTTCATCAGCGGCCCATTCAATTCCGTCAGCTGGCTGCACTTTAAACCTCTATTTTTGGCCAAAGATAGTGAGTGGGAGAGGCAGGCAGAGAGTGAGCGGGAGTCTGGCTCTCTTTTGCGACTCTCGCAATTAGTCAGCTGCTGTCGCCGAGTGTCAAAATATTTCGCATGAATATTTTCTGCAGAAAATCTATTTTCTCATGCTACCGATTTTCACTTGGCCGTGCGCCCACAACTGTGACAGAGGCGGTTCGCCTGGGGGCCGAGTGTGTGCGGCAGGTGGGGGCGTGGCTAGGGCTGTTGCTGCTGCATGAGCAATGCGCGTGCATGGCCAAAATGTCACGTATACGTCGTGTGGCACGCCACGTCATGGCTCGCAACAATTTCAGAGAGTTCGCATGTCACCGGCCGCCGCTAACCACGCCCACCCCCTTCTCGGCCCAAAGTTAATTACGTCATTAACGAGAAATTTAAAGAGTGCTCATCATTTCACTCGCTGCCACAATTCATTTATGTCCCACCGTCAATTGCCCTGACAAAGGGGTATTTCGATTCGCTGATGAAGTTTGCCAAATTTGTGTGGGTTTTTCTTCTTTTTCCGACTTAGTCATTGAATTATTCATTCATTATAGTAGGTGTTCTTTTTTTTCTGACTTATCAACTTGACTCAACTTTGCGACACTAATCAAACCACTTATCAATTAATTTTTCTATATTATCAAAGAATAATAAGTCGAAAGTTAATGCAGTTTTTTTCTATATACAAAATATAGTAAAGAGCCAGAAAACATTTGCGGAATTTCTTAGATAGCTAAAACATATGTTACGATAAATATTTTTAATTTTATTATTTTTGCAGTTGTGCATTCTTGAGATATGATAAGAATATATAGGTTAATTTGTGTTTGTATAAAGGTGTTATTATATATTAATATGGTTTTGATATGCGATAGGCAGAGGTATCAAGAGGCGGTACCTGGAGCCATTGCGATTTTGATATGCAAAAGGCGGTGCGTGGTACCATTGTGAGAGCTATTTGAGAATGTTTTTCTATATAACATGCCTCGAATGAGTAAACCGTTAAAATGTTGGTTATAGACCAGGTCAACTATATAGATGTATAGATGTTAGATTCAATATGTTTCTAGAAATCACAGAAATATCATTTTATGTATAATTAATGGGAATATTTGTAGACTAGATCAGCTATGAGTATATATATCTTAAACTTTTATCTATCAACTATCCTCTGGATACTAGACTCTTAGACTATATACTATTATTAGATTGAGATTTTCGAGAAGTTGCACGAATAAAGATAATAATAATCAGTAAAATAATTTATGATAAACCAAAAAAGACTTTGAAAAAAAATGGAAGTTCTATTAAAGTTCCGCACAAACTGATTAATCCATAGATTGTAATAGCATGCGATTCTCTTTACAAACCTAAAGCAATGAATTCTAAAATCAGACCAGACCTTTTTTAGCTAATTTAACTACATTTAAGTAATTGACCAAAGTAGCAATATTTTTGTTTCCTAGTAAAACTTTCCGCCTTGGTCTAGTCAGAAATAATGATAGAGTTACTTAAAAGAATATATATTATTCTTGCAAGCTTGTAATTAAGTTGAATCTTTAATTGTGACTTAGTTGCTGACAGGTACAGTAATTATTCGCATATACAAATTAGCAGACAGAGGCGAGCTCTTCGCCTTTTTACAGTGAATATTCGCATGTAATTAACAGGCATTTGATTATGGTCAATTGGCGAATTTGTCTGGTGCTAATTGCTTGTGAAAAGCGGTTCATATAATGCTGTCAATCACTGTGGCGCTGCCTCAGTCTATTTTTGAGGCACCTTTGCCCCAGCGCGCGCCCCCTAAGCAGGGCGGGGCTATTGAACTCGTTGCTGCCAGTCAATTTTCGTCTGTCTTTGACATTGATGCCAAATTGCAAAGTTTGATTTGAATGCGTTCTGTGTGTGTGTGTGTGAGAGAGAGAGAGAGAGGGAGAGTGTGAGTGTGTGTCTATGATTGTGTGTGTGTGTGTATTCACGCTACTCATTAATGCAACCTAGCAGCATCAACAACTACAACAACAACAACAGCAGCAGCAACGATCTCGTACAACTGCAAGTGAAGCATCTGCCTGAAAAGTTTTCGCAGCGCCTTTTGCAGTCTTAATTAAATAAGTTTGACGTTGCTGCAACTTCCACTTGCTGCTTGTTGCAACTCATTTTGCTTATTTGCCTTTTTAGGCAAAAAGAAAAAAAAAAATGGAGAAAAAAATAGAAGTTTTCGCAAACAACTTTAATGGGCTTTTAAAAACAAGCAACGACAACTGCGAGTCATTTAATGTAAATGCGATTCACTCGTTGATCCAACTCTCTCTCTCTCTCTCTCTTTCTTTCCCTTCGCCTCTCTCACTCTTTTCCTCTTCTAATGCCTAGCTTTAAAACAATTTGTCAGCTGCATTCGACATTCTACATTCTGCATGCGGCATTTGCATATTGCATTTGCTGCCAGCAACAGTGCCTGCAATTTGTATGCAATCGCTTGCGTTATTCGAGCCAAGGCCAAAAGGATCATAATCGGTTTGCCAGCACTTGAAGCCAACCAATTGCCGTTGCGTTGTTATTGCCCTTGTTGGTGAGTTGTGCCCGTTGCTAACATAATTTATACCCACTGAAACTGTTTGCGTGTGTGGGTGGGGTATGCAGCTCTTGTAAAGGTGTTTAATAGGTGTATATAACTGTAAGGAGAGAGTCAACATTGGGAGTGTTCAGTGTTTGTTCTATTGGGTGGATTTTCTTCTAGTCTATTACTTGCTCATTTCTTATGTGTTGGTCTCTCAGTCTCTCTATCTCTCTCTTTCTCTCTCTATCTCACTCTCTCTCTCTCTTTCTTCTCTTTTGCTCTCTTGCTTTGTCTTATTTTTCATCTCTATCTATTTTGCATAGTTTCTATTTCTATTTCCATCTTTTCCCAATCTTCTAATTCTTTCGTTCTATTTCTGTTTAGCTATTCTCTCAAGCATTCAACCATCAAAAAACTTACTCTTAGTCTCAGTAAATATATTGCCATTCACTCAACGCCTTTCTTTGCGATTCTCAGCAATTTATCCAAGTACAAATAAACCATTTTTATTATTTTCTCTAATATAATTATATAAAAATATATAACACAGTTGCCATTGAGCACTATTTACAGCATGTGCTCTAGTCGAGCAGACTCAACTTGGCTATTATCCTCACTTGTTGTCGTTGTTGCGGGCTGGCTTATGATTTTGAATGATTTTGAATCACAACAATAGCAACAGCGAGTCATCTATGAGCTTATGGTTATGAGAGTGTGCCTTTAATTGAGTTGAAGTGCTCGATATGCATACGAGATAGACGTACGTGCATATATGGGCATGTCTATGGGTACATATACATATGTACGCACCATATATGTATGTATGTGTCTATCTTGTCTATCTATGAATTGATGGCATAAATTGCTTGCGCTCGACTTGTCTGCATTGTTGTTAAGCCAAATTGCTTTTGACAACAACAATGATCACAATAATAATAATAATAATGGACACTACAATAACAGTGGGCTATCGCTATGGCGAGCGACAGCGAAGAGACAGACACTTACCCAAGTGATTTAGTACCCTAAAAATATTCTACACAAACTATATATAAATGTATACATATCTATATATATATTTTTATGTTTAATTGTTGCCGTTGCTGTGGCTGTGTCTGGCATTGGGCGGACTGTCAAGGTGGCTGTCCGTCCAGCGGCGTGGCATGCAGCATTATGTGGCATCATTCACATCAATGCCAAAGTTTTGGTGGTCATGTTCCAAGTGGAAGAGTTTTGATAAATGACTTTTCGAGTGCCAATTTCCTGGCCAAAAACTTGTATGGCATGCAAATGAAGCTAGCCAACTGTACAAACCAGTTGGCATTGGCCGGGCTAACTGAACTGTGTATGATGTGGAGAAATGCATCGATTGGAAGTTTATAATGGAGCTGCCATATCAGTTTCGATGAAAACGACGTAGAAATAGTTCAATAATCCATTCTTCGCAAATTTTTAATCAGTCTGCATATCAATGAGAGCTAGAATGGGGAAATTATTTGAGCAGGGAGTGTGTGGTTAGAAAATATTCGAAAGAAAACTAAAGGAGCTGCAGAATACAAGTTTTTTCTAGATTTAGTGTTATTTGTGATGTGAGTTATGTATGCATAAGATAGAGATCTATTATTTCAAGTGTATGGATGCATGTCTTTAGTCATATGCTTGTAGGTTAACAGGGCATATACTACAGTAAGAGATCTACTATACTAATAATGCATAGATCTTTATCGCATAGGTAAGTTGTCTGTAGAAAGACCAGCTCTTATAGATAGGCACATCAAATTAACTTTAATAATTTTTAAACAATAGTTTCTGTTTAAAATTCATATCTATATCTGTAAACTTACTAATCTGCAATATCTTAGTTTTGAGCCAGCATAAGAGCAGCTTTTAAAAAACTGAAATATTTTTAAATAATGTAAACGTCACGAAAAGCTAGCCACCAAATTTCATATCTATATCTCAAAAAGTTCTCGAGTTATATCGAAAAAGAAGCTGAAAAATCGGAGAAATGGCAGCAATCAAGCGAAACGAAGTCATAAACTTGCCATAAATATATTTATATTATTTTAATTTATATCGAATTTCAGTTCACACTTGCTAATAATTATAAATAAATAAAGAATATATCTAAGTATATATATGTAGTTGGATATATCTAGTATATATATAAATTGCTTGGCAAAACCATTTGGCATGTTGGTTGGATAACCGTTCGATATGAATATATAATGCAGTTAGTTTAACTGTGCTAACCAAATCATTATGCCAATCAACGAGCCAGCTAAACAGCGCCAGCCATAATAAACAATCGAAAACAGCTGATACAACAACAACAACAACAACAACAACAGCAATGACGACAGCAACAACAATTACGCCCTTTAAATAGATGCGGTTAAAAGCAAAAAGTTGTACACAATTTGCATGGCTCACTGAACGCTGAAATAAGTTGGCTAAATGTTACATTGGTCAAACAGCAATCAAATTATATAACTCAATTACGAATGCACACAAATACAGACAGATGCACATACACACACATTTATATAGATGTGTATATATAGAGGGGAATAGTCTGTTGTTTTACTATAAATATAAAGCAGCAGGCGCCCGCACTCTGGTCTGGACTGCATACATATATATATGTCTATATACCCATCAACGAAATGCATTTCTATTTTGAAGTAGTTTTTCATTTGAATTTTACTATGTAAATTGGCTTTTCATTTGGAAATGTGCGTGTCATTCGGTTGCGGTGGGGGTGGGGTGGTGTGTGAGGCCTTCTCCCCAGTTATCTATTTATTATTATGGCACACCACGCTCCACTGATTTATGTTAATTTGTAATGTCAACTCTGTTGTTTATTGTTGTTGTTGTTGTTGTTGTGTGTTTTGTTTTATAATTGTCGTAGCGTGGAGGCATGGCATAATAAAACAACAAACAACAAAGCTCTCCTTAGCCACAATAAAAAATTTAAGAATATCAATCAATGCTCAATGAAATACTAAAGTTTTTCCCCCCACTTTTCTTTCTCTACATTTTCAGGCGTCACAATGCGGGAGAAAAAAGGCGGCGCCCTGCAGAAGCTCAAGAAGAGGCTGTCGCACAGCTTTGGCAGATTAAGTGAGTAGAAGCTCTATCGATAAATGCAATCGATAAATTACATCTAAGGGCACTTTAAACTTGGTCCAACAACAAAATATTTATAAAAAAAAACCCGAACTCTAAACAAACAAAAGCTAAACTACAATAAATCAACAACAAAAGCTAACCATAAATGGGCAGAAAAAAAATGAATGAGAAGCCCAACACAGAGCGCTGTGTGTGGGTGCGGCAACAATGGATTTATGTATAAATATATAGATATATGAAGTATATATATATATATATATATATATATATATAATTTTTACTATGGCCACATAAAGTTGGGCGTTGCATTGAGCAATGAGAAAATGTCGCGCATGAATCATGTACAATATATACATACATACATATCTATATCGTTATATAGATATATACTATATAATTCTCAGCTTAGTTTCTCAGCACTTGAGCGTGGCAAGAAAGAATAAGCTTTTAAATTAGATGCATAAAGATTACCTTGGATATATGCAAAAAAAAAAGTCTCAGCTAATGCTATTCAATATATTTATTTACATATATAGATAGCGAGTTGAGTTTATGTTCTCCAGCTTTATAAATTGCATTTCCTGGCATTATATTCAAGCATTAATTTGAGCTTAAGCTCGATTGTTTTTATCAATTAAGACTTGTGTTCGCATTTCCTGTTATTCTCTTCTTCTGATTCAACATCTGAAGAGCCCAACTCTCGCGATTCTGCTTTGTTTCTCAGCCGTAAGCGTGCGAAAGACACAGCCTGGGCTTAGCTATGCTACTTAAACTGCAAAAACTACGAAATATTGTTAGTATAAAAGTTTAAAAAGAAAATTATAAAATTATTCCCAATATGTGTTCATGTACTTTATGTCTAATTATAGTTGCTTTAGCTTTGGCTTATGCTGAAATATGTTTCAATTTAAACTTTTCGCTCGCAAAGTTTCATAAATTATAGATAAACATGAGTTTTTTGAGCCATCTGTCTAAGCTGGCAACGCAAATGAGAAAATGTTTAAAGCCCAAACACAATTTGGCTAAACTTTATTAGCTTCACTGCAGAGCAGGCCATAAAGCTAGCTTGGCCATGGCAAAAGTTGCGATGACAAAGTTCGCTTTGGCTGGAAATTTGAATCTAGTTGCAAAAAGTTGCGTTGCCTTAAACACATTTGCTGCACGTGAATGAAACTTGGCCAAAGCCAACTAAACCAAGCAAAGCCAAAAATAGAAGAAACTGTGGAAATAATTTTGGAAATTGTGCCCACAGTTATGCACGAAGCTGTCAGAGCTGCCATAGCGCTTGAAATACTATGAAAACACGAGAAATTGGAAACAACGAAACAAAACAAAAATTGGAAAATAAATGTTTGCTGCGCAGCAAGCGAACTGTCGAATGTTGAATCATTTGGCAAAGCATTTAATGGTCAAACAGCATCGAAATCGGCAGCGGCATCAGCAGGGGCTGCCCCCATGGTAATTGAATGCAGCAGCTGTAGCTGACTATGACTGACAGCTGGCAATGCACACAGACAGGCAGACAGACAGACAGACAGACGGACAGATGGAGAGACAGAGAGACAGACGCTTGCATAGCTGAAAGATGAAATAAATGGAATATAATCCACAATATGCACGCTAATACATTTGTTAACCAACGCAATTGCAGTACTACACATACCCTTCATCTCTCTCTCTCTCACTCTCACTCTCTCTCTCTTTCTCACTCAATCTCTGGCTCTCTTTACTCTTAACTGCACTTTTTAGTCGAACATTTTGTGTTTGCCCCGCTGAAATTCCATAGTTCTTGTTTGAGTATACCCTGTAAATATGATGAGTCGCAAATGAGGTGTATAAAAATTATGTTTGTGTATGAAAGAAAAGAAATTTAGAGATTTTCGTATATTATTTCTAACAGCTCTCTATAACAAATACAAATAGCAAATATATAAATATTTCCTTTTCTTCATTTGATTACAGAAAATCTAAAAATATTATTAGCAAAAAAAAAAAAAAAAAAAAAAAAAAAAAGATTTGTAAGCACAAGATTGCAGAGAGTTTTTTCTTACTTTTCTAAATCAATAAATATTGATGTATTCATTTTATTTCCATATAATATATCTTTGGCAAGTAAAATCTTAAGTTTTTCTTCAGATTTACTTGAATGTTGTGCTGTTATATTTTGCTTTAAGTAATCGTTAACTATCGTTATAAGAACTAGAATATATTCCTTATAGATCTCTGACTGTTAGCATCTTTGACGTTTTCCTATCTAGATTTTGTTCTCTAAGAAAGAATGAATACAGTATATCATTTCGTTAGTTCATCAATCTCATCCATATTTAGAGTTTCTTCTCCAAGAAAAAAGAACAGAGCATACAGCTAGTTCATCAGGCTCATCTATAGCTAGTCGTTTGCTTTTTTCTGTCACGCTTGGTTTGGGGCGCCACAGTGATTCCGTATAGCGAATATTTGTTGCTGTTGTTGTTGTTGTTGTTGCTGTTGACTCACCAAAACTTGTTTCGGGTTGCGGCATGCGGCTAATTGTCTCTCAACGCCCACAAGTCAATGCTGTTGTTGTTTTAGTGCCTACTCTCGATATTCGCGTTTCAGAAACAAGTTTGAGCTTTGTCTGCAGCTGGAAAAAAAAAGCCGCTTTATGTGCAGAGCAAAGCCAGAAATGGCTGAAAACAGCTGTTAAATGGTTAAATAGAGAGAGAATGAGCGAGAGAGGTAGGTGAGCTAATGACCAGCATTTAGATTACTGTTCAGTGTGACCATATTTGGCAGCAGATATTGATTGCCTAATATGCAATAGGGTCACAATTTGAAAATCAAAATCATGTTTTTAATCTAGTCAAAATGGAAGTAAATAAGAAAAAAGAGGAAGAGAGAGAGAGAAGAGAGATTTGTTTATTCTTCGTAATTCTGTCATATATACCTATTCAGTATTTTTTTTTTTTTTTTTTTTTTTTGGTATATTTATTTACGCTATTCGATTTCATATAAAGCAAAAACTTGAAGCCACGTCAATTGGATTTCAACTTTATAAATATGTTATTTTGCCTGCTCAATCAGGCGTGTTGTAAACGGCTATTTCCTAGTTTTGTGTGCCTGGCAAACCGCTTGACAAAGTGCCTGGTAACCAAAATTTGAAGTTTTGTAGCTCAAGTTGGATTTCGCCTCGTTTGTCAGTCACAAAACTTGAACAAATAAATATAGAAGAAATATTGCAATTGCAATTGGAATATTGCTATTGCTGTTGCTGCCTCTGCTACTGCTGGTGACAACTCTATGGGCGACAACTCTAGGAAAAGCTTTTGGCAATTGCATTGTTATTTTCCACACGATTTTGTCAGTGAATGCAGCTCATAAATTTTGCAATTGAGAAACTGTTCACGAGGGGGTGGGGGCTGGGGCTGGGTTCGGGCAGTCGCCAAGTTGCTGCAACTTAAATGTTTTCATTGCATTATTGAACAGTTGCAGCAACAGCTGCGGATGCAACTTGCTGCCAAAGCAAAGCTAAGTTAAGAATGTCTCACACAAGTTGCCAAGAAGCTGCCGTTTGGCAACTATTTGTTGCTCTCTCGCTCTCACTATCTCTTCCTTCTTCTTCTTTCTCTAGCTCTTGCTTTGTCAAGGCTATTGCAACAGCAGCAGCAGCAGCAACTGCTGTTGCAAGTTTTAAGGCTTGCTTGTAGAGTTCATGGAGTATATTGGCATTGAACATCTTTGGGACTCGTTTGATGGAATAGAAGTCTTGAAAATTTAGTATAAATACGAGTTGGCAAACTGGAAGGATAAAGATTTAAGATACTGGGATAATACCAGATATAGGCGTGACTAGTTTATAGGACTTACTGTCTTATAGAAGCGAGAGAATAGACTTGAAATTGGCATTGAATGTAGAATAAAATATTGGGTAATATCATACATAGCTCTTTCTATAGGCAGCATCTAGTAATTTGAATGATTTGTATAGATAATATACATATCAATAACATATACAAATTCCTATATAATAATATATAAAGTCTTAGCTCTTCATCCACCTCGAGCGAGTATTCAGCAGTCAATCTGGTTGAGGCTGTGTTTGACTATCGTTAATTGCAATTTGTTGTTGTTGTAGCCGTAGCTGCTGTCGCTTCAATTTCAACGGGTTTTTCTTTCCAATTATGTATAAGCTCGACAAGCTCAGCTCAACTGCCTCATTCGCTGGCAATAATAAAACTTATGAAGTAATAAGCAGACAGAGCGAGTGCGGAAGAGGCGACAGCGGGTGCAGGCATTAAGTAAATTGCATTTAACTGAGCTGTATGCCACGCCCCGTTCCGGCGCCCGTCCGACGCTGTCCAAGTAGCTTGAACGCATCAAGTGTCGCTCACGATTCCAAGCAAAACAGAAACTGAATCTGAAACGGCAACAACAACAGCAACTGAAACGGCAACAGAATCAGAACCAGAACTTAAGTCTGGCCTCTATGGCGACGGGTGCTCGCGCTTCTTCTTGTTCGTGACTTCAGACGGTGCTTCTAGCATACACTTCCGGCGGGTATTATAGGTTTTGCTATGGATGAGGATGAGGGAAGTAGTTGAAAATTATGTAGAACGAATCAGATTAAAGCTCATCGTTGATTTGATTGATGGATAGAGAGATTAATGGTTATGGAGAGGATATGAGCTGATATATTGATGAATTTATTGGATATTATAGATATTAGAGATCGAGATAGAAATAGATATAGAGGGAATTGTTAGATATGGATAGGATATGATCAGATGTATTGATGAAATTCCACATATTTTAGAGATTGAAATAGACATAGATATAGAGGGAGACAGATGGATTTTGTTATATTTAAAAAAAAGTTATAGAATACAAAATAGAATAGAAATATATTTGTATAAATTTATATATATATAGAAAGTTATATAGATTAAAAGAAGTATAGATAGATTGACAGCTTGGTATATATCACTAGATACCCAGCTACATAAAATAGAAATTTAGATTTTAGATTAAGGCAAGGGTATTTAGCTGTCGGTTATGTAAAGTTTCCAGTTTATTTCTCGTTATTTCATTTGTTAAACTTTATGTTGCCGGCACATTCCAGAGTCAGATTCAGTTGCTGTTTGATAGTTTCTTGGCTCGCCTTGGGGCAGCACAAGTTTGTTGCTTGGTCTCAGAGTGTTGAGCTGTGGCTGCCATTATAAATAAAAAGAATATAATAGTTGACATCGAGCTGATAATAAATGCCATTAAACTATCAAAATAATTGCTGCAGACCGGGAGCGAGATGCCATTTAAAAGTCTTTAAAGGCGATTTCTGCAATTTATTTAAGCAGAAATGCGACAAGCATCCGACATTTATCCCACAGCGCAGAGCAGTGTCTGAGTTATCATTGAATTCTTTTTCAGTTTTTCACTTTGTGTAAATATGTAATATGTGTGTGTGTGTGTGTGTGTGTGTGTGCTTTCCTCTTTGTGAACTGTCAACGATATCAACGTAGATATCATTGTGGCTGCCTCTTTGTGCCATTGATACACTTGTCGCTCTCGCTCTCCCACTCCCTTTCTCTCTCTCTCTCTCTCTCTTTCTCTCTCTCTCTCTGTTTACCTCTTCGCGCTGTGCGCTTGTCATAATCCTTTTTGATAACATTTTATGTCACAAGCCATAGCCAAACACTCGACGTTGTCTATGACTTTAACCCTTGACAGCGACGTCTGTCTGTCCCATGCACAGCACTTGATAACTTTACACTTGAGTCTCTTCAGCAGAGCTGCTGCCACCCATTTGCCCTCCAGCTCCCTCCTCTGACCCTCGTTCTCTCTCTCCCTCTCTCCCTCTCTCTATATTTGCTGTAGCTACTCAAAGCGCGATAAGCAGCTAATGGCCTCCTACACTTCCTACTTTCTATCTATACCTCTCTAGCACACAAAGTGCCCGCATATCTCTCTATGTGTATGTGTGCATGTGTGTATGTGTGTGTTTGAGTATGTTTGTGTCCAGAGCTGAGTCCATTCAATTGACTGCCTTCGTTTAGGTCATCCACTATCAACACATGCTCACATATCGCGCATCATGTGTCGTCTTCATTGTATTTGCTCTCTGATTCGTATAGCGCAGAAAAAGCAGCTCGAGTTGCCCTCTCCCCCTCTCGACAGGCCTCTCTGTCTGCCACACATTCATCAAAATCCGCTTAATATGAGCGTCCATTGATATGAGTTTCTTTTTCAAGCAGATCTTCACTTTAATCTTCATTTCATTTCAGCTCATTCGCTACACGCGGCGTATGAGTAATCACGACCTTTCACATTGAAGCACATTAAAAACCTTGTACTTCTCGATGTGTATATATGATTATGTATATATATTTAGCTTAGCACCCAAGCTAAAAAATGTTAAAGAGTGTTTTCTTTCTTCTTTCAAATGAAAATAATCTGAGGTGCGAGAAATGGTTTTATTACAAATTTGAGTAATTTAACTAAATTGTGTGCGAACTGGTTGTGTTTCGGTCCGGGTGCACATTAAGCAGACGTGAAGATGGAAAGCCTTGATAGAGAGTAGCGCGCAGGCAGAGCCAGAGACAGATTTATGGTCTACTAAATAATTTAATGCGATATGTTCAAACTAAAGATTTTGCGCGTATTAAATGCGATTTTTATATGTAAACTAAATAAAAACTAATGAATTTCTAATATTGAATGAGATTTCATAAGTAAACTATTTGAATACCTTAAATTTTCCTGACTATTGAATGGGATTTCTTAAGTAAACTTATGCAAACGAAAGATTTCTCAAGTGTTGATTTATATTTTATATGTAAACTATAAAATATTAAGCATATTTATGATTATCTAAAGAATCATGATATATATGTATACATATGCAAGTGGTAGATCTAAAGAAGATATGTCAGAATTTGGAGCTCTCTATGAGTCGTACGGCATATATCTACATAGATCACAAATAACGAAACTTATATGTAGATTATTTTGAGGTTCTTTATATTTATTTATTTATTTATTTTTTTCATAGTTAGTTTTCTGAACAAAATCCTAATCTGTTGAAAATTTCTTATTAAGCTAAGCTTTTCATTTTTCTTTGTTACCTTGGCCTTTTCATTTGCTTGTGATTTGTATATACATTTTTGCTTTAAATAAATTTACTTAGCATATACATACATACATCTATTTGAGGACAAAAAGTAGAAAATAGGTTTTTATCTAGTTAAACTTCATTGTCAAATTCATTCTAGCTCTTGTTTACATTTTCTACAGCTTCTCTGACTTTCCCATAATTGAAATAACTCTACTCGACCCATCACTACTGCTTCTTCCTCTTCTACTAGCACTACACCTCTTCCTCTTCCTCTTTCTCTTCTCGTATCCCATGGTGCATGTCAGCTTAACTAGGCGTCTACCCTAAACACCCGCTGTCAGTATCATTGACTGTCTATAAACATTTAACTGATTGTCTTTATTTGTTGTAGGCACTGATCTGGGCCCTAGGCTCTCCCTCTCCCTCTCCCTCTCCCTCTCCCTCTCCCTCTCTCGCTCACTCTTTTACTCCTTTTCTTTTTGTATTACATGCTTATTTCAGTGTGTGGCATTGGGAATGACAGGTGGATGCTACTGCAGCATGTTTGATAATTTGTTTTTAAACGGCTTGTATGGCCCATTGTTAATGTTGTTCTTGTAGTTGTTAAGCTGTTGTCGAACGAGCCAGCAGCAGCAGCACAAACACACACACACATTACACCTGTGTGTGTGTGTGTGCGTGTTTGAGAAAAAAGCAAAGTTTTCTTCAGCCTCGCGCCCATTTGGCAACCGAAGCGTCAACGTTTGCCTGGAACGTGCCCTGAATGCGAGCAGTTAGCAGACCGGCACACACACACACACACACACACACACACACACACACACACACACATTTGCTGTTTGGCTTTTTATATTTGCTGGCAGCTTCTACAACGCCATAATAAAAGCGTTTTAAGTGAAATTCAGTGCCTCAACCGTAAATCGTAAAATTCAGTTTTCAATGTTTTTCAACGTTTTTCTTTTGGTTTTTTCTGGCTTTTGTTTTGTGTATGTTCTTTGGCTTTTACTCTATTTGCTGTGTTGTCTCTCAGCTCTGTTCGAGTTGTTAGCGGCGATATTTCTCGTGCTTTATTGGCAACAAAACTACTTACAAATATATTTTAAGCGTAAATCCGCAGTGGAACGCGTTCTGAATTGAATTAGACTCTCATACTCTTCTACTCTACATCTCTCTCATCCTCTCGTCCTCCTCACCCACCCGCTGTCTAGTTTGAGAGCAATTTAACAATTAGCTGCGAGCCGCATAACGAATGAATTCTTCAACGTCGTCTTCGTCGCCAGTCTGTCTCACATATTTGTTCGCCAGCTCGCTTTAACCGTCTAGCTGTCTCGCTCACGCACACATTCTCATGCTTTCTAGCAGCTTCTGCTGCCGTTCAATGACACGCTGCATGCTGCTCGCTGCGCTGCTCTGCTGCTCTGCTCTGCTGCTCTGCTTTGCTCACTTCTGCTTTGCTGCTTCCTCTTGCCCGTGTTCCATCAGCAGCGCGCCATCTCTTTCACTCTGACGCTGCAGCGCTGCAGTTTGGCATTGCTTCTTGTGCCGTTTATTTATTGTTTATCTATGTCTCTTTTCATTTGCATTGTTTATTTTCGGTGGCTTATGCCGCCTTGTCGATCAGACCTCATGCTCTCACTCCCCGCCCCTCGCTCTCTCGCTCGATTGTCGATTATTTTGTTTTCTTTTTTTCGCTTTATTTTTTTTTTCGCATGCAAAGCATTGCCAACAGCAGCGAGCGATAAACAGCGAATCAGACAGCGAAGACAGTGGGACAGACGGTCGAACAGACAGCGCATAAACAAGACGCAAGGCACATGCCAGCTGCAGAGGCGGATAAGAAAGAGCTGCGACAAGCAACTGTAAGTTGGGAAGGGGAATGGGAGAGGGAGAGCAGGAGAGCGGGCAGCCAGCACAAAGTGTAAACAGCGACAACCGCAAAAGGCTTTTCGCATTTTAATAGAAATGTGATTCGTCTTGTCTCCACGTCTCTTTGCACTCGCTACCCCCTAACTCCTCCAGCCCCCCTCTCCCACTCCTTTCACTGTGCAGCTTTGGCTGTTGCTGTTTGCTGTCGTCTCGCCAGCTGCACAAGAGAACTGAAGTCTTATTGTTATACTCTACGTGGAAATTGAAGCACAGCATAACTATTGTTCAGTTTGTATGGAGGAGAGGAACTTGAAAGTTAGGATTATTATAAAAATTGAAGGAAAATAAGAGAGATCATTAGTTCATGATTAAGAAAAGCTCGAGTAGAAGAAAACTTTGCGTAAAAAAAAAGAAAAATTTAATAACAAAAATATGCCATAATTATAATTAAATATTAAAAGCTAAAAAAAAAATAAAATAAAAAATAATAATAAAGTAATAATAAAGAAATAAAAAAATAATTTAAAAAAATAATGATAATGAATAAATTAAAGAAATAAAAAGGATTCATTAATTAAATAAATAAATAATAAAAAAAAAAAAAAATAATGAAAACGAAAAATTGTAACGTTTAAAGGAAAATCAAATTATACTCTTCTTAAAGGCTTCAAGATACAATATGATATTATAGTAATAGTATAATATATAATAAAATAAACAAAAAATATGCTTCTCTTTAAATCTATTCAGTTAGTCTCGGTTGGATTATAAAAGATTAAAGTATATAGTGGCCTTTCCCACTTTTAATTATCCAGCTTAGCTGCATAGAGTATATAAGAAGCTAAATACTTTTCCTCAAGATTTATGACTTTCCGCTCGTATATGTATATGTGTATATGTATATCTTCCCTTTGATTTCTCAGCATTGTCATCGATTGTCTATTTTCATGCTGTGTGTTTGGGCGCGTGACTTTGAGAATCGTTTTTCACACACATAAATAGAAAGCACACACATACACACATGCACACACAGGCAGACGCAGACAGACAATCACATAAACATTTGATTATGCGGAGAATTTGGCTTTGCATTTACCACAGCGTTTTCCGGGCGCTTTTCCGCTTCTTCCCCCCCTGACTTTGACTTGTCAATGCGAGCGGCGAGCAAATAACAAAATATTATGCTACGTGATTTGCAACAGCATTTGGCGCTTGAATGAATGCTGATTGCATTCGGATTTCTGAATTTTGGCATAATATGCATATGTGTATTGGTGTGTGTGTGTGTTGATGTGTGTGTGTGTGTGGGCGTAAATTGGGCTGCCATTTGGCAAAGCCTTCTCCAGCGCCCACTTGCTGCCATAAAAGGCGTAAACATTTAATTTCCATGTGCCACATGAAGTGGCAGCTGAATGGGAGAGAGAGGGGGTTACGGCAGCCTGGGGAGCTAGGGCCCAAAACAAATGCAAAACAAACCAAGTGTTAAATATTTGACATGGGCATGACGACAACGACGAAAATTTCCAGAGCCAAAGGCAAAAACTCTGCTGCATTTCCTGACATGCCAAGTAATGCATGCGGCATATGTGTCTGCCTGTGTGTGTGTGTGTGTTTGTGTGTGTGCTTGGAGTGCCTAGCGAGGCGTCTTCCGCTAATGACTTTTGCTTGCCTGCCTGACAGCCCGCCAGCCCCCCACCTGCCCCGCCTCCTGCCAACTGGCACTTCATTATTTTGAGCTGCTGCCCGCGTTGAATTCTTCTTCTGGGGCCTCCTTAAATGGTTCAAGGTGTTGACTTTGTAGCGCAAACTAAGTGAGTTGCTTGTCTCCCACATGGACACATACATATACACATATGTACATGCACATGCATATGTATTTGTGCTTGTATTTCACTGCCTACACCTGCAGCAGCTGCCGCTGTCCTGTTAATGGCTTCCGTCCGCCCTTTCCCTGTCGCCAAGAGCTAAGCAACATTCGCACTCACACACACACACACATACAGACACATAGTCATTGTCTGTCATGGCGTAAAATGATTTCCGTCATGCACTCACCACACCTCCCTTACCCACACACACACCCACACTCACTCCCTCTCCCTCTCCCGCTCACTCTCACCTGCTCGTCACCTTGCTTCAATTCCTTTCACATATCTTTGCACTTGACACTCTTCACTTGGGTGGCCCGGCCTTTTGCAGGCGCCACAGTTTGAGCTGCACCGTTTTAATTACAGTTTGGCCAGCATTGACACCGGCCGGGCTAAAAAAAAAGAAATACCATTGTTGCAGCAGCCGCCATTGTCAGCCAACCTCTCATATTTCACAGTCACCCTGTGTATGGCCAGCTACTTTTATTTTAGCCTTTTCCACAATTTACAGCTAGGCGAGCGTCTATTGTCTCGCTTGTTAGACGGGCCGGCCCCAACAATTTCAGCATACATACTCTGTAATCCTAGAGGCGAGCATGTGCATCATACGGGGGCATCATAGCTGCAGAGGGAGAGCAAATCTTGAAACTATGCAAATATGAATAGAGCTGATGTCGAGAAGCTTAAGAGTGAGAGTAGTCTGAATTGGTGCGTAGGATCTATATGGCATGGTTTATGGTATGCTTAAGAGGGTTTAATTTTGAGTAGTAGTATTAGCTTAACTCGAGAACTTTAAGAGCCAAAGCTTACAAATTTCATATAGCTATGAAGTTCAAGAGCTTGAAGAGTAAGATTATATACAATTAATGTATAATATGATGTTATCTAGAAGGTTTAATCTGTACTTGAAACTCTTTAGCTGGAGAGCTTTGAGAGCTAGACTGAAGTAATTTGATAAGAAGCCTCTATACTTAATAGGCTCAGACTCTAGATTCTATTATAATTTAAGAGGTAAATTCTTAAGAGCTTAGCTAAGAAGCTCGAGAAGAACTGAAGATTAAAGACTTGGAATGTGGTAGCTGTCAAGCTTAAGGTATGAGTACTGCACATATTCAATGATATAGAAGACACATAAAAACCAAGTTAATATTAAATTGTAGATTGTAAATATTTTCCTATATTTTACTATAATACAGCTTAAGGACATCCTAATTTAACCATATATAAATTGAACATCTCTAAAAGAACTCAACACACACATTTCTACCGGATTACCTATTACGTGGTATCTGCCAGTCAGTCACACTCGTCGTCTACACGACTCCCACTTCGTGTTCTGCTACTCCATATCCATTGTGTTGTGCTGTGCTCTGCTGTGTGTTCTATGCTTCCTGCTCAGCTGCAAATGTTTGCTTGGTTTGTTTTGACTGGCTTGGCGCTTAAGATGAGCGGCTGCCACGCCCACAATTGTTATATGGCAAACAGCCAGCAGACTGTTGTTGGCCATAATAAACCACGAGCCGCGCATACCAAACGTCTACAATTACCGTTGTATATATCTCAGTCTGTTGTTCTCCAAGGGGCCTTCGCCACAAAACAGAGCAGAGAAGCAAATAAAAATGTAGAAGCAAGAGCAAAGAGCCCAAGGAGGAAAATGGAAAACTCGTGCACTTTTTCTTGTACTCGGAAGCGGCTACTTTTCCTAACGGGTCAAGATAAAATGTGTATGTCCATCCACGGTGGGGCAGCGGCCGGAGCTGGGCCAAGGGACGGACCGGCTTCACCTGCAAATTGAAAATTATTTTCCATTTAGTTTTTATGGCGAAATATTCAAAATGTGTGTTCATTCCCATTTTAATGCGCAAAGGGTCAGCTCGAGAGGAAAGCAAATTATGAAAATGTTTGCGGAACATGTTTTGAGGAAATGCTGTGCGCGAAACCAAGTGGAAATAATGGTCATCAGAATTTAGATTGGGCCATTCTCATGAATGCCTCGCCCTCACGGGTCGTTGGCGGCGATGGCTCGATGCTATTCGAAAATGAAAACATCAACATTTAGTGGCTATCGAAAGACGTATTTAGTTCGAAATGACCAACATAATGTACGAGGGGAAGGTAAAGAAGAAGAATACTTGAAGTTTGTATTCTTTAAGGCATTTAATGTGGGCTTCATATTTAAGGATTACTTTAAGTTTGCCTTGAGAAATATTTGCTATGCATACTTTTCCTAATTGGATTATAAGCTGATTTGTATTGCATGATAGAATTCTAGGTATTGCAACTATTCAAATAAATATTCAATTAAGGGGGAGGGTGGGAGAGTTAGTAATGCCTGACTGGAACGAACCCGAAACGAGGCGTAGAGCTGTTGTACAGGGAGAAGGAAATACGTATGAAAAGCAATATAGAATATGTTCTTCGTTCTATTTAAGAATAACACCCACTCTTTATTCTTTATCTTTATCTTTCTAACCTCATTCAGAAGACTTTAGATCGGAATTCCCATTTTGAATGGCTATAAAAATGACATTCTTAGTTGTATTTGCTGATAATGCCTAACAAAGAGTAGCTTAGGTTAATCGGATTCAGATATTAAGAGGAATATTCATTTGGAAACTATCAGAGATATTTGCTCAAGAAACTCTCCTATCCACTTGGCTCTGAAATCGACCTGCTTCACTTTCTTGCAGCTTTAAGCATATGCTACATGTCTTGATTTTCAATCCACTCTATGCTCTACTTCGTGTTTTCATGATTCAGTGCCTCTCTACGCGCTTCTCAGCCAATTGGCACATCATTCACAGCACTCCACACTGCTTATTATGCCGGCCTGGCGATGGCTTGGCTGCCAGCGCATAAACAAATGATTGACTGTGTGTGTATGCAAATGAGTAGCGCCAATGCTGGCCAAGAGATTGCGGCCGACACACGCCCCCTTCAACCACCGCCCACAACAAGCGCAGAAAAGAAAACCAAAAAAAAAAAAATTTTTCGGTGCAGAGATGAGGCTGCGTGGCTGTCTTCAGGCCAACTCATCAGCTTGATGGGCGGCGGGCGGCTCCAGAGTAGAGGGGGGCGTGGTTGGCAAATATTGACAGAGACAACAAGCAGCAAACTATGCGATTCAGCCAACCGCCAACCACTTGACTGACTTTTGTTGCAAATTATGATGATGATTATGATGATAATGATTATTATTATTATTATTATTATTATTATTATTATTATTATTATTATTATTGAGATTGCGAATTTGCATAGACTGGTGAGGCAGGTGAACCAGGTGAGCCACTGAGGTGGTTCCCAGGACGCAGCCAGGCAACGAGCAACGAGCATTGCATTTCAATGACAGAGCGCGAGTCCAATGCTCCTTCAGTTACTTTTTTCTTTCTCTCATTTATTTTTGTTAGCTGCTTCAACTCCGTCCGGGTTTGAGTTTCCAGTTTGACTTGCATCTGGCTGTCTGTCTGTCTGTCTGTCGGTCGTTTTGGTTGTGATTCTGATTTGATTACATTAGCTGGCAACGTTGTCGCCGCCTCGCCTGCCTCGAGGCTCCGACTATATTCATTTTAAAGTTCATTTACTTACCTCAACAACTTGCAGTTGCTTTCTTCCTTTCCCTCTCTCACTCTCTCGCTCTCTCTCTCTCTCCGTCGCCAAACATCCTATACTTCCGGCCGTATTATTTACTCAAGTGCGGGATTTCTAGTTCGCCTCTCAACTACTCAGCACTTCAGGCGCGCCACGCCCATCTGGGCGTGATTTGTTTCAGCTATTGCTGTGACTGTTTCGACAAGTATTTCTTTTAGTTCCATCTTTTGTATCTTCAAGACGAGTATCTTTCTATCTAGCACCGCATTTCGGCATTTACACAAAATTTGCAAGTCATAAACAAGTTTTTGCTTTTTACTTTACCTGCGTTTTACTTTGCTTTCTGTGTCTTTATTTTATTTGGCTTTTAGGCGGTTCTTTATTTTTATTTTTATTTTGATTTTGTGTTTTGTTTTGCGGTTGCATGATTTGTGTGCTCTTTATTTACTTTTTTTTTTTGTTTTTGTTTTACTTCGCAACCTGCAATGAAGTCATAAATTCTGAATTACTCGAAACTGAAAAGTTTCAGGAAGTTTATTTCTTGCGTTTCTTTTTGAAGTTTCGGGTCTCTGGCAAATGAGCTCATTAGAAGTGTTTGTACTTGGCATTAGGCCCCTCGACGGCTGTGAATTCTGCAAGATAATCGAATTGTTGCTCGGCGCTTATAAGGAAGTCTAAAAATACTTTAGCCATTGGATTGAAGTGAGCGCAAAAAAAAAGCAACCTCAAAATGATAAATGAAATGATCATTAGCTGCTGCTGCGAGAGGTTATTTACATGGGAAGTTGTTTTAGCAGTTGGGTTAGAGCTAAATGAGAGTTTAGTTGGATTGAATGAAAGACTAATGGAAGATTAGAGTTTCGAGAGGTATTTTATCTAGAGAGTTTATTGAAAGTGTAGGTGTCTGAAATAGATTAGTTTATTTATATATATTATAATATGATTTGGAATCATTTGAATTGCCAAGTATTTCGTATACTAGAGCCAAATGTAGAATTCAAGTTTAGCCTCTGATTCCTCAAGCTATCTTTTCAACGATTAAACAAATTTAAATATTTTTATATCATTCTCATTTTACTTACTCTTCTTCTACTCTCAATATTCTCGCATTCAATTAAATTCATCAATTACGTATAAAACCAAGATATCTCTGTACATCATCGCTTTATCGCTCTATCTTTCGCATCGTGAACAGCGACTGTCACATCGAGTTGACAGCGCGCTTCGAGAGCGAAGCCAGAGAACGACGACAAGTATTTTTCACCTGAGTCTTTGCTGTTGCTGTTTTCTGGTATCGAAATGGTCGAGCCGCGCAACTCATTTGCCTGAGTGCTTTCCGTTGTTTGTTTGCTAGTAATTTGCAAAAGGAAAAGCGACAGAAAAAAAACGCGCGGCAAGAACAAAAGCTATATATCGCAGATATGTAAACGGAAAAGTTCTATTCGCGATGTCCTTGAGCCAGGGGAACAGCAAAAAAGAAGAAAATAAGAGACAAATAATGTTAAATATAAACAGCAACAGCCAAAAGAAAAACTGGGCAACCATCAATCAAACGACGACCGTTACTGCTCGGTAGGCGTGGCCAGCCCATCAGCTGTTTAGGCTGTCGCATTAGCCAGAGCACATCGGGAGCCGTGTTCAATGCCAACCGCTGGGAAATATATCAGGTGTGTCACTGTGCAGTGCTTTTCCAACTCTGGCCACAAGCCACTTAAATATGGCAGCTAAATTAGCATATGACTCATGGCTCGAATGTCCTCCGTTTGCTTGGCCATTAATAATGAAAAGGAAAAAAGGAAAAGGAAAAAAAAATACAGAAGGGAAATGTCGAAAACAATTTGTGTAGCCAGCTTTTTGGGCGCTATGGCAATAACCAGTTAAAAATAGCTAAAAAGCTAACAAACAGAAAGGGCCACTCGTGAGGTTTAGTGTGTTTGTTACCAATTAGGTTAGGGGGGGGCAGAGGTAGGGTGGGAGTGGCTGCTGAAGTGCTTCGCATTGCATAACAGGAATTGTCATTCGCAAATATTACACATACGCCCAGTTGAGCTTTACAATTGGGAACAACAACAGCTTCTAGCCAGCAGCTGGGCCACGTTTGACAATTTGTATAAAAGGATGCAGTCAGCTGTATATATAAATATATATGTATATATATAGAGAGAGAGAGAGAAAGATAAATACATATACACATGTAGATAGAGAGATATATGTGCATACATCACTCCGGTTTACGGACTACGGACTCCAGAGTCTGGAAGTCAAAAACCCGTACTGATGCTGCCTCGCCTCAATGATTGCGCAACATTAGTGTTGCTCGTTGTTGCGTGTGCCTGCCTGCATTCTTTGTAGAGTATATTTACTGTTGACCCGAGCTGCATGTGCACTATGCAGTCACAGTTGCAGTTGCAGTCGGAGATGGTTGGCGCTATGAGTGGATGCATGGAATGCATGTTTAATGTGAATATACTTTAAAGAATTTTCATAAGTACCAGAGATACCTGCACGCTGATGCTGCTAGCTTGGTATTTAATAACTCTTCTAGAATGAGAGAATGGATGAAAAGCATGGAATAGATAATTTTCTATTGTTATGATTAAATTATAAACTATTTAATGATATTTTTCTTAATAAATAATCTTTATATAAGTAAAGGAAATACAATATTTATCTAAGAAATTTTTCTCAGTTCTAGAGTATAGATTAAAGAGCATACCCTAGAGTGTTAAGTAGACATATGATGGTATAAGAGTAATCAAAAGCTCTCTTTTATACTTGAATCCTTCTTTGGAAATTGAAATTAAATTTTAATCAAATTTGTAGCAGTACAGAATTTTTTATGTTGACAGCTATAAAGCTCTATTTACACCCCTCTCTCTATCTGCTTTGAACCCTCTTTCTGACTGCCTCGCTGTGTTTGACCATTTTCTATTTTCCATAAAAAACTAAAATTTAATTTTCTGCCATGCTTTGGCATTAAGCAAACACATGGCTTAAATTAATTAAAATTTGTTGTCTATTTTTTGTTGCGAGAATTTCCTATGAAATTAAATGCGCCAAGAGCATAAAATGTTCGGACTTTTTCATATGCATTTTCCTTTCGCCCTACACTTTTTCTCTCTCTCTCTCTCTGCAGCAGCTATTTTCTTTTGCGTTTTTCCAGCTTGCTATGCAGCAGTCATTTTTGCACTAGTTATGCAATGGCTGTGATTTGTTTGGGGCTTAAGCAAATATCTGCCCACGCATACTACGAACCCCCGCCCCCTGCTTCCCCTGTGTCCTTTTGGCCTCTAGCCTGCTGGAGCTATGTCCTAATGTCAACGATTTTTGCTCTGTCTCTCGCTTGATATTTTCCTGCGAACTTTTCTGTGTGCTTAGAAATATTTTTCTCTCGCTTTGGCCTTGATAATTTAATATAGAATTTTTTGTTGGCTTTTGCATGCTCTCTGGCCGTTCGTCTGTCTGTCCGTCTGTCTGCCTTGGCTAAACTAATAAACTATGTTAGTTTTTCCTGCTCTTGTTTTTGTTTTTGCTGCCTAATGCATTCCTGCGTGGGAATTTCAATTTGTTGCAGCACGTGTTCTGTCTACGCTCTATAATTGACTTTGCCAGCGAAGGCTGTCACATATGTGTGTGTGTGTGACTTTATATATATATGTGTGTGCTTGTGTTTGTGTGTGTATCATTATCGATTGTCTGTCAGCTGTGCGCTGCAAAGTTTTTGCTTTACCTTTGCATTTTGACCATCTTGTCTCAGCCCGCATTTCAAAAAGTTTTCTAAAAAGCTCTGGCCTTCATACTAGAACTAGTAGCACCGTCTCTTTCTGCCTTTCTCTCTCTCTCACCTAGACTACAAATCCGTGTGCACCTTTGACAAAAAAGCAAACTTTGCCAAAGACATAGCTGTGGGGGCGTGGTTTTGTCACATGCATTTTTAATGCGACACAGTGCAGCGCAGGGGGCGTGGCATGGCATGGCCTGGCCTGGCCGGAGCGCGTGTTGTTTGGCTTAGCTGACGCAATGCGACAGTTTTTAGTTGAAAGCCTTTTTTTCTGACCAGTCCAAATGGCAGAAGAGCAACTGCACGCCACGCAAATTGAATTGGTTTTAGAGAGCTCACACACACACACAAGCAAACACACACAGGCACACACTCACACATGAATTCCCACTATAATGCTCTGCTGGAAATAATCGCTTCCGCTTGACTTTGCGTCAATTATGTCAAAAAGCTGTGCGCTCCATCAGGAGCAGGAGCAGCAGCTGAACTGAAATGGAATGTTGCAAACCCTTCAACTCACAACGCATCAGAATCAAAAGCTCAGCGCTGGATCGGAGCGAGGGGGGCAGTCTGTGTGGCACGCATTGCTGCTGCAACATTTGATGTTTTGTCTGCTTTTGTTATGTGACAGCAAATTCTTGAGTGCGCGCCTTAACTAATTGCCAAGGCTCCGTCGGGCGACCCTCGTCTAATTGAAACATTAACTGTTTGAAAAACGGCAGCAATTTTCGTTGCATAAAAGATTTAAATTCATTTGCGGGCCCGCGGGGCAACTCAGCCCAAGTCAGCTCAACTGAAGCCAGTGCTCAGTGCGCTGTTAGCTCTCGAACTCTCAAAAGCGACGACGCCCGACGACTCAAAGGAAGCACTCAATTTATGCAAATCTCATGTAAATCTGTTGAGACGCCGACCAGAGCCAGGGCCAGGGCCATGACTGGGGGGAGGGATTGGGTAGGAATTGCAAGCAGAATTGTCAATGCTGTGAGCCGAGTGAGGAGACGGAGTCGGAGTCTGGGTGCGTGTGTATACAGCTTAGTATGATGGTAAATGTTAGGGTATGACAACAGCAGGAGGAGGAGGAGGAGGAAGAGGAGCAGCAGCCGCAGCTTCTCAGTGCGGAATGCCAATTTGAATGTGCGTTAAATGGCAATTTACAGTTGAGGAGCAACTGGAGCAAATCGTAGACATGGGCATATGTAAGGCAAATAATGGCGCGACTATAAAAAATAATGAGCCACTGGCTCTGGGAACAAAAAAGGAAACAAAAACAACGAAAAAAAACGTTGCTACGTGACACACTAGAAATCAGGGACGACTTCCAGAGAAGAGAGCACAGATAACTGGGGGATGGCCATAGAAAAACGAAAAATAATTGAACTTGGCTCAGAGATGTTAAAGCTAAGCGCTGCATGTCAAGGAACAAGCTAAAAAAGAAAATGAATAAGTAAAATAAATTTGGTGATTAAAGGAGATTAAAGTAGGCAAAAAGAAAGAGGGGATTAAGCAAGAGAAGGGCAGAGGAAAGAGAGGGATAAATGATTGGGTTGTCTAGTAGAGATTACAGCAATGGAAGCTGTAGTTTTGGATATGGAAAATATATATTATAATTGGTTTGAATATAACAAATCTAATAATAATATATTTTATAAAAATAATTGTAAAATAAAATAAAAATTAAATGAATCAAATAAAACAAAAATTTAATAATTATAATAGCTACACAAAATAAATACATGGATATAAAAATAAATAAAATAATATAACAAATAAAAAATCAGAAAAATCAAAAAAATATTATTAAATATTAAAAATAAAAATAATGAAAATTAAATTTTATTAATAAATATATATTATATATACATGCATGTTATATATTTTTTTATACAAATAAAAATGTGGCTCTTGCTATTCCTTCCTTTCATTTTACTACAAGCATCTCTTCTAGACAATCTCTGTCTATACCTGTCTTGCTATCTCTCTCTAACTTTCATACATTCCTCTGCTTAAGCTCTCTTAGGATATTTGAAAAAACTACGAAAGCACATTAGTGTCTAGCTAAGTCTTTAGCTCTTGCTGCTCTCTAGTCTCCATTTAAAGCTATTTAGCTAAACCTGTCCTAAGGGCAATTAAAGAGTTGCCGAAAGCCACAAATCTCATTTCCGTGCGTTGACAAATGAGAGAATTCATATCCCGCACAGCAGCTCATATATGTATATAGATATATATAATTTTTGTTGGGGTCCGCCTCATTGGTCGCTTCTCACGCATCGCCGAGCTGCATTTGAGGTGCATTGGGTAAGCAGAGCTGTGAAAAAATGCCAAATGCTAAAACAAGAAAAACAGCTCAAGCTTATGGCAAAGAGAGTGAGAGAGGGGAGAGGGAGGGTATACCCCTTGGGGCGCTTAGCCGAGGGTTGCTCAGCTGCGCGCTTATGGAGCCGGACGAGCTGCTGCTGCGGCTGCTGCTGCTGCTGCTGTTGCTGCTGCTCCTGCTGCTGCTGCTTCGTTTGCGTTCAAAGTGCAGACACGTGCCATATTTTCGGACCGTAGCCGGGCTACAGTGGTGGCCAAAAATATTGCACACAGTTGCGACTTCAAGTTGTCGTCGAAGCCAAGCGTCATGGGCGGTGAGGTTTTCGCTGTGGCTTTGGTTCATTGTACGGCAACGCACCGTGCCGAATTTGCATGGCTGGCTGACAGGCACAACACAACCACCCCAACCCATTCAGCCAGCCAGCCAGCCACCCAACCACCCAACCACCCTGTGCATACATCATTCAAAATATGCACAACCACCCGGTTGAGCCTCTGGACGCTATCACAAGCTGCCACACGTTGGCATTGCAACATTTGCTAGCCATGTTATGTAAGCTACTGTTGTTGTTGTTGCTGTTGTTGTTGTTACTGTTGCTGTTGCTTATCAGGCGCCCATTTGGCAGCCCCTTTTGGGGGTTGTTTAGCATTTTTAGGGGTTGGCCTGCAATCGATATGCGTCTGACAAAACGAGCGCACGGCGCTACGCTTTCCTCTTTTTTTGGTGCTTCACTTTTTATTTTGCGGTAGGCACACAATTCTTTGACCAGTCTAACTAACTGGACTGACCCACCGGCCGATCCGGCTGGCAGCAGGTGGAGCCAAAGTGCAGCTCCATGAGTTAAGCACTCGATAAGCGCGCTCGAATTTATTTTTATGATTTTGTTCGTTGTTGTTTTCATTTTTGTTTTTCTCTTGTTTTCCAGCTCACAAATTTGTCTTTGTTGTTGTTGCCCTTGACAGCCATTGAAGTTGTTTTTCTTTTCCTTTTTCCTTTTTTTTTTTTTATTTCCTTTTGTTTTCTTGCCGGGCGGCTCACGCAATATTCGATTTCACACTCTGCGCCCGCCCGAATTTACATTTTTTTTTATCGAGAGCCTCGTCACCTTTTGTACAATTTCTAATTTGAAACCAATTAAAGTTGTCAAAGTTGCAACTTTTTTTTTACTTTTTTCCTTTTTTTGTTGTGCGAGAGGTCTGACGAGCTAATCCGGGCTCTCGGAGCATATATTTATTTTCATTAAAGATGCCAAAGTTTTAAATTTCATTTGCACAAAATTTGTTTGTGTGCCTTGTTTATTGCGTACTCGACGGCAGCAGAAGAGCCAAGCCAAGCCAAGCCGAGCCGAGCCGAGCCGGGCAGAGCGGAGCAGGAAGGAAAAGCGTTGGAAAATTCAATTTGCCGCTGCCCTCTGGGTGGTCTGATTGATGGGCAATGCCTCGGTACAGTTTTAACATGAATATATGCAGATGAACATATATATATATATGGGCGAAGTTTTTGCCAGCTGAATTTGTCAGCTAATCTGAGGCGATAAAGTGAAGAGAACGAGATTCTGGAAATGAAAGCTGTCTAGGCAAAACGAAGAAAAAAAAGTAGAAATGTATTTGCAAATATGTGATTTCTGTTTTCTTAAGTCAAATTGAATTCGAATTTGAAATTCTAGAGCAAGGACTTAGCCCAAAGCAAAGATAGATAGAAAGACAGATAAATTGAAGAAGAAGAAAAGGAAGCAACTATTTGATATGCTTTATTAGATGGCAAAGGCAATTGAGTTGGGTTAGTTTTAAATGATACGGAAATCAGCCAGCTTTAGCTAAAAACTTATACAAACGTATATACTCTATTCAATTCTAGAGCGAGTATTAAAATGCTTAATACATCTATAATAAAGAGTAAAGTTGTTATTTTATATATTTGCACAGCACTTTTTCGCAGCTTCTGCAGAAGCGCAAATTGCCATTGTGGTTAAAGAGGCGTATACTTAACATTCGCTTTGGATTAGAATGCGACGATCAAATTCTTGGCCAGCTCACGATTTGCATTCACAATTTCAACAAGTTTTGTGAATCGCGTGATTTGTTTCCCGCCCGTCAAATGTGCTAAAACTTTTATATTATTTAGTTATTAGCACTTGCGTAACGTTGATTGTTCGTCATTATCATCAGCAACGTCATCACGATCATCACGATTAGTCGTATTATTATTATTGTTGTGAATGCTTCAACACGTTTCGAGCATTTGATGAAAATTGTCACGACAATTGCCGCTCGTTGTTCGCCATGTAAATCAAATTTCTGCGAATAGAATTTCCACACTTTGTCGTAAATGAAATGAAAACCAAACGAGCAATCCGAATGGAAGTCGCTAACGTAGAAGTTGAAGTAGAAAAGTAAAAGGAAGCAAACACAAAAACAGAAACAGAAACAGAAAAAAACAAAACCAAGCTAATAAATTGGGTACGTGATAAAGAGCCCATTTCCACATATAAAATTTAGCAGTTAGCGTAATTGCTTATTATTGCATTTGCATATTTGGGCTGATTACGAATGCGCTTACATCAATGATTGACGTAATTGAAGAAGCGAAACGTACAGCAAATCTTATTAATAAAAGACAGAATTATTTAGATGGGGTGCAAAAGTGTGAAGTACTTCGATATAAAAGAAGAAGAATGGGCATCAGATAGATAGAATGAATGCAAATGAATGATTGACAGATAGATTGAAATGAATATATGTAGCTTGATTGATTGGTTAAGATAGATAGCTTGATTGAACGATTGTTGAACATTCAGAGCAAAATCCATAAAAAAAAGGTATTGATTATTCAAATAGAAATTGATTTCCCTAGCAAGTTCAATAGATAAGTATATAATACAGTTAGATATAACAGATTGATAGTTTGATTGACTGATTGACAGGCAGACACACAGTTTGCTGGCATCAATTATTCTGCATGTGAGGAACTAATTCAAAGTGTTAACTGATATATGCACTGTCCTTTGCTTAACTTTTCCACCTCATCTTGACAACTTTCAATTCGGGCAACACCAAAAACTTTCAGTTCAGCACATTTTCAAACGCAATTAGCCAAATTTGTAATCTCTGCCAGTTCTGTGAAACTCGGCACCAATGGCTGTCAAACTGCTTAAAGCCCAGGCATAGTTGGTTCAGCTCTCGTTGTGGCTTCTACTTCAGATTGGCAGTCAACTAGTGAGCTTTAGTGTCAACATTGTGTGCGTAATGAGAGCCGAGGATGAAGTTGCAGTTGCGCCTTTGTTACATAAGCCAGCCCAGGCAGAGCGCCATGGCAACAGCCTGGACTGACTGGCTGGATGGCTGGATGGCTGGCTGCCTGGTTGACTGGCTGCTGTGCATGTGTAATCAACATTAAACTGTATTTTGTAATCAAGCCACACACACACACACACACACACACACACACACTACTCACTCTGCAATGTGAGCTTCAAAGTTGCCAACTCAGCAGGCGGAAGTGAAAGCGTCGGCTGTTTTGAAAATGGCGTGTTTCAGGTGACGCTTTTTTCTTTAGCAACTGCAACTCATGACAGGTGAGAGAGAGGGAGTTAGGGAGGTGTGTGCGTGTGTGGAGCGTGCAGCGTTTAGCCTGGCAAACACATTACAAAATCTATACACACACGCTCCGAGCGCACTTTTAACCCATTAACGCCCGCCAGCTGCCCGAGCTCAGCTTCCTGATGACGCAGCTCAAAGCTGAAGCAGTTCTTGCTGCTCCTGCTGCTGTTGTTGTTGTTGTTCTTTCCTGCAAGTTGTTGAAGACAAAGAAAAAAAAATAGTGTCAACTTGCGTTTGCGGCATTTTAATGCCGCCCACAAGCATTTGAAGCAAAGGCAGCAGCGGCAAAGGCGTGGCAGCTGCCCCCAAGGCTTGTCTATTGTTTCCTGCTGCTGCCCTGCTTACACTTTTTTTCTTTGCTTTCCTTTCCTTTCTTTTCCCTTTTTGTTGCTCGACTTTCACACACACAAAACGCTTTATCGTCTGTGCATAATAAATTTCGTTGGCTTTTGTTGCTGCTTGGCCAAAAAGATTTCTGCAATTTTTGTATATCAAGTTATTGACAGTTCTGCACTCGCATTAGCAACACTTGCCTGCGCTTTTGGGTCCTCTTGTCATTATGATAGTAGTACTAGTTGTTGTTGTTGCTGCTCCTGCACTTATTGACAATATGCTGACTGCTCTGCAACAGCTGCCAGTGGCTGTCAAACCCATTAAGCGACGCGCACAAAAGCATGCAACAATATTCTCTCAACTTATATTTGACTTTGCCTCGTTTACTTTACTTTTCATATATATATATATATATTTTTTTTTTGGTTTTGTAATTATTTTAAAAGCGCAACTTGTGCACGTAACGACATTTGCGGCAGTCGCGCAGCAATTGCCACTTTTGCTAGAACATAAACAAAGAGCCACCCGAGCACCCACCCGCCAAAAAATAAATAAAAAACAAGTGTCTGCAGCGGCGCGTGGTTGAGGTTGGAGTTGGTGCTATGGATGGGCCCCAGCGACTTGGCTAGTTGTGCGTGCCTGCGTCAGCACAGTGGGGCAAGGTGTGGAAAGTTGCGTATAAAATACAAACATGTTTATAAAAAGAAATGAAAAAAAAAAACTATGTATACAAATATTATTTTTGAATAAAAACTTTTAAATTTTTATTAGTAAAGAAGAAAACAAAAATTCGCATAAAACAAATTATCATAATATTTAATTTCTTTATATTGTAATCCGTTTTCTCCAATTTATATTTGTTTTTATTAAAGAAAAAATATTGACAAGGCTTCATATATTTCTTTTAATATTATATTTTCTTGATATTTATTGGAAATTTCTAAATGTATTTCCCATTTATACAACTTTTCTCTACTTCATTTATTCCAACTTTTCAATCAGCCTTCAATTTTTTCTGATGAAACCCATTTTTTGCCATTCTACGTCTCAACATTTTTATTTACTCTCATTTGCCTTATCTACCACCTTCCAGCCGTTTGTCCGCTCATCCCCCCAGCTGTCAGCGTTTACCTTGCTCTTTCAGCACACTGTGCACACTAATCTCCAAGGACTTGCATTTTTTTGTACTATTTACCGTTTTTTTTTTTTTTTTTTTTTTTTTTTTTTTTTTTGTTTAAGGAGTGCTGCTCGAAACTCGCATATCATGCGAAAGTTAGGCGCCCTCATAAAGAACTGCGCCTGGTAACTTTTCGGCGACGTCTGCCCTGAGCCACGGCGACGTCGCGCTCCCACAAGTCAAGAGTTCAACTGGTTTGCAGCTTCATTTTTTTCGGTACTACCCCTACTACACTTATCAAACTTCATATTTACAAAGTTTAGCTGGAGCATGCAGCATGGAGCTGCTTTTGTTGCTCAACTTCTCTCTAGAGTCTACACGAAAAGTGGCAGCAGCAGAAGAAGAAGAAGAAGACGACGAAATAGTAGTAGAAAAAAGATTGGTTAGAGAGGGATAGGAAATTTGCGGCGCCGCGGGCCATTAGCCCAGACCCTGGAGGCCACTTCAAGGCGCGCCATGTCTCTCCTGCCTAATGATAATGATGAGCACGAATGCTCATTATTATGCATGCAGCTGGAATTGCCAGCAAAATTAAATGCTGCCAAATGTTTGCGCCGCCACTTGGAACAAGATTCACTCTAAAAATATTAAAATATGCATAAATTAGAAGAACTTGTTGTATGTATGTGTGTGTGTGTGTGTGTGTGTGGCGTCGACTCGACTCAAGCTGTTTGCCAAACATCTTTAAAGTCGCTCTTTGAGCACAAATCACGCGTTATAATGCGACTTTGGGTCGGAGGCGACTCTGGCTCTGCCCTCGGCTTGCCCTTTTCGCTACTCCAGCTGCCAAGGTCTCAAGTAGTTTTGCCTGCAACAGGCACGTGTCTGACTGACTGTCTGTCTGTCTGTCTTTCTGTATGTCTGACTGTCTGTCTTTCTGTATGTCTGACTGTCTGTCTGTCTGCTGAATGTTGCCTAGGCACAATTAGTTTTGTCATCATCCACTTGTCTGTCACTCTCTCCCTCTCTCTCTCCTTTACTCACTCTCTCGCTCTGTCACTCTCTACGTGCTGTTGCTCATTTGTGTGCACTTTTCAATTTGCCATTCAGTAAAATGTCTCGTAAATGTCAACGAGCAACAAAGATTGTATGCAATTTATGCTCACAATAGCAGCAGGCATACCCTGTAAAGAAAGTTGAAAATAAATTCTATTAAATATATGCAAATAGTGCTGCTCTATGCAAAATGTAAATTAATTGTAACTATATTAAATTTTAAAAAATTAAAGGAAATAAAAAAAAAAATAATAAAAAAAGTAAAATAAAATAATAAAATAAAAAGATAATAAAATGGTTAAAAATAATGAGAAAATTAAATAAGAACAAAGTAAATACAAAAATAAAATAACTTAGAACAAAAATAATTAAAAAATAAATATAAAAAAAATTTAAAAAAAAAATACAAAAAATTGTAGAAGTAATAATAAATTATAATTTAAATTAAAAAAAAAAATAATAATAATAATAATAATATGTAAAAAAAAATAGTTTAATAAAAGAAAAAAAAATTATAAATTAAGAAAAGTAAATTTGAACAAATTTTGCTGATTAATATTTACTGCTCAGTTGGATAAAAAAGGATAAAAATCAAATTTTATATATATATTTTTTATATTTGCTATATATATCATATATATTAGCCACATAGCATACCCTTTCCATTTGCCACTACGGGGTATTTAATAGAAATTGCTGCAAACTTTTGCCAAAGTCAGCGAAAAAGACTTCAAATCTTTGCCAAACAGTTTGCATTGTCATTATGGCCAGCTCTATAATTATATGAGTATATACATATACATACATATAAATGCAGCGTAAATGTTAAACATTTACTTAATTATTTTTGGGGGTAGCTGGCTGCCACGCCTACTTTGTCGACGCGCCCAAGCACCATCCACTTCATTTCACTTGAGTTCATGGAACAACACTTTGACACGCTTCAGTTGGCTTTTAGAAGTTTTGGGCATTTGCGTCTGGCAAACCCCATTTGACACTCAATTGCACTTGAAATTTTCCCAATAATTTTTTGCATTTTCCGTTTGATTCGGTTTTTCTCTTTTTTGGAAATTTGTCAAAGGCCAGGCGAACGAACTGTCATTGACACATTGAAAATCGAGTTAAAAAACAATTGAGCAGAACTCAAAGGGATTTATATGCATATATAAGTTTTTTTTTTTTTTTTTTTTTTTTGTAATTATATAAATTGTTTTCAAGCCAAAAAGTAGCAAAAAAGCTGTTTGTATTTGTTGTTGTTATTATTTTGGCCATTTTCAATTCCATTTTCATTTGGCCTGGAAAATCTCATTTGCAATTTTGCTTCTTGGCAACCGAAAATGCCGAAATTGTGCTCTGAAATTTTATTATGATTATCTGTCGTCGCATTTCGTATTTATGAGTTTTAAATTAAATGCGATTTCGGGCACCTTTCCACAGCAGCAGCAGCAGCAGCAGCAGCAGGAGCACGAGCTGGAGCAGCTGGAAGGCGGAATCTCAACTGTCTCCTGGGCCAGAATTTTTGCTTCTTAAATATTTATCGATTTGTTGCCAAAAGGTTGGCTCCACCTCCTCCTCCTCCTCGTTTGCCCTCAACCTGTTCACATTCTCTTACACTTATTATATTATTTCTTTTCTTGCGAAAAAAGGATAAGTTTTTCGGGTTGCTTGATAATTTTGCAAAACGTTTTAGTGGCTGTTTAGGCGGCCGCCTCAATTGAACTTCGATTCGTGCTGGCTCTGTCGCAATATTGCCTTAAATATTTCATGTGCCATATGAAGTTTGAGCTCCCTTTTTAGGGGATTATCTGGAGTGGAGAGCGTTGAGCGGCAGCAAAAATGTTTTCAACCAGTCAAAACTTATGCATATTTTATTCATACATACAGTACCGAGCAAAAATGAGTGAATGTTACAGAACTTTGACTTTCATCACGCATAAAAATTAAACCATACCAGCAAATCAACAAATTTTTTTGTGTGTTTGTTTATTAGTGTATTCTTAACAAATACAAAAAAGTTGCAAGGCTAAATTAGCAAAATTCAAAAAATTAGAAATAAAAAACCGAAAAAATCCACATAAACTCAATTTTGCACGTTTAAAAAAAAACTACTAAAAACTAAAAAAAACTAAACATTTTTAATATTTAGTCCAAAACCCTTATTAGCAATAATTTTGTTGACTATTTTTGGCATGCTCTCAGCCAAACTTTGAATCATTTCTTTCGGAATTAGACTCCACTTCGCTTCTACGCGCTCCCATAAGCTGTCAATGTTCGTTGGGGCTGCATCATACTGTCCCAGCCGTCTTTTCACTATTGAACACAGATTTTCAATAGGATTGAAGTCGGGATAGGATTTATATATAGACTCTATATGTATGGAGCGAAAATTAGCTTAAAATTCTGCTTTCCTATCCATTCCTAAATAATCTTTACAGTATGTTTTGGATCGCCATCTTGTTGAAAACCCTTTCTCTGTGGGGACACGCACATTTATCAGTGAATTTGGGAAGATGGGTTTGAAGAATATTCATATAATCCTTCCTCTATGTAGAGGATCAACGTTCTACCAAGAGAAGCATCCCCAAACCATAATGCTGCCGCAGCCATGTTTGACGATTTCCTTTACATGATGTCGTTGAATGCGTTCCCCAGGTCTGCACCAGCAATATTGCTTTCCATATGATTGGAAACGGTTCAATTTTAATTCATCTGACCAAACAACTCGTTTCCAATCATAAATGCTCCAGTTTTTGTGATCCCTTGCAAATTTCAAACGCGCCTTCATATTCTTTTCGGACAATGCAGGTTTGTTTTTTAACGAATGATACATATCCGAAGCCACGAATTTCTCTTCTAGCAGTCCATTTGCTAACATTTTTATTAATTGCTAGAGAAACACCCTTTGGTGCTAGCAGCTTGTTTTTCTTAATTTTCGACATCATTAGGCGAGCATCAGAGCCCGAGAACAGTTTTTTGCAACCTTTGACTTGAGTTTTCGGAGTCAAATTTCGGCTGATTCAAAGCTTTTCGGCAATAATATGCGAAGGAAATCCCTATCCGGTCAGGCACACACCACTATTTTCAATGTCGACTGAAATTTTCCACATTTTAAAATTATATTTCACCAATTATTTTAAATTTGTTGCGAAAAGAAAATGTGCTTTAAATCGCTTTACAAATAAGAATATTAAAAGGACTAAGATAACGGTAAATCTACATGCTCAATCTACGACTAAGAAGAATACCCAAGGAGCTAAGTTATGGGGAAATCTGGATGATTTCGGCTGAGAAGAGAAGTAGAAGAGCCAAAGTATTGGCAATTATGAAACGTGCAAAATTGAGTTTATGTGGATTTTTTTGGTTTTTTATTTTTCATTAATTGAGTTTAGCTGATTTAGCGTTGCAACTTTTTCTATTTGTTAAGAACAAACTAATAAACAAGTATAAAAAACAAAATCTTAATTTGCTTGTATGGTTTAATTTTTATGCGTGATGAAAGTCAAAGTTGTGAAACATTCACTCATTTTTGCTCGGTACTGTATATTTGTTGTGCGGGGTATGTATGTATATGTATGTGTATAAATTGAGCACAGTTTATTGCTGATATAAATAAGAAGCAAATAGATATTTGTGCCGTGACCTATATAAGAGAAACAGAGAGAGAGAGAGAGGTAGAGTTAAATGTTTAGATAGTCAGGTACAATAGTCTTGATGGTAAAGTTCTTGAGGTATGACAGTTTCTCAAAATTGAAGAGGTCATGCATACATATATTAATAATAGAGTTGTAGACTCATAATTCTAAAAGTTCAATTGAATGTCATCTATAGCTATATAACTTATCTAAGAAACAGCTACATCGTTGGACTTCTTTGGCAAGTTCTTCAAAACTAAATATGTGATAACATATATCTATAACAGAGGCTCTCCCCACTCTATAAGCTGAATAGAATACATCTTCTATAGTTGTTGTCTATCTACATTCAGCTTTTCTGTCTACCTTTAGATCTTACTCCAACAAAAATTTTAGTATATCTTCATCTGAATGATATATGATATATTTAGCATTCTTAGCTCAGAATGCTCTTTAACTTTTAGATCAATGAAATAGCTCATTTAAAAACTATAGAAAAGTTAGAAGTCTCAGTCCAATCAACCAAAGCAGACCCTAATTAAAATATTTCACTGAAACTCAGCTGAAACCTTCTGTAAGGGCTATAGAAATAGTCGATCTAATAATCAAGCCTAGTTTTAAGCATATAAATGCCAGTCAAGCTCTTAATGTTTGCCTTAAAAACTGCAAAAATTTGCTAGACATTAGACAGTTTCAGCTTTTGGGAGCTGTCTTTAACTTTTGCACCACTCGACCCGCGTTGCATTGTCAATTACTAGGCAAACACCCTTGTCTGTCAGTCGAGATGCCTGCAAGCGCTGTCTGATTGAGTGAGTGTCCCAGATGCTGTTGCTGTCGATTGCTCTGTGTATCTATTCAAGTTAGGTGTCAGGCTCTACCCTCACCTGCTGAGCTGAGTTGGGCTGAGTGCTGGCTGGGCCATGATGGTGTTAACTTGTTTGGCCAAAGATTTACAGCTGTCGACTGGCTGGCACTCCCTCTCTCCCCCCTCTCTCTCTCTCTCTCGCTGACTGACTGACAAAGGCATCAATCGGCTGTGACTCAACTGATTTACACTTGGCAATGCTTTTGAAGTGAAGTGAATAGAGAAAATGCTGATGCTGAGCAGACGAGTTGCCTCAGGCTGCGCAGCTGCTCGCGTCCTGCGTGCCGTTTGCCAACTAAATTGTTATACTTTTCAATTTGTGCAGAGTGCAAGCAAAATTTTTGGCCATCAGTGTGGGCGTGGTTGGGGGCGAACCACTTTGCCCCACCACAAAACGGCACTTTCAACTGTCGCAGCTCTTTTACGAACATCATTTAAGTTAATTGTCTCGTGCGACTAACTCACCTGTCGCCCGTAGACAGTCGCTGTCTGCTCTGTGGCCACAGCATTGTGGCACTACAATTTACCAATTTGCGTGGCTCTTGCCACGTGCCGCATTTGTGGTGGTGTTATCCCGAAAATCTGGCATAGAATCCATAGAAGATGAAAGCTTCAATAAGCTACTTGAAATTATTTTTAATTAATCATAAGTTTGAAGAGCCTTACACACACACACACGCACACACACACCTTTGTGTGCTGCTCATTTTCATTTTGTCTCCAACCACGCCCCCCGCGTCGCGCCTCCTCCTGGCTGTACTTTGTGTAATTCAATGCTTTGGCTGCTGTCTCTGGTTTTTCTACACGTCGGCGTCTATTAATTAAATTAAAAACTTCGCAAACAGCTTCAGCGTTGTCCTTGTTGTTGTAGTCGTCGTTGTTGTTGTTGTTGTTCGTTGTAAAACTTCGGCGCCTTTGGAGTTCTTAAAACTATGCGCAAACATGCAAAATTATCATGCGATGCGCCAGCTTATAAAGTTTGACAGCAATTACAACTGAGCGAGCACAGTTTGCAAGCAACTGGACAGTGCGAGCGACACTATTTAGCTTTAAAAAAGTAATTGGAAACCTGAAGTCTGCACACTGTTAAAGCTCTGTTATCTCAGTTCCCCTTTGTAATTATGCAAATGGTTAAGGTTAACAACAATTAAGCGCAGCCCATGTTAAAACACTGTCTGAACCACTGATTCAATTGAATAAAGCTTGACGTCCCTCCACTCGGTTCAATGGTTCAGTGAATGTTCGTCTGTCTGCAGGCAGTTTATCAGTTTTCTATATAATATTTTTTGTTGTACTGTAATACACTTACATGGGGTATGACAAATGTGGGATGAAGTATGAAAGAGTCTACATAAAATATAAAAAATAAAATATAAAATGTAAAATATAAAATGTAAAATATAAAATAAAGAATGTAAAATGCAAATTTAAAAAATATATTAATTAATCGAAATATAAAACATTAATATTAAAAAATAAAAATAAAAAATTTAAATAATACATAAAAATAGTATATAAAATAAAATAAATAAATATAAACAGCAAACATATATGAGGAGAAGGAATCTTCTATCAAGGGTCGAGAAGCTTCTCTTAAACAAGGCTATACATAGTATAAAACACTGATGTGCAGCCTTGTAAAAGACGCTGCGAATCAGTACAAGTTTTATAAGATACACTGAAGCACTGCCTCTAGAGAGTATCTATCATTCGTCATTCTATAAACTTGATTTTGCTTCTTTTTGTTCACGGTCTGCACATTTCTGCCAACAATTATGCATATTTACAAATGTTAATTGCCAGCGGGCGCGCACACACACACAATATTGTGTTGTACACGTATTTACGACACGGCCAACAGCCACGCCCCCTGCTCTCGCTCTTGCCCTCGCCCACGCCCAGGCCTGCCAATTAACAACATTATCGACTGTGACCCGACCAACGACTCTCGAAGCCAAACCAAGCAACCACTTTGAAATGCTAATGAAATTGGCTTTTAAAGTGAGTCGGGGCTGGGGGGAAAATGTGTAAAATAAAAGAAAAATGTGAATTCAGCGTTTGATTTCGATCAAAAGTCCTTGTCAAGACTCGTCCTGCGCGGTTGCCTAATTGATAAATTGATTAAATTGCATGGCTTAATTGCATGGCAATCGCATTGTCTTTCCTCACAATGCGAAGCGAGCCACACACACGACAACGAGCAGGAGCAAGAGCAGGAGTAGGAACAGCAACAGCAGGAGGAGCAGCAGCAACAGCAGCAGCAGGAGCCGGCTGCAAATGAATTTTCACATTTCATTTTCGAGACTCCACTTTGGCTTTGGCGCGCCGCTGGCAAATTGCATTTGCTTTGTTCGCCTTCATTTTGGTCAACTGTTTCGTTAATGCGACTTATTTGTCAGCATTTCAAGTGTCGCTCGCATCAGCTCCTGAAAGCTCGGCATCTGCCCCGCAGTGATCCGTTTTGGATTGAGTTTGCTTTTGTGTCTGGACAGCGCTCAATTTTCCCCTCTGTCAGTTTTAGCGAAGCGCCTGCGGATGAGCTACTGATTTGGCTATTGTCTACTTTAGTTACAGTTGAGCGGCAAACACGTACGTTAACTGTAAACATGTGCGATAAAAGTTGAGAGACGTAAAGTGAAGGGAAAGAGGAGAGTCAAGTCTAAAGTTAACTATGCATGTAGTTTCTATGACCCTTAGATGATATTTAAGAAGAACAAGCTCATTTGATATTGGGATATAATCAGTGAAATTCTTATCCAAGATAGAGAGTGAACTAAATTTGCATGCCATTCTGCTTAATTTAAACCGGAGTCAACCAATTTTAAAGCACATCGTATAATACTCTCCAGAGAGTGATATAGTAAACATAGATTTACATTTATTTAATCAATTTGTTGAATTTCTAGAAAGTGATACAAAGAAGGCTCGACTTTTTATACAACACAACACAGCCACCTTCACGTTTACGAATGTCGCACAAAGCGGAAACAATAAATGTTACGCCCTCGAGAGAGTAAATATAGGATAATAATTAGCATATGCTAGTAAATCGCTTAACTACACTCACTAAACACCCTCTAATCACAGCAACCCTATCAGTAAGCCTTCAATAAATAGCTAAAGACCCTCCTAAACACAACATCTAGTCAACCCCCATAGATATCCGTACAATCTATGCATTACTCACTTTTATGGTGCGCATTTTGCATTATCTGTGTAAGTGCCGTCCGGCTTATGTCCGCTCAGCACACTCACTTTCTCTAAACTCAGTCTTTTCGTTAACTAAGCGTTAAGTCCGAGCGAATCCCGTACAATAAAAAGCCTGAGCCCGGCGACTAAAGCGCATTAAAAATGCCGACTGGCTGTGTAACCGAAGCGCTCTCAGAGGAATAGGAGTTGGAATTGGAACTGGATTAAAGTTGGAGTCAGGGAGAAATAGCGCTGGTCAGTGTCCAGTAATAGAGCTCGCTTCGTTTCCCTTTTCCGATTGTTTTCTCTGCTTCATCTTTTTCTCTCTTTTTTTTTTGCCATTACGTTGATGCGGTTTTGCTTTGATTTAATTTTGCTTTTACTGCTGCTGGTTGTTTGTCATTGTTCGCAGTTCGTATTCCCTTCCGCCCAGCCCATTGTCTGCACCCAATTTGTGAGCTTTGTTCAATTGGCTTTGGGTGCTACCACAGTCCTCTCTCTCTCTCTCTCTCTGTGTATGTGTGTGTGTGTGCCGTGCTTTACACTCGACTCTGTGCAGCTCAACTGTCATTCATTCGTCAGCAAAATAAATCACCAAACGGAGCGACAAGCCCTTTAAAAATTTAGCTCCTCCAGGGCCAGAAAATTTGCCGATGCCTGAAAGTAGGCAACGATAATTTAAAGCCCTGAAATCTAGTTGAATATTCAATTGGCTTAGTTTTTCGCGTAGTTGATTTGAATAGTTTATGGTTGGAAGTGGAGCATTTGGGCAGGGGCTTATAAAGTTGGAAAGTTATAATGTTGCCCTGCCATAGGCACTGCACTTGATGTGTGGTATAAAGAGATGAAGGTTTGGAATGGAAGAGAGAGGAGAGCGGGAGATTAAGAGATTTGTAATGTAAAATAGAGAGTACATGGATATGAAATGTGGCATACCGAATACCGAAGAACGAATAAGGAATATGGAATCTGAGATATGGAGTATGGGAGAATGTGAGATAAGGAACATGAAATACGATATGTGAAAAATAGAATATGAATTCTGGAATATAGAGAACGAAATATGGACTATGGGAATATGGAATTTAGAATGTAAAATACTCTACATGAGATCTGGCATATGAAATATGGAACTTCGAGTATGGAAGAAATAATATGAAATGTTGAACATGAAATAATGTTTTAGAATGTTGAACATATATGTGAGATGTGAAGAATTTTTATTATGGAATATCATGAATGTTGAACATGGAGTTCTAGAAATAAATAATATGTAATATGTATAATATATTAATATAAAGTACATATTCCATAAAGTATAGGTCTTTAAGTATAGGTCTGACTGAATTTCTATTATAGTAAAGTGAATGCATTTGGCATTTAAGAAATTCATGTATCATGGCTCCTGCAAAGGCGCACTGCTCTTCTATTATCAAATAACGTTCAAGCAACCCTCGCAAACTACCGCCAATTTATCTGCTGAAGTGCTGCAGCTGGATAACATTTCACAATTCAGGCTGCCATTCAGATTCATAACCCAGCGATTTGTGTGTTGCTTGCCAAACTGGAACCCACACATTTCCACCAGAAACCCGCTCGTAATTCCATTAAACACACTCCCAAACCCAAACCACAACGCGCCACAGTTGGACAGGCACTGCAGCACGGCGGCAGCCGCACAATTGTGGTTTGACTATTGCATAAGAATGTTACGAGCATGAGCTGATGCTTGATGCCATTAACCCAGAGTTGGGTCTGCTATTTCGCTTCTGCTTCTTCTACTCCGATTTGTTGTTCCTTTTTTCAACTCTAGCCATGCGACTAGTTTATGCTGAACATATTTTATTGATTACATTTGCTGTTTGCCCAAGTTTGTGCAGACTCCGGCATACGCTGCGCTCTGTGTCTGCGTGTTCTTGCACAAGTTTATGAGATTTTTGTGCTAGGCAGAGACCCCCACAAAAATCCCCAAATCAGTGGAGCGGGAGTTGTTGTAGCCCACATTTAGGGGAATTGCATTGCTGTTCGTGTGCGTGTGTGTGTGTGTGTGTGTGTGTCTGCATGAGTTATGTAAGCAAATAAATTGCTTATTTGTAGCGACAATTTGCGGTAATTTTGTGATTTGTGTATTTGGCTTCAATCTGGAAATGCTGTGCTGACATCATCTGTGGCCTCTCTGTGGGGTTGTTTTCTAGCCGGGCTAACCACGCCCCGAAGACTTTATGGCTATTAATTAAACATATATGTGTGTATGTATGTATGTATATATATCTACTCTTCACCCACATCTAGTTCATATTTCATGACACATTCTCCCTTGACTCTAGCTCCCCCCACTCTCTCTCTCCTTTGGAATCACACTTTATTGACTGCCTGCCTGCCTGCCTACCTGTGCGCACACTAAACGTGTAATCCTTTTTTCAGCGCCTGCCATTTGCATATAGCATACGTGTAAGAGGCCACGCTGAGTGCCAGCTCTGATAGCCGCCCACTTGTATGCATATCGTTAGCAAATTGCAGGCTCAAAAATGCCAACCAAAAAAAAAAAGTGGAAAAACAGCCAAAGCTGGAGCGAAAACTTCAGGCAAAAGCCTCGTGTTTTTTTTTTTTTTCCTTGTGCACTGTAAGCTAATACCCAGCCAATTTCCGTTAGCTGGTGCTCCCTTACAGCGGCTGGCAGGTAACGTGGCCAGCGCTTCTGGTGTCCTTTTTTTGGCCCTGTGGCGCAATTCGTGCCTTTTGTATTTCCGTTTTGGAAATTAGAAGGCGCGCCCCGCGTTAAAGTTCTCTGTACAAATTTGTATAAAAGCTTAGCTACATTTGCTCTCTCTCCCTCTCCCTCCCCCTCTCTCTCTCTCTCTCTCTTTTATTTTTCCGCTTAACTCATTTGCATATTCGACACATTCCAAATTGACTTCCCCCCGGCGCGTTTCAATGGCCGCCTTTGGGGAATTTAAGCCTTTTTAGGCTGGCATTTTATGAAAATAATTTTAAAATTGACATTAACTTTGGCAGGCCTGGCAGCCTGACTGGGTCCGGCTCTGTTCTGGGCGAGGTGTCCAAAAATGAAGCCATTAGCAGTCAAAGCCACTGCCGCACACAAACCCCATCACAGCAAAAGGCGTTGATTGGGCAGCAAAGCCCCAAAAACTAGAAGCGCCCCACACTCAATTACCCAAACTAGCTGACAAAATGTGTTCCAGCTCGCACAAAGTGAATAGGAATAGTCGTCCTGAAAATAATTTGATTGGGTTGGTTGGGTGCCAGTGGATGGGGGGAAAGGGAAGTTTTGAGTGCTTTTCATAAATTGATTTTGCATAAAAGCCAATTAGCATAAGTCATAATACAATTCTGTAATCGAGAATTTACACAATATTTATATTTATATTTATATTTATGTATGTTTTTCCGTGTTTTCCATTTGCAGCTATTTCCCGCGAGGATGGCGACGATTCGACACATCATCATCATCATCATAATCATCATCGCGGCGGCGGCGCCCATCATAATCACGGTAATAAAGTTCCATTCAATGGCTACAACTCGGAGGAGTATCTGGATCGCCTCGAGCCCAATGGCAATATACCCGCTGACAAAACAAATTGCAGATATGGCGGTAAGTTAGATAGATTGAGTTGATTATTAGCACTTTATATATCATAATATATCATTATATAAATATTATATATATCATGACTAGTATTAGGAGAAAGTTGTTCAAGGCTTTTTAGTTAATTTCATCATGAACTCATAATTGAATGCTATATATTGTTATTCAATATAGAATATTTATTTTTTATATTAACCTTAAGAACAAATTTCAATATAATAGAAAGAGATTATACTTCTATGAAACAAAAAAAATAGTTTCTCAGCAAATATTTGTTCAATTAGATTGAACTATTTGGAATCAATTATTTTTCTTACCATATAGTCATAAGATATCTTTGATATAAGTATATTTGCCAGCAAAAAACTAATGATAAATATATGCTACATTATATGGTATACATATACCATAATACCATAAAATAAACGAAAAGCTTCAGAATGTACAGAGATTGGGGCGCTTCACTCATCATAATATACATAGATAGATAGATTGTAATAGGTATATAATGACATAACACCGCTTCATATATTTTAATATAGCTTTACCTTATATTTCTTTTTATTGAAATTTGCAAGTTTTTCAATATTTTGAAGTTGATTTCAATGTAACTTAATAATATATATATAATATCTGTACATAGATAGATTAATATATTTAGTATTGTAATCTAAAAGTATAAACAGTTATAAACTCACACCAAACGCAGCTTCAACTCTCAGACCAACTCTCTCTTCACTTCACATCATTCCCTATCAAAAAAAACACATTGCCTACATTTCAGCGCTCGGCTGGCGAAAATCATTTGTTCATATAATTTTTTCACAGTTGCGCTTTAGACAACTTTAAGCGAGTTCATTCATAAAGATTTGCACAATTTATTGCCTCACTTTCGCAATAATCTCTCATTTAAGTAGACTTGGCATAGCTCCCTCCCCTCCCCCACCCACACACACACACACACAAAACTAATTTAATGATACGAGAAGCATTTGTAAGCGCTTTGACGCTCCCCACTGACTGACTGCCGTAATTTATGCCTTGGCTCTAACTAATATCGGGCCGCGTGTCTAATTATGGCCAAGAACATTTCCCCAGTGGCATAGATAAACCATTCCAGTCAAGCATTTCACGCGCTCAATTTATTCGCCACGTTGCATACATTTCTTCTGCTACTGCTTCTGCTTCTTCTTTTGCTTCTGCTTCTGCTTCTTCTTTAGCGTAATTTATCAAATGTTTGTGTCATTTAGCAACGTTTTCACATTTTTTTTTTGCTGCTGTATTTTCGTTTCATATATTTTATCTGTAATTTTCGTCATTTAAAGACGTGCTTAAATTGTTTATCATATCATAACTTGGCTGTTAATGCGCTTGAATTCCAATGTGATGCACATTAAGCTGCCTCTGTTTACCTCTCTCTCCCTTTTGCTCCCTCTCTCTCTCTCTCTCTCTCTCTCTCTCGCTGTCTTGCCTTCAGTCTCTCGGCATTCTGTTGCTCCTTCATTTTATTGTCATAATTGTAAATTGCAATTTTATGCAAACAATGGCAAAATGAAGGCACAATCTCAAGTCCTGCCGGAGCCGGCACCCCCTTTGGGGTTCATGAGTCCTTGCGACTTCAAGCTGGTTGACATTGCCGATAAGGCGACTGATGATGAGCCGTAGCACAAGGACTTGCTGCTGCTGGCGCTTGTACTTGAAGCTGTTGCTCTTGTTATTGTCCTTGTAAAGCGGGGCACTCAACTCGCAGGCCATCCTACTCTAGCGCTCTCTCTCTCTCTTTCCACTTTTTCTTTGTCTCTGTCTACGTCTAGGCATTACGGAATCGGCTCATAAAGCAACGGAAATGAAAATATTAACAAGCAAATGCACAGCAGCAGCAGCAGCAACAGCAACAGCAGCAGCAGCAGCAGCAGCAACAACATCTGCAACAACAATGGGAATTATTCATAGTTAAATGGAAACTGTGTTGCATGCCTCATATAGTAGCTATCTGTAGCCCATTGTTTCTCTCTAGTAGAGAGAGAGAGAGGGAGAGCTCTCTCTCTACTTCTCTCCCCTCTTGCTGGAGCTGGCTCTACACATATTGCCCAGGTCCTGGACTGGCTGACACCTTAGCCAAGTTTAATGCACCGACGCTATATCACTTTTGGCTTTGGTCCACTGCTACGCGACGCTAGGTGGCGCTAGCTGCCATGTTTGCTTATTGCATTTGGCGAGGTGCACTGCAAGGATTACGTGTGCTGCTGCTTCTTTCCTGACACAGCAACTTTGGCCTGATATGAAAAGTGTGAAAGGTTGTGGCTAAAAAACCAAAAACAAAAAAACAAAAAACTTTTGCTGCATGCAAATATCAGTCGTGCTGCACGTCGCTTCAAAGCTTTTGACTTGTTTTTCGAGATACTTTAAACTTGTGAAACTTCAGTCGGTATTATAAGCTTTTAAATGTTGAAGAGTGTTAAATATATCAGTTTTTATTTGTTTAGGAGATATGATATCATTGTTATGCGGAGCTCTTCATATTGAAAGTTTGACTAAGCCAAAGTTTTCTCTTGAAATTTCAGAAATCAACTCTCAATTGTTTCGCATTGTCTCTGTGTTGCCCAAAAAAAAGTTGTTCATATTAATTACACGAGTTTTATTAGGCATTCGAATGTTCTTTAAAATATAGAGACTCTATAGTATATCCTCTTATGCAACCTTTCAATCTCTTCATTTCTATATTAAGCTGAAATTTATTAGAAACATTCAATTCAAGCCCAGCTAAATTCTTGTTTAATATTTCAATTGGCGCCATAAATTTGTATTATATTAAAGTTGCAGGCTTACTTTCAAGCTTTAGCTCTTTACAACACTTTAAAATAATGTTACATGTTACATATATATCATTTGTACTATCTCTATCGTTCACCCTTGATTAATAGTTTTTCTTTCCTTCATTCATAGCCAAGTTTTCAATTCGATTCGCTGTTGTTTTTTATACCCTGAACCCATTTTCAATGGGAAATCAGGGTATAATGGTTTTGTTGAAATGTATGTAACAGGGAGAAGGAGGCGTGGCAGACCCCACAAAGTATATATATTCTTGATCAGGGTGACGAGCTGAGTTGATTTGGCCCTGTCCGTCTGTCTGTCCGTCTGTCCGTCTGTCCGTCTGTCCGTATGTATGAACGCGTCGATTTCAGAAGATATAAGAGCTAGAGACTTCAAATTTTTTTTAAAATGTCCGTAATTACAGCGCGCATATCAAGTTTATCATTAAAAATCGATAACTCATCCCGATCTTTTTTTATCGATAAAAAACCTTATCGAAACCCAGTTATAAAATTATATCTTCTACACCTTTATTGCTAGAGTCTCCAAATTTTTAATGTATGCTTATATGCAATTTATACAATTTCGGTTTTTGTTAAAATTTACCCCCCACCTCTAAATTCACCCCCTCACCCTCACTTTTGTAAAAAGCGTATTTCAAATACTAGAGACTTGTGCTTTGGCAAGTACATGCATATTCATGTTATAATCATAATCTAAAAGTTTCATGAAGATCGTACGTCCATAAAAAAAGTTATTAAACAATTAAGTTCTCATAGTAAGCGCACACTGCAGCCCATGCGTGTTTATGCGTGGTTGCTTGTATGTGTGTGTGTATGTGTGTGTGTGTATGCGTTTGTGTCTGTATGCGTGTGTGTGTGTGTATGTGTGTCTATATGCGTGTGTGTGTATGTTTACCTGTGTGTGCGTACGTGCGTGTGTGTGTGTGTGTGTGCGTGTTTCTTGTGTAAGCTGAAAGTCGCGAAAAAGTATTGAAATATCTATTGCTCCAAGGGTTCAGGGGATCTCGTAGTCGAGCAGTCTCGACTAGAGCTTTCTTACTTGTTTTTTTTTTCTGTTGCGATCAATAAACTTGTTTGTGCTACCCCCGCCCGACAAATGCTTTACAGTTCAGTTATCATAAAGTTATGTAACGCACAATAAATTACACACTCTGAAAGCACATTCACCCACTCAGAGTTCAGCCAGAGCGAGCATGGGCCAGAGTTCTCCTCTGTAGCAGCAGCCAAAAGCAATTTCAGTTTTTCATGCTTCGCTCTCGTGTTGCTGTTGTTGCTCTGATTAGATGATTTATAAGCTATCTTCAGCTCGACAACGTTGTTGTTGTTTGCTATTTAGAAGTGCGGCCGAGATATGCGCAATTTATAGTCGCAAAGACTTTGCCCTTAACAAAGATTATGGTTTATATGCGCAAATTATGCAAGGGAAAACCTTTCCCAAAACAAAAAAAAAAAAAAAAAAAAAAACCAAATTCCCATTTTCGAAGCTATGCCATTTGCCATTTGTTGGGCAATTAGAAAAGTTATAAAAAAGAAGCAGAAGCGGGAAAATTGTAAATTGTAAATAGCTTGAAAAAACATATTTGGCAAATTCGCATAAAGGGAAACATTTGACAAACGACGCGCCCCACAGCCGTGGCGCCACAAAATTGTAAATCATGCCCCACGATTATGCGCGACACGCAAAATTACGAGTATTTAAATCACGAGGGGTGCGTGAGGGTGAGGGTGTGTGTGCATGTGTGTGAGTGTGTGGCAGCTGCTTGGTGTTTGCCACTTGCCACATGCATCACTCGGCTGCATGGCGCTTAAAAATGCCATTTGCTGCCACGCCTTCATTGCCCAACTTTTTGGCAAGCTCCTCAACTACCTCAGCTATTTCAGCGATCCCCCCCGAAGCTCTCGCGCTGCTTCAACAAAATTTTACACGCGCGACTAAATCCTTTTAGCGCTTTATTTGGCTTCTGATGCGCCGTTAGTTGTCCTTCACTTGATGTTTATTCTGTTGATATGGCAGGGTATTGTAATGCTGACAGACAATATGATATGCTTAATATTGTCAGAGATTCTAGAGATAGATTTGATATATAGAGTGTGTAGATATGGAGGTAGGTTCTTTTAGAGTTCAGCTTTGCATATAGATTATGTAAATCTATAAAAGATCTAGATAGTTCGTTAAGCTATCAGATCTATAGATATAACTAACGGTTATCGGTATCTTAATGATGAAGCAGCTCTCAAGTTAATTCGCATGAACATATAAGAAAGCTCTAAAGAGTTTCTTGAATACCAGAAAATACTATGGTCTAAAATCTAACCTAAACTTGATATATAAAGTATGTTTATGGAAGAGAGTTAAGATCTAGACAGACTCCAAAACCGTTTCACTTTAACACCCCGTAGGTCTAGTCGCTGGCTCAGCGAACTTTAAATATTTTCTATATAATTTCACTTCATTTATTTCTAATAAACTTCAATTCAACAATAAATTTTGTTTTTTTCATAAATTCGTCTCCTTTATCTCAAACAATGGGCCTATAAAGGGTATGCTTTGTTCGTACTTTCTCCACTTGTGTTGGCCTTTTTGGCACTTTCAGCTTCATCGCTTCGTTTGTTTTAACATTTTGTTGGTGTTTTTTGTTTTTTATTTTCGTGCTCGCTGTCTTGCGAGGGGTGAAAGTCAGTCAGAGACTTTGTTGTCTATTGTTTTCATAGCGTTTTCCGCTCCCCAGTCGACAGGCTGTGATTTAAATTTATTGGCGAAATACTTTAAGTGATTTTTTTATGTGTACCCAGAGCAAGTGGCAGATGGGTATGTGGGGTAGATTGTTTTGGTTTGGCAGCAAAGGTTTGTAACAGGTTGGAGAGAGCTTCGAGAGAGTGTGAGAAGTAAAGATGAAATATGTGATGTGTGTATAAAATATAATAAATATTAAATTTTATATTTATTATATTTTATATTTAATAATATAATATGATTTTCTTGTCTATGAAACATTCTAATATTTTCCTCACATTTTTCATAAAATTGTACCTTAAGCTATATCAAATAATATATCATATTAGTAGTCATGGTATCTTCAAGTCGTATACTCCCATCAAGAGCATCCTTTCTCGCTTTGTTTACCATTCTTTCTGTGTGTTAGCATTGCTTTCATGGTGGCAACCCTTTGACAGTTTCGCTGGCTTTTCTTGTTCTCTTGCGGCCATTAGGCGGGCGTTGCCAGCCAAAGGAGTCCTGTCGCCTTGCGGTTAGACAGCCCTTCTCTGTGGTCTTACCCGCTGTCAAATTCGTTGCAGTTTATTAACGAAGCAAAAACATGTCGCCTCTTCGCATTTCCCGTATTTTTCGTATTCTCGTATTTGTGCTTTTCCGGCTGTGGCTGGAGTTACGGCTTCTCTCTCCTCCATTTTTATTTTTTTTTTTTTTGGTGGGCTTTGTGTGGCGCATTTTTAATGATTTAGTTGGTGAAGTGTTTTTTGTTGCTTTGCTTTTGTTTGATGTGAGAGAGATTTCCCTTTTGCACCCGAGCTTTTGGCTAATGAAGCGACTTATGCATTGACATGGAAAATTTGCGGTCGATTATTTTTTTCTTTCCCTTTTTTTTTTTTTTTTTTTGGCATTTTTACGGCTGTCGCGCAGCATTTGCATAGAGATTTCATTGCAAGATCAAAGCATGAGCCTGGCTAATTGGCTAGAGAAACTGTTGGCAATCAGAGCCCTCAAAGAATTTGCAAAGAGCCATTTCCACGCTATTGATTTTCACCGTCAACTGAATTTTAGCAGCAACAACAACAACAAAAAATGTCTGTCAGCAGATAAATATGAATAATGCGATGTAATACAGAGCTCAGATGAATGGCGCTCGGCTAATGTAATCAATTCTCCTCTATCTCCCTTCTTTTTTTTTTGGATGAAAAACTTTGTCCATATACAGTGAAAGTTGTAAGCAGCTGCCACGCCCACACAATTTTAAAGTCAACTCCGCCAGCAGCCAATATAACGAGCATTGTCCACCCCGAAGAAGGGCAGAAAAATTGTGTAAAACTGTCTGAAAATGAATCTTTTTGACAATTCGCCGCATTTTGCATACTAAGCTCATTATGGTGGGGCGATGCGGACGGCCCCAAACAACTCGTTGCCAGCCACAATTTCATTCCTTTTTTCTTCATCTTTACATTTATTTTTATATCCTGTTGGCCGGCGGGGGTTGCAAACTTTTTAATAGTGCTCTGAACTCCCCCAACCCTGCTTGGGCTACTTGGCTACTTTGCTCCCTTCCCTCACAAGACAATTTGACGCGCATTTTATTGCAACTGGCTGGGCTAACAATGCCCGTTGGCCAGTGCCACGCCCTCGACGCCACATCACATTGTCTCAGAGTAGCTCCAATATGAAAATTCACGCCTGTCATTATAAATTCCTGTCGGAAGCCAGCGAGACCGAGAGACAAGCGACAGCCACAAGACATAATAAAATGCGAGTGCTTTAAGGGCGCCAATGTGCTGAGCTGCCTTTAAGTTGGTGGCGCTTGCAATCAACGCACAGCGCTGGCAATTTGAGTGACAGCTGAAGTATCCATAACGTCATCAGGCGCTCATACAATATGCCAAGGGATCGAGTGAGGGAGGGGGAGAGAGAGAGAGGGAGGCCTCAGGTCACGGCCTCCAACGGAATTAGGATTCATAATATGACAAAGTGACGGTTGGGCCATGTAACTAACGTGTGTGTCTGTGTGTGCGTGTGTGTGTGTGTGTGCAAATATCCTTGTAACACATTCCACCCATCACACAGTCACACACACACATACACACACATGCACACAGAGTCGCCGACACGTGTGTGCTCAGATTATAAGCAGCTTCAGCTGCGGTTGCCTCTGCGTATTTGTATTGGTCTATGGGGAGATTGCGATTCATTCGTATCCTGCATCTAGCGTCCTGCTCTCTGCCGTCTGCCACTGCAGATAAGGCCCGTTTCGATGAATGTGTTGACTCTGACAGCCTTGGGGCACTTGGGGCACGCATTTGATTTGGTCAGCTCGACACATTGCAGGCCAGTCGCTTCCTTCCTGTAGCAGTGCACACACACAGAAGAGAGCGAGAAAGAGGAAGTGCTAGAGAGAGGGAGAGAGAGAGAGAGAGAAAGAGAGAGAGAGAGCGAGAGCTAGAGACTGCTTCAAATTTTGATTGTCATTTACGTGACGAACCACACACACGCACAAGCAACCACACACACATATGTGTGTGTAAGAGGCTTTTTGAATGAAATTGCTGCAAATTATTCCCATTACGATTTTGGGGGAGCTTGCTTTTCAAGTTGATTGTCGTTTACATATGAACAAAGCACCGTGGGCCAGTGCGGGGCTCTCTGCTTAGGCGCCTGATTGAGCATTGAAGAAGCCCATGGCTGAGTTGAGTGCGGTATATGTGGTCGAGGCAGGCAATAGATCGTAGATGTTTTCGCATTCAGGCCTAGCCGGCTCAATAATGGATTAATCAGTCACAAGCCATGCGTTGGCTATCAGTATGCTACCAAACATTTCAATTGCTGGGCAAGAAATGCAAAGCGTTTGATATGATAATCGACAGTGTTGTGTTATCGATTGGCAGTTGATTGAGCAAAAGACGAGCTTGAATTATTTGTCGAAAGGTGGAGGCTTCAACAATTTAATGAAGATTTGACTTACAACATGACATGTCATTTATAATAGTAAGAGGCTGTTGATTACTTTACCGATTATTCATTAGCTATAATTATCGAAACTGTATGTTCTGAACTGATAGTTAATTTTGTAATCGACAGCTCAGATATCTGGAAGCCTATAATCTACAAAGGAATATGCAGTTACTACCTGTTATCGATTGATTTATCGATATGCATTCTCCTGACTTGTTGATGTTGTAGCTATTAAATGCTATCGATTAATTTTTCAATGCATATTCTCTCAAATTACTGATGTAGAATCATTAGAAACCATACTCAATCGACTTTGTTATCGATCTTTAGTCAGTCGACTCATATATTTATATTGAGTGGAATATCTTTAACGCCATGTTTTCTCACAAAAAATATACACATACATATATATAAAGTTTATCAGGATAATTACTCAATTTTTTGAAAAACTTATCAATAGATCTATTTTTTAATTCGAAACCCATTCTAAATAAAAGTGGTAATTAATCGATTTATTTACTAAAAACTCGATTTTAATTTAATGTAAGCTATAAGCTGACCAAAGTTGCTGAAAGAGTTAATGTTAAGTTAATAAATGTATAATGTATCGAATATTCGATCATTCGATACTTTATACACTGCTAAATTTGACGTGAGCTCTTTCTGCACCTTATTCCTCACAGTTTGAGCTTCTTCCACTTGTATAATATCGCACCACTGTGCACCTTTATTGACCACTGCTTTGTCCACTCTCGACATGCTCGCCTAGGGAATGTCTCATTTAAGTCCCGAACGCACTTCTCGCGTCCTCTTGGATGGACTTGGACCGGGCCGTGCTATGGCCATTGCTGTTGTCCGTGGCCATTGTGTACGTGTCTTTTGTTTTCGCTGAGCTTAGCCAGGCAGCTGGAGGAATAGCAGGAGCAGCAGTGCAGCTCTTTCTCTCTCTCTCTCTCTCCCACTTTATCTCTTGCTCTCTCCCTCTGTTTGCAGAGCAAACCTTTTGAAGTTAATTAAAAAATGCAGCAGAGAATGCGCGTTTGCAATTACTTAAACGAAGCGAATTCCTTTATTTTAATGGTTTTTTTTCCCGTGCAGCTTGTAAAAATATTATGGATAAATGTGGCAGCTGCAACAACAGTCAATGGACTATTTTATTGCTTATTAATATTCCCCACAATTCGCTACCTTTTCCCCACTCGCTTTCCATCATTGTAATAAAAGGATTGCAACGGGGAATGCTGCAACGAAATTGAATTTCTGCTGCGGCTTTGGCTTATCCCAGTGCAATGCAATCGAATTGGATGCGGCTCGTCCTTAGTCCCCTTCGAGTCACCTGCTCGTTTCCTGTATTGTGGCTACAACGATTCGTATGAGGAATCAATTCATTTTCTTGGCCATTGTACAATTTCCGTCTGACCACTGGGCCATAAAGCAAATAATGTTTGGACAAATTGCAGCTAGTAGATTGATGTTTTTGACTTTGATAAATATTTCGATGATCGAAAAAAAAAGAAAGAAAAAATTGTGCAATAGCCAGAACAATTCGTTAATAAATAAATGCCAAAGCAGCTCAATGACAGCAGCTGCTTGTGAGATGTAATCAACAGAATGAATGTTTGAATAGATGAATTTCCTGCTGAACTTTAAGTTTTTATTGCCTAAATTTGTCGAATTGTGATTGAGTTGATGAAGGATTGTGAGTTGTAATATGCAATTTAAGTTGATTAGAGCGGTCTAGAGTTGAGTGTCTGATTGGAAAAGGCTGTGCAATCAGAGCAGGCATAGAGAACTAGTGAATGAGTTTGTATAGTTGTGTGTGTAAACTTAATCAATGTTATTAGGTTTGACTCTTAGCTTGACTACATCGACATGGGGCAAATATATTGAAAGAGAGGAATCTATCAAACTTTGAGCAGAGAGTCTGAGTTGCATATGAAAACTTGAATATTAATATATGCATGGCAATTTTTTTGTGTATATATGTATTAGGTGTATGCATACATTTATTTTTTAGAGCTTAGAATTAATATATGTACATTTAAAACTGGTTTAAAAATTAAACACTGGCAACTGGTGGTTTTGGCTTGATCTGTATTTATATACTATTCATTTCCTCTGCTGCCCAGCTGCTGAGGGAGAGCGAGCCCTACTAAATGCAGCTTCTAATGCTGCTCTCATATATAAATGTTTCTTGATGTCTGCAAGCCAGTGTCTTTCACTCACACTCTGAGAAAATGCGTAGAGAGCAAACAATAGTCTCGGATCTTCAACGAGCTCGTTCGTGATCGGAAAGAAACTTTTTTTATGCTCTCTGATTTCATCGGCTTTTCAGTTAAATTGAGCGACGCCAAAAGTCTTTAATATATGCATTGATATTTATGCGAGCTTGTGTTGAATTGCTTACGTGAATTGTGTGTGTGTGTGCGTGCAGGTGTATGTGAGAATGATGATCGTTTGAGCGAACATCAATCGTGTCGCTCTCCAAGCAATACTCAAACGAACATAGGCGCTCAGTAGAAAACAATAACGAGAAGAACCGAGACGCTCAGAGCGATTATACGAACTGAGCATAGGGAATCTAACGATCAACTCTTATTTTCAAGCTATGCCATTCTATATATATAGAGTCAGTGAAATATAGAAACTTAAAATATAGCGAACCCACTGAAAGCAACAAGACAATCCAAGAGGGTTTCAAGCTAACATAGCTGGCCTAATTTTTCCTATATTCCCATTTTCCCCACTTATCTTGACTCTTCACCCTTCGGAAACATGCAGCAAAACATATTCCAAACTTGCAAAACCTTTTCCAAACAACAAACTCTTGCATTGTTTTTATCTAAATTGCATTGTCGCTTGTGCAAAAACTTAGCTCGCTGCAAAGTCAGTTGCATAAAGGATTTGCAGTCTGCAGTTGGGCAAAGCGCCTTAGGCTTAGACACAAGACCAAATGCAGTTGGCCCAAAAAAAAAAAAGCAGGAGAAACTAAACTGAAACTGTTAAGACGGATGCAATGCCTGCCTAGCAGCTCTATCCGCTTTGGCTGTTGCCTGTTCCTGCACCTGTGCGCCGCGCGGCTGCATGCAACAAAATGTTGCATAATGGGCAACGTTTAGTGTGAAATTTTTGGCGGTTCTCTTTCCCGTTTTTTCGTTTTTGTGCACTGCTTTTGAAATTGCGCACATAAACTAATTTCACATGCATGAAATGACTTGCATGGCAGTAAAAATGAGAAAATTGCCGAGTGGCAGGCAGCTGCTGCTGTGGCTGCTCCTGCTGCTGTTGCTGCTCCTGCTGCTGTTGTTGCTGGCGCGGCATATGCATCCATTAGGGTTAAGTTGCGCTCCTCATGCGTTCTGCGGGCTTGGCCCCAGCGCTAATTGTGTCACACAATGATGAGCATAATTTGCGCACACTTTAACACACAGAGTGGGGGGGGGCAGAGGGTGAGGAAAGGCGCTGGAATAGTGGCAGCTGGCTACAAAAGCGCAGTCGTATATCGAGCATACGCCCCGTGTGTGCGTGTGTGTGTGGAGCAATTTATGCACAATGGCAGCACTAATTTTCCGTTAGTAAGTAATTGCATTTACGTTGGCCTCTTTGAGCAAAACGTCAACGTTTTGCCTCACCTGCCAGCGAGCTGCTGTCCTGTTACCTGCCTGTTACCTGCCTGCCCCCGCCACCCACTCTATGTCAAGCATTATTTGGTGTTGCGTATTGTTTTCATTCATATTGTTTGGCATTTTCATTAAATGTAACCGGAAACTCGACAGCTGACTTTCCATTGCGTTACTTGATACGGCTCCGACGACCCCCCGCCTCCCGCCTCCTGCTCGTCTTGCATAATTGTCAGCTCGTATGCAGCAGACAAGGCTTTTAATTAGCATCAACTTTATTTTGACTGTGTATGTGTTTGTGTGTGGGGAAGGAAAGCCCACCCATGCTCTCTCTCTCTCTCTCTCTCTCGCTCTCTCTCTCTCTTGCTGTATAAAATATGCTGTCATATGTTTTGGCTCATGATGAATGATGCCGCCAATTGTTTGGGTTTTTGTTTTGCTGTTGTTTTACGTTTGTTTGCGCTGCGCAAACAGCGCTTCTCGAAAAGTGGAAAAAGCTTAGCAAGCCAAGCCACACGCCATCAGCTAGCCACCCACCAACCACCACCCACTCCCTCACAACCCTTAACTCCAAGCTGAGGCCTAACATTTTTCGACTTGACAGCAGCATATTATGTATCTCTTAGCCCGCTCGGCTGCCTCTCTGCCTCTCTGTCTGTCTGTCTGTCAGCTGCGCTGCCAAAAACTCTGTTTGTATGCTCTGTAATCGTTAAGCGATTTCTTGTGGAGGCGTGCCGGCCTCCCCTACCCCGCTTGCTGCGACTGCTTTGTTTGCCTGTTACGTACAAGAAAAGTAATTTTATGTAATTTGTTAAGTAATATCCTTTGCTGCGTGTTTGCCTGCATGTCTCGGCAGGATGTGGCGGACCATGCGGACGTGTATGCCCGAAACTTGATGGATTTACTACTCCACAGGCAGGCAGACGTTGCTGCGATTGCTGCTGCTGATGCTGCTGCCTGCTGCTTCTACTCCTGCGGCTTGCCTGTTAATTAGAAAACGTAAACGTGAACGAAAACATCAAAGTGCTATTGTTGTTTAGCTTTAAGCCGCTTCAGCCACATCCATCAGCTGCCAAACAGACAATCAGCAGCACTCGAAAAACTGTTACGATGCCTGCATTGATACATCTGATCCTGATACCTAAAAGATTTATAAAAGAAAAAAGATTACCTGCTGTTTGTAGTAAGCAAAGCTGAGATGGGATTGCTCTGGGAATATTTATTTATTTTCTACAATTAAAAAATATTAAATTTATGTATTCAGCATTATTTATTTTGTGAAACGCCAAGTAATTCCCTTCAGCTATGCATTTTTGAGAGACTCTACTGCGAGATTGTTTATGTCAATTATCTTGACATTTTCAATTAGAATTGCTTTGTCAATATAAAGCATCCTCAGCAGTATATCTCGGTCCTTAATAGCTAAATCGAACATCAATGGCGCCTTACACCTGCAGCATTTTCAGCTCAGTCAAAGCAACTACAATATTTGCCTGCTGTGCTCTTCCATACTTCAAAAGAAAATCCCAAACAATTCCATAACTCAGTGTCTGCTCGTCACACACCCCTCACTTATTCAAGTAATTTTAATTAAATAAACAAATTCGTTTTTTCACAATTCACACCTAAAGCTAACAGCGTTGATTGAAGTCCTTTGCCCGGCGGCCTTTGCTTTGGCAAAATTCGTCTCGCTTCTTGTGGCGTGCAACATGTGGCATGAGTAATTATGTGTTGTTGCCGTCCAATCAAATTGCTGTCAACAAAGCCAAGCAGACTTGGCTGCAATTAAAAATCTGCTCTTTGAGCCAAAAACAAAAACAAAAAAAAAAAACAAAAAAAAAAAAAATAAAAGAAAGGGTTTTGGCTCACGTCGCGCAAATTGTTTGTACGTGTCGATTCGTCTTTTAATAACAACAACTACAGCAGCAGCAACAACAATCGCAGGCCACAACAACAAGCGAGCTCGGTTGCTGGTTTCTAATTGGAAACGCTTTTCATTATATCGCAAATGAAAATCAATGTTCGACATGGCTGTCCTTTGGTTGGAGTAATTAAACACAATCAACCGGCAACAGTTTTGCTTTGCTCCTTTGCTCCAACTGCTGCTGCTGCTGCTGCTGCTTCTCTTAATAAATCCCTTAGCTGTAGAAGTAATGGCCGGGAAAGAGTTCAGCTACAAATCCTCAAACGGTCGCCAGCTTAATCCAAGCACACACACACACACACACACAGACACAAACACACGGACACAAATCAATTTGGCTTGGCCCTTGGGCTGCGTAAGTGAGTTCTGCCAGTGAAAATGAAGCAATAAATAAGCGGTAATTGGAAGTGATGAGCGAAAGGATATGCTGCCCGATCCAAGTCCAAGTCCAAGTCCGAACCGTGGCCGTGGCCGCAGGCCACAACAGAGTTCGACTCTGGGGGTCGATCCAAACACACACACAGCGTCCAAATCTCTAATCAAATGTCAATTTCTTATTCAATAATATGGCAACATACGAGCGAAATTTCAGAGACCTCTTTACCACTTTTCCCAGGGCTTGGTGTAGTCGAGTGCGAAAAGAAATATGGCCAAGGAGTAAATCTCTTAACGACTCACTGTTGCAGCAACAGCAGGAGTAGCAGCAACAACAGCAACAGCAGCCATTGTCCTTGCCTTGCCGCGTCCTTGACGCGGTATATAAGCCATTAAATGTGCTTTTTGGCCAATTATTACGCGCGATTTATGCTTTTATTTGTGCACAAAGTTAACAGCAAGCAGACACACGCAGAGAGAGCGAGAGAGAGAGAGAGGGAGACAGAGCTGATAAAGTTTGAGTATTGCTCGTTGGTTGGCCAACAAGCGTGTAATAGCTGCCATAGCATAGCTGTTTTGTGAGTGGATTTACTTTCAGCTACAAATCGATATGCGCACAATAATAACCTGTGTGTGTGGGTGTGTGTGACTGAAAAAAGCAAACACCTTGTCTAAATTGCATATATATATTTTTACCAGACTCGCACTGCTCTGCACATCAATTTGCTCCATGAGCCCTTAAGCCATTCAGTTTTCGTTGTTGCATAAATTGACAAATTTTTTGCTCTGAAATGAAAATGCATATAAAATAATCAAGAGCTTTGCTTAGATTAGAATATATGTATTTAAATGGTAAAGAGTGCCTCTCTCTGTGATTCTCATGAGGCTGTAATTTAGTCGTTTATCTATAGCTTAAAATTAGAAAAAGAGTTTACAGATCACATTCGATTTCATGGCTAAAGAAATACTTTACATAGATAAAGAAATATTTTTCACATTTTTCTTTCTCTATAGCATCTCCTATTCCATCTCCTTCATCTATAAAATCCTTTGGCTCAGTCCTTAGGTCTATCAGCCTCTACTACTTCCTTCTGCTTTCATTATGTTATTTATTTTTCTTAAGTATTACAGTCTTACCTTAAATAGAATTTAAATTAAGAATCTATCATACCACATAAATTCGCACCTTCTTATCTTCTAAGCTTTTACCATATATTAAATTTCATATAAATTCATTACCAATATATCAAAATCTCATTATATTGAACTACTTAGTTTTGCTTTTGCTCAATCTAAATCTCACGCATTTATACAATCACATGTTTTTTATCTATATTGATAATATTCCACCTAGTCTTAAATTCCGCTTAGCTTAAAATTGACTTTATTTTGCGACGAATGTTTAATTATAATTTGCATATGTTTTTTCTACCTTTTATTTTTAGCACAAGAATCTGCGAAAAATGATAATAATAAACCACAAGGTAATGATGCACTCCAAAAATTTTTAGCTTTAAATTAGTCATATGCGTAGCTTTAAAACTTGTAGTTTTTTATATGCATAACTCAAACTTTTGCATGCTGTTAACGGAAATTGCTTTAGATGGTTATTTTAATAGTAGTTGGTATACCTTATAGAAATTTTAAATGGGGTATATTGTTACTGTTGGAAAGTATGCAACAGAGAAGTCTGGCAACTTCTTCAATATGCATAAGTACGATATTCGCGATTCCTTGAAAAGTTAAACACTTGAACCAGCAGCTCCCATGGCTCACATAGCTCAGTATCGATTAAATTCTTCGATAATTATCGATACTATATATTTACTTAATTGAGCTTTTATCATATACCCTTTACTTATGTTGTATATACCCCGTAAGTATATATAGTTCAAAGTTGAGCTCCACACATTCCATTCTCTCTACGCTCAGCATGGTATTCCGGGTATTTTGCAGTTGAGCATTTCCTAGTCTACACTCTGGCGTGTTTTTCTTTTGGTTATTACTGTTTTGGCAGCAATTTAAATAATCATATTTTATGGGAGAAGCTTTCAAAATGTCATTAAAATAGATATGATGTCCTTTGTGCCCTCTGTTTGTGTAGTTTGGCATTAGAATTTGCCTTTGTCATCATCATCATCGTCGTCGTCGTCGTCGTTGTCGTCCTGTGCCGTTGTCCTTGCTCGCCGAGTGCAGTCGACAGGCTAAAGTTAATGACAAAACGCAGCGGGTTATCATTTTCATATTGAGACATTTGCGAGGCTTAGAGAGCGTATGCGTGTGTGAGTGTGGGGAGTGTGTAGGTGTGTGTGTGTGTGTGTGTGGCATTCAAGGATGCAATATTGAAAATCCCTTTGGCATTGACTGCACTTGTCTGGAGTCTAGAGTCTGGAGAGTCTGGTGTCTGGATTCCTGTCGCCATCTCGAGCTATCGCCTCGGCTTTGGCCTTGTCCTTTTTTCCTTTTGGTTATCATCGCCGTAATTGAATTCAGCAACAACACAATAAATTTTGTGGCACTAAGCAAGGAGGCACGGCATATATGTATATATGTGTGTGTGGGTGTGACACTAAAAGGGCTGCCAAAATACACAAAGGAGAGCAGGCGACGGCTGCTGTAAAAAGAGAAAATTTAATTTCTGGCCTGAATAATAAATCACAAACATAACAGCGAACGGTTGAAGGCGAAACGGTTCGCAAGCAAATAAAAACGGCGCAAATGTTTCAGCTGGAGGACACTTGATGTCGCCAGAGATAAAGCTGGCACTCTGGCCGTGGGCGGTGGGCGGTGGGCTGTGTGGCGTGGCTGGTTGCCCAATTTGAAATGCGTTGTCGATGGCCATCGTGCTGAAGCGCGTTGTGCTGTTGCATTTATCAAAATTGTATTTCCTGTCGCTGACCGAGCACCAGCAGAGGAAATACCCACTCTAGAGATACACCCCGGCGCATAAATATGTATACGCTCACCATTTGCTATCTATTTTATTTATTTTGGCTAGACATGGAGCGAGCCAAAGGGGTTTTCGGCGTATGCTTCAACGAGTTGAGCGAATGTTTGTTTTATTAAATTTTTACGCAAACGCGTGACACGCGCATATGAATAAGAAAGATAAAATATTTAGAGTTGTTATGACTAGCAGATACCGCGCAAAGCTGGGGAATGTTTATAGAGCATGAGATGGCATAGTTATAAGTGGTTAAGGCTAACTGATGCAAACTTCTTGATTTATATATTCAGCTAGTGTTATAATGTGTTATATATATTATAGATAACAGCTCGACTAACAGATACTCCTTAAAAAAATTTAAAGACCATTTAATGCAGAATCTTTGCTGTCTATCATAATCATAATCGAACTGTAATTGCAACAATATTTCGTACCAGTAAAAATCCACGCGACTAGCGAATACCTCTTAAATAATTTGATAAGAATATGTAAACTATAAATTTTACAGCTGTAGCAGTAGAAATTTTTTGCCAGCCACTTTAACTATCAACAGTCGCCCATATCTGGTTGACGCCCATCAAGTACAGGGTATATTAATAATAATCATAAAAAACAATGTTTCATAGTGCACTTGAGCAATACAAGAAGCATAAATTCTCACGCATTACGTGCCCCGCGTACTTATGCAAATGAAAAGTAAAAATTTTTTTATGTTTAGCTCATTTCTGTTTTATAGGCGACACACTAACTGATGTATGTGGTGCGTGTGGCTGTGTGCCTGCGTGGGCGTGTCTGACCCACTCGTCAACGTAGTGTGCTGTGATTTTTTTATGATAGTGTGTTGCCGCCCTGGGCAGGAGTCATAAATAATGCCGCAAAGCCAAAAACAAATACGAGTAGTAAACAGAAATTGCGAATAATATGCAAAAACAGAGAAAAATATGTATGAAGACCCTGGGGAAAGATACAATTTAGCCACCCACTGGGGTCGCATGTGTGCGTGCAAGTGTTTGGCTGGCTTTAAGTCACAGCAGGACGTGACATCCTTGCATAGCATTTGCATAACTATGACCGCCGCCAAGAGGCGGCAGGAGCAGCATCAGCAGCAGGAGCAGGAGCAGCAGCAGCAGCAGCAGCATCAGAGACAGGCTACTCCTCGTCCTGTCTCCTTCACAGTCTGCTGCTTCAGCACCCGCTATTTTTATCATTTCCGTTTTTTGTATGACACATTTTTGCATTTCTGTGTTATTTCCATTTTTTTCTTATTTTTGCCTCTACTTTTCCTCGGCTGATGTAACGCGCTTGCATAATTTTCATTGTTTTCATTTTATGCGCGAATTTTCTGCACTCAGTTTTCATTTTCTTTACTTTTTTCTCTCCTTGGTTTATCATTTTATTTCAGTTGTTGTTTTTGTGAACCGTTTCCTGTTCTGATTTCTGTTTGCATTTCAAGTTATTCGCCCGAGAGATTTTAGTGTGTAACGCAATAAAACTTAAGCATAAAGGCGTTAAAGGAGTTCCGAAAGGACCGTGACGACAGACAAAGTGGGGGAACTGCTCGCTGCGCTTGAGTGCAGTACCAAAAACCGGCTATATAACTTTATGAATGCTGTAAAAAAAAAAAGCAGGAGGAAGTAACCATAATGATGGAAGGAGAGAGAGAGTGAGTGGGAGAGAGAGGGTGGGAGGGAGAGAAGATGTAAATAACATTTCTTGTATGCCATAAGATAGTTTGTAAAGTAGAGGTGAGCGAGGAAGAACTTTAAGTATTAATTTTGACAGAATTGTGAAGTTCTGATCTGAGCAAGTGGTTTGTAAACTAAAGAAGGGCGAGAGTTGGAGAGAAAGTAGAGGTAGGTATACTTGATGGTAGTGAAAAAGAAGAATGACAAAACATAAAGACTCTACAGAGAAGAAGAAGAAGACAGAATCTCTACCCTCATTGGGTAAACGAAGGAATCGCGTAAAATATAAATAGAGCTTAGGTATTCAGAGATATCTTATGTAATATTCAAGCGCAGCCCACTTAACAAGCATGCAATATTGTTCGGTGTTGCCAGATCGCTTAAGCAACATCACAAACCATTGTCGCGAATCTTGTTAAAGTCATAAACAACTTGCATGCAATATGTGCTCGAGCGCCATTAGAGCGCTGCTCCAGTTGCCCTAGTTAGCAAAGCCACCCTAATCAATAGATAGACACATGTGTATGTATGCATGTATGTAACACCCACACGATGCGGTAAGCGTTGCCAACTGTTCCATTAGCATGGCCATTTCGCATTGGCATTATCATTGCCAAATGATTATCGCTTGCTCCTTTGATATGCGCCAAGTTTGTGTCTCGGAATTGTCATTGCCATTGGCATTGTTGGCACTCGCAACGGAATAATCACACACAACTATTGGAATTTTCAGAACTTTCTAATATAGCAAATATGTAGTAGAAGAGCGCTAAAAGTCGTTTGCCTTGCGAGTCATTTTTCCAATTTTACAGCCACTTTGCCAATGCTCAGTCAATTTCTGCAAATCAAATGGCTTTCATCTATGTGCCCAGCCCCTTTGCCCCTTTTGCTTGAGCTGTAGCCAAGACGGCTGCCAGGACGACAATGTCATCGAGCAGACAGACAGACAGAGAGAGAGAGAGGGGGAGAGAGAGAGAGAGAAGTCTGCTTGAGGCACTGGCATGAGATGAGATTTGGCTGGAGCTGGAGCAGCACTCGGCGGCTGCTTGCTCTACTCGTTCAATATCTGTTTTTTCTTTATTTCAATTTTTTGTTCTCATTCAAGTTTTCCTCTTGGTTTTCTTTTCTTTTATTTGGCTCATTTATGGCGCATATTGCGCATTTAATCGCCTTCAACATTTGCCATGGAACGCTCATAGCAAATGTCTGTGCACTGCCTTCGTCTAATATGTACATATGCCATGTGTGTGTGTGTGTGTGTGTTTGTGTGTGTGCCATATGCGATTCACAGTCGGATTAGCTTTCAACGAGCGTCCGTTCTCGTGAAGGCAGCGTTTCATATCCTAATATCCTGATATCCTGTTATCCTCGGCAAGTTTGCCCAAAAGTTTTCTTTTTTTTTTTCTTTTGCCTTACGTCATTCCACCTCGTCTCGCCTCGCCTCGCACAATCGGCTGCTGTTGAATTTTTAATTTTTATGTTAGTAATTTCTCAACATTCTGTTTGACTGTCTGGCAACAGGCAACAGGAAGCGCCATCCACAGCGAGCATCTTGTGCGCGCATATTAAATTTGGTTTTTATTTAGTTTTTTCCTACTTCTCCATCTCTTCACTGACTGTATACCCTGTGCGCATAAAATGTGGGTAAGAGTTTGCTGAAGGCGCGATAGTTGACGGGATGGGCGGCAGACGAGATCAGGATACGGTTTATGCCTTAAAATGACTATTATGAAAAGTCATAACATTTAGCACTTTAGATTTGAGCGAGAAACAGAGGAATATCAGAGAATAGTATTAATATATAATCATATATATAAATATTATTATCAAATGACAGATAAATACACATCACTAATCTGATTTTAAGTAGTCATCACTAATCTGTCATTTGATAATGATATTTAGATATATGATTATATATAGAACTTGCTGACAATATTTTAGATCTTTTTATTTAGAATTATTTGTCAAGAGTTATAAAAGTATATATAGTTTATGGATTTAGTGAAGATTCTTGTTGAAATTTGCCAAATTGATTGCCAAGAAAACAACTTCTTAGCAGTTCAAAGTTCAGTTCCATGAGAAAGAAAAACGTAGTAAATTTCTTACGAACTGCTTAAAGCTTATATACAATGACTCCAGGGTAACTTCTAGTACAGAACTTTCAGCTAGAACTGCTTTTCATGTGCCCTGCGCTGCTTTGGGAAGGCGTGAAAAAAAAAATAACACGAGGTGAAAGCAGATAGAGTTGGAAGACCTTCTTGAACGCTCAGTTTCCTAAATGGAGTTTTTCTTTCTCTTAGTATGGTCAGGCCATTGACTGTGGCATGAATGCTTGTGTGTGTGAGTGTGTGTGTCTGTGTGCATATATGAGTAGGTGTTGCGAGCTCTGCTCGGAAATGTGGGTTAGAAGCCCAACGGAAATGCAATTCAATGAAAGCTTAAGTTGGGGAAATTGAAAGACGAGTTTAAGCGAGTGTTACACCGGGGACTTACTTGATCATTGTGCGCAGGCAAGGAAATGCGAAATTATGCATCGCAAATGAGGCAAACTTAACAGTTCGGGGTGGGCGGCAGCTTTAAGTTTCAGTAAAAGTTGCTTAAAATTTAGCTCGTGACTCACGCGCTTCTATTATTTACGCTCGCTTGCATTGAACTATATATCATGAAATGCACACGTGCCGCCACGCCCACTCTTCGAGGGCTGCAACAAAACCAATTTGCGCGAAACGCGACTGAAACTGCGCTGGCAACAGCCGCCAGCCACAACTATATTATATAAATATTTCAATAAAGCCACAAAGATACACAGACACACCTGTGTGTGTGTGTGTGTGTGTGTGTGTGTGCAGCTGTCAGAGCAACAGTCACGATAGCAACTGCATTCACAGCAGCAGCAGCCACGACGATGCCAAAAGCAAACATAATTTAAAATGTAATTAGTGCTCAAATAGAAAGCCAAACAAACCGGGGCGAAGCCAAGTACAGAGAGAGAAAGAGAGAGAGAGAGAGTGGGAGTGGGAGTGGGAGTGAGAGAGAAGTCCGCCCGCACGGGCAATGTACCTGTGCTGTGTGGGCGTGGCAGTGGCAATGCAAACAAATTGCTAAAGCAAATTGAAAGACAGCTAGGGACACGCTGGCTGACACGCTCCCAAGTCAATGAATATCATCGGGTTACTAGGTGACCCACTGCCGCAGCAGCAGCAGCAGCAGCTGCCACGCCCCTCAACTACAATTGCAACAAAAGTTTGTCCTAGACCAACTTTGAACTGGCTGCCACCTGCTGCCACACACACACACCCGCACACACACACACTTATACATTTATACCTTTTGAAACATTTTTATTATATTTGCCAGCTGTATTATGCAGAGCTGCAGCGGATTCGATTCGTTCCGGTTTTCGGTTTCGGTTGCCGCTGTGCAAACATGGCAGAGTTGCCACAGTGGCCGCAGAGTTGTTGCATGCAACGGTTTCAAGGCTGCCCATTGATGATGATGATGATGAGGATGATGCAGCCACCTTTGGCCCTCCCTTAGCCCCCCTCGGTCACTTGGGTTAATGAGCAAACTTGCCAACAACTGGCAGGTCGCTCGTCATTGGGGGCGTGGCTGTGGCCTCATTATGCCGAGCCCCAAATCCTTTTTTGCGCTCCTTGAAGGTCCTTCAGCCAGCCTGCAACTGGCCATTTGTTGGCTTATGCTTTGTTCTCTCATGCTCCTCTTACCTTTACTCCCTCTTTCCTTTGACACTCGCTCTCTCTCTCTCTCTCCCTCTGTGTGTGTGTGGGACACTAATTTAGATTTTAAGTAGTCTACTCCAAGCACTTGTACAATCTCATTAAGCTGTTTCCTTTCTTGCTTTTGCTCACTTTTTGATGACTCTACTCTTCTCTCTTCTTCTTCTTCCCTTTGCAGACTGGCGCAGCACGGACAGCACCGACCATCATGATCGCGTACAGCGACAATTGTCGGTCTCGTCGGACAGCAAGCTGCTGGACGATGATATCAGGGAGGAGATGAAGTACCATTCGCATGTCGTCATGCGACCCAAGAAGCCGCCCAGACCCAAGTCCGAGGTCTTTCTCAACAAACAGGATCCGCTTCCGCGACGAAAACGTTTCAGTGCATTTGGGGTAAGTAGAGTGAAGTGAAAAGCAGCAGCAAATGCATTTTTCCTCTCACTCAATCAATTTCAATCAATTTATGCTCACTCACTTTGTCTAACTGTAATTTATCGCTGGTCATTTGATATATCTCTTCATACACACACTCGCACACACCCACACACACATACACACGCATTCACACACACTCACACACACACACACACACACACACACACACACACACACACACACACACACACACACACACACACACACACACACACACACACACACACACACACACACACACACACACACACATACACACACTCACAAACACACTCAACTGCGAATAAATCATTGCATACTTCTGTGCGCGTTTTTTCACATTTGTGCGCTTACAATTCTCAACTGGTTGTAGCTGCGCTCGAGTGTAGTGCACAGCGTTGAGCTGTGTTAAGCCATTGAAAATATTTTTATCTCTTTGAAATTTGTCCTGGTGGGACCCTTTGCCTTGGCACTGAGTGTTCCGAATAAATAAATGCATTTAAATGTTGAGCAGTTTAACCATTGAATATGGTAAAGTAAAACTCTAATAAGATCACAAACAATAGTAAAAGATGGTTGTATAGAGAAAAGTCAGCTTTGATTAATATTAAATAGTGTGGGGAGAAATGTAAGAGGACTCCAATTTGGAGACTCTGCCCTATGATCAATATTATTAAGATCTCAACGAAATTGCGGGTTGGTCGTGTAAATGAAATGTTCTCTCCTCCTGAATACATCAGAAGGTTAAGTTCTATATAAATAATCTAATTGTGTTGTTAAGGTGCTAAACTTGCATTGTACAGATTCAGCGCTTAAAATAAATATACAAAAAAAAAAAAAAGCTGACAACACAGATATGTGAGACCATATATTATATTCAGATAATATAAATATAATTATATAATGTAATATTAGACAAAGAGAAGAACTCCTCCCATACTATAAACCAGAGCTTAACTTGTTACTCGAAATTGAAGAAGCAGATGAAAGTACAATTGAACAGCTTCCCGAAGCAGACATCCAAACAATTTTTGCTTCAACCACAATTAGAGAATAATATTCAAATGGGAGTTACTTTTTGAGCAAAGCACTCAAACGGATGAGTCTAGAATTGATTAATTGAAAAGGTCTAGAACTCCACCAAATGGTTTACATCATACAAAACAATTGTGCTTAGATATAACAAAAAAAAAAAAGGAAGTGGCTTAGTGAAGGTCCAATTATATATACCCCATTTATGTATATGTTCACATTTATGTCTTGTTTTTGTTCTCGGAATTGGAACAATAAGCACAAATTACGCTTCTTTGACAATGCAAATTTGTATTGCCTACTTTTGAGCGGCAAATCAAACACAGCTCGCTGCATACTTTCAGGCGGCAGTTGAAAACAATTTAACTTAAGATTTATAAGAATCGTTTCCATAAATTAAGATCAGCTTGGAAAAGTTTTGGCTAATTACAACTTTATTTATTTATTTTTCCATGTTTCTCTCTCTCTCTTCACAGGGCGACTCACCCTTCGGCAAGCAGGAGGCCTATGTTAAGCTGGAACCGCTCGGCGAGGGCTCCTATGCGACAGTCTACAAAGGATTTAGCAAGTGAGTACACACACACACACGCACATAGACGTAAATATATATGTAAGTTTCTAGTGGGGTCCCAACTGAGTGCCATAAATCAAGTTGCGGTCCTCAAATTGGGTTGCCATGTCAGTGGGTTAAGCAAAATTATTGCTCTGCTGCCTTCCATGAATTTTGACGAGCTTCAAGGCTGACGAACGGGTTGGACATGTCCTGTATTTTGTAGGTTGCGTCCCATCCTGTCAGCTTTACAGTTGCTGCGCCTAAATCAAATGCCTTTTAAGCAAAATTGTGTGACAATGCCGCCCGCCATTTTCTCTTGATTTATTTACAAATGCTGCTCGAGCAGCACTTGCTATTCCTCTTTTCTCCCTCTCCCTCTGCCTCTCCCTCTCTCACTCTCACTGTTTCTTTATCGTTTTGCTGTTGCCGTTTTGCATCCGGCTGTGTGCTCATTTGCCATGCAGCGTCCTATATATACACTATATATACTATTTATGTGGAGCTGCTGGCAGAGGCTCATTACAGCAGCCCAGACACAGACACAGTCGCAGCTTCCTACTTTCTTTTTGTCCTATGCAAATGCGGCTATCAATCAGGCGCTGGGGCAGGTTCTGCGAGCGGGAAATGCCCAACAATGGGCAGCAGTGCAACAATGGGGCAAGGCAGGCTTAGAAAAAAAGAAAAAAACAATACTCTGTTGGCAAAATACCTACCATGGTAGTGGCTGTTGCTGCTGCTGCTACTCCTGCTGCTCCTGCTGCTCCTACTCCTGCTGTTATTTTGGACTCTCACAATTGTTGTTTTGGCTTTTTGGGTTTCTTAACGCACTTTTCAAAGTCCCTGCGTAACCCTTTTCTCTGCCGCTCGCTTTGACACAATTGAGTTGGCAGCCGAGCGGCCTCGGCCTCCTTCCAGTTGCTCGCTCTCCTGCTCCTTAACAAATGCCGGCTCATTTGCGCCGGCTCTGATTTTCTTGAGCTGCGTCGCTCATAATTTGACAAATGAGCGCCGGCAACAAAAACAAGCTTCGTCACCTTTTTGACAGGCCAGCCAGCAGGGCAATGCGGGCGGGGGCGGGCTACTTACATTTACAAGCAATGAGTGGAGTGGCAGTGGAGTGGGTGGAGTGAGGGAGGGTGCCACATGATGAATACCCAGTGGCTGTCAGTTGCATTGGCGTCGCCGACTTACTTTTGCTGCCGCTGCCTCCTTTGCTGATTTATTTGACAATCATTTGCAGAGCCGGCTCCCAGCTCGGCTCCAACTCCCAGCAGCTGCAGGCCGAACTCCGCCTATGACAATGGGCATTTAGCATTTACGTGAATAACAAGGAAAAGTTGTGTTTTCTTTGGTTTCGGCTTCTCATTTGGCATGCAGAGCGTCGAGCCACATGCGAAATGAGTTCCAATTAGCTTTGTTTATTCGGAATGCAATTAATTCGCTCTAATTTATCTGGGCCAAGCAGGAAACGTGGCCAAGAACTGTGCAAATGGGGAACTAGGGAAATGGTGAAATGCCAAAATGGAAAATGGAAAATAGAAAATGGAAAATGTAAATGAAAATTGGCGCTGTATGACAACTTGTGAGCCGTTGTTGGCTTTGCATTCAAGCCAAATTTGGCTCGCTCGGCTTGGCCTGCTGATTAGCATTTTCATACGCAGCAATTCGCAAATTTGGGTCAGTGCTTTGCCTTTTGCTTGGCTTAGCTTTTGCTTTGGCTTTTCCTTTTGCCTTTGCCTTTGGTGCTCTCTGTTGTTAAGATTTATGCGCGCTTTACATTGCGGCCATCCTTCAGAGTTTGCTTGTCAATTGTTGAGAGATTTTTCATAAATGATTTCACTTCTGTTTGGACTTGGCAAAGTTTGTGTTTTTCTTTGGGCACGAGCACTTGAACTTTGTTCGAGTTTAGCTAACGCGTCTGATTAGCATTTAGTGGGTCAACTGTCAACAGTAGCGCCATCTGGCGTCAAACTTTGCTGCTTGACGGCAAAACTTTCGGGCTCCAACTCCCTCTCTCTACCTCTCGCCCTCTCTCTTTCTATGTTTAACTAAATCATATTATTATTACATTAACGCAACTAAAGTTTGGCCCATATCCTTCGACATGGTTGTCATAGGGTGGGGGGCGCGCCCTTATCGAACGCCTGCCACGCCCAGCTACTCAAACGTTGACCCAGTTCGAAATTATCAAATGCAGGCAGGCAGCTTTCTCATACATTTTTCATGGCACTTGCGAGGTGACGCCACCCACCTCCGCCCCCCCGCCTAAGAAAAACCAGCCAACACATCCTTGTAGTCATGTATCCTTGCTGCTGTTGCTGTTGCTGTTGTCGTGTAATTTGCCTGAGTTGCTCTGCAGCTGCCGCTTACATGAAAATTTCGCATGTCGCCAAGGAGCAGTGCCAAAGGATGTTGTCGTAGCAGGATGTGCGCAGACATAAGCTCTTTATGGCATACGCTTTGGAGGTTATAAAAGTGTGCATGTGCGAGTGTGTGTGTGTGTTGTGTGTGTGCTCTTAACAACACCACTTGCTATCGCATAAAAGGCTTAATTGATACCGTTGCGGCTGGCGGGCATTCAACGGCAACATTTGCCTAGAGAATGGCGCAGATATTCGAAAAGATCATCAGGCGAGCACAGCTCGAGGTTTGCTGTTGGCATAAAAATGAGCCTTAAAATTTATATAAACAAAAGTTCACTTGCTGCATACTTGTTACAGCATCAAATTGGTTTATGCTCCAATAAAATTGTAGGCGTTTCGCAAATAGGAACAGCTATTTGTGTGGGCAGATAAGCCCCAGAATGTTTTATGCCTATCAAAATGGTATTCCGTTTTACAAGTACTTGGCAAATGGGGAAGTGGAAAATGAAGACAGGGTTTATCTGAGGAGTTGTTTAATGGGGTTAGCTCAGAGTTATAGAAGTAATTTCTTTTAGATTTTTTCTAGTATAATAATAAATGAATATTAAATAAAATTTAATTTGCAATATATGAGTTGAAATAAAATTTAAATTAGTCTTAGATCAGTTAAAGTCAGATAGTGCTTACTTTCATGAGCATATCCTTAATGAGTTAATGAGTTAAAGTTATTAAGAGACGACTCAGCGATAATCAATTATTTCCCATATGTGAACATGTATCAGTTATTTCCAGATTAAAATTATTAGACAATTCTCTGTTTTCTTTCATGTTAGCACTTTCTTTAGATTTACATAAATTACAAATATTTTCCTTTAGCTAGCATACACCTAGTTTAGCCTAGTCTACGCTTAGTCCTGCCTACGTCTATGACCAATCTATCGTTCACTTAATTAGTAACTTATATTTACCTAACTGCTACAAGCCTGCCCCTAATAAAATATCATTCAAGTCTAATTGAAGTTTCCAAAATATATGTGATTACGGAAATTAAGTTAAGTTATATATATATTATTTCTTTATCCAATATTGCCTTAGCTAATGCTTGCTGAGGCTAAAGTTTCTGTATCCGCCTTTGATGCGATAATTCTTCCTTTGATTAGCCATCGGGGTTAATTTGAAGTACATTATCTTTCACTCAGTGGCTGGTGCTCCTCTCATTACGCATGTCATCATCATTAGCCGAGCGAAAGTGACTTGGAGTCGAAACACTTTTTGGTGGCTGACGTCAACTGCCAATTAGCTGAAATCGCGACGCTTTAGTTAACTGAATTAACCCTCAGCCCTCGGTCCAGTGGATCAGACAGCAAGAGAGTGAGAAAGGGGGAGAGGCAGAAGGGGAGCGAGAGAGATGAGCATCTGCCGCACTTGAGCCATGCGAAAAAGTTTTGCTCAATTTTTGCCGGCACTTGGCAGCAGACGTAAATCAACTACTTTATGACTAGGATTTTAGCATGCCCCCTGCTCGCTCCTCACCTCCCTCTCCTTTGTGGAGCCTAACCAAGTTCCGAGTCAGTTCCAATTAGAATTTGCCTGGGCTATAGCAGGTCTCATAAATTCCTGCCGTCTGCGGCGTCGGTGTCAAATAATTTAACCTAATTTGACACTTCAAATATGCGGCTTAGGGGCTGCTACGTTTCGTCGGGGGGGGCGTGCGGGGCGTGGCTGGCATGTCGTCTGTACTTGGCCTTATCCTAATTTAAGTGTTTGCCGCACATTTTTGTGCGTATTTTTGTTGGGCTCGTTATGTCCGTTTAATGTAAGCAAAGACCCAACGGCGCACACCTAACCGCCCAGACCCAAGCGCCGCCCCTGCCTCAGCCCCTGCCATGCAGCTTGTCCCTACATGACTTGCGGCGAGGACAATGCGAGCCGGGCCCCTACGAGCTCTGGCTAATTCCGTGTTTGTTTTCATCTCGGGCAATTCGTAATGGTTCTTATGGGATGTTTCTCTTGACTTGTGTATTTATTTTATTAATTTGCTGACACACGACACACCCTCTATGCCCCCCGCGCACAGATTAACCTACCAGCGCGTTGCACTGAAGGAGATCCGGCTGCAGGAGGAGGAGGGCGCACCATTCACGGCCATACGGGAGGCGTCGCTGCTAAAAGAACTGAAACACAGCAACATTGTGACCCTGCACGACATCGTGCACACCCGCGAGACGTTGACCTTTGTCTTTGAATATGTGGTGAGTATACAGATTGATAAATATATATCCACATATATATATATATATATATGTAGAGCTAATCGAACTATTGTTATGCCTCGTAGAATACCGATCTATCGCAATATATGGAAAAGCATCCGGGTGGGTTGGACCATCGCAACGTGCGCCTGTTCCTTTTCCAGCTCCTGCGCGGCCTCTCCTACTGCCACAAGCGTCGCGTCCTGCATCGCGATGTCAAGCCGCAGAATCTGCTAATCAGCGACTGCGGCGAACTGAAGCTGGCCGACTTCGGCCTGGCCCGTGCCAAGAGCGTGCCCAGCCATACGTATTCCCATGAAGTGGTTACGTTATGGTACCGTCCACCAGGTGAGTGCGGCTGAAGACCTGGCCCCAGCCACTTGATATAATTGCATATTTGCTTGCATTACAAATGGGTTGCCATAGCGCTCAGTGAACTAGTAGTTCAATTAAAGCTGATTGCAATTTAATGCTCAAGTATGGGTGAACTGAATAGATGAACTAGTTTATTTGCAGCACTTGATTATATAATAGAAACTTATAAGAAGTTTGAGCCAAGAATTTTAATGTTAAATTGTATAGGAATGTTAAGTTTACAGAAAGAACTGGTTCATTTGAGACTCATTGAGCGATTTTTAGTTATGAAAAAATAAAATAATTAGTTAAAGCTAAGAACTCACAGAATGAACTAGTTCATTTGCTGGGATTGCACAAATCTATTTTGTATTTTGCGAATGAACTGCAAAATGAAATAAAAATTAAATATATTAAATACAAAAATAATTAATTGAAGCCAATAGCTCACAGGATGAACTAGTTCATTTGCTGGAAATGCAGATTTTTTTTATTTCGAGTAATTTTTGCGAATGAACTACAAATAATTAGTGGACACCAAAAGCTCACAGTAAGAACTAGTTCATTTGCTATGATAGCAGTATTTTATTTTATTTTGGTTGTTTTTGTGAATGTATTATACCTTTTCAAGCAATTCACGTCATTCTTAGTGAACTAATTAAAAAATTTTAATGTTAAGTTTCGTCTTACTGTCTATCTCTCATGAACTAGTTCATTGGAATGTTAATGCTTATCTTGAACTTTTTGAAGCACTAAACGATTTTCCAGTAGTTTCTAAGCTTCTAGACTTTGCCAGAACTCAGGTAAACCTAACGCGTCTATCTCTGGCCAACTTTGCTACCCTAAAGGATAGCTCACATACCATGAACTAGAAGCTTTTCAGAAACCTAATCATCTTGTTGATTTTCCGTCTCACTCTGATAATTCCCAAGCTTATGCCAAACCGCACTAACAAGCTCTGCTGATAGCTATGCAGCACTCAAAATTCAAGCTTCTATAATATTGAGCTGCATTAATTTGCCCAACTACATGCTGAAAGCAGATTAATATTGGTTTGTCCAGCATTTCCATTAAACATTTTCAATTTGGTGTTTCCTCATAGAGCTGAAAGCAGATTAATTTTAATATCCCACTAAATAGACAGCGTCCGATGGGTAAACAATTCATTTAGCTTTGCTTTTTTCTCTTTCTCTTTCACTGTGCTCAACAAAATTCTCATCAATTTGCAGCGCAAAATTGAAAAAAAAGATAGCACTAAAAGCAGATAGAGCCAGAGAATGTGAGAGAGACAGTGAGATATGTAAAGAGAATAAAGTTAATTTTTTAATATGCAATTCCCTCGGCATAAGCAGTTTGTGTGAAGTCGAGCGGCTGCTCCTGCCTGTGGCTCCTGCTCGAGCAGCAGCAGCAGCTGGATGCTGCTCCCTAGGCTCCCGACTGACCTCAACGGGGCAAGTCAAAGCATGTTAAACAAATTTAATCTGCACTTCTTAGCAGCAGACGAGCAGACGAGTAAACTCTTGACCAGGTTAGAGGGGAGATAGAGTCGAGCAGCATCTGCAGCCAAGTGGATGGATATATGCAAACGTGCGGATGTGGTTTGCTCAGCATTGGAGCTGTTGGAGTTTAGTTCAGTCCAGTGCATGCCAGTCGAGTGTGTTCCACCTGTCCCTATTTTGTATGCGCGTGTGTGTGTGTGTGTGTGGTAAAAACTTTGTTTAGGGCCAGCCGAGATAAGCGCTAAGACGACCTCTGCATGGCTGTCAGTCAGTGTGTCAGGCTGTCATCCGACTGCCTCTCGGGCAACAGCTCTGTTTATTTATTTAAAATTGCAATTTATTCCCATAGAAAAAACTACATTTACCTAACGAACCTAACACCCACTCCCATCTCTCTCTCTCTCTCCCATTTAGATGTTCTGCTGGGCAGCACGGAGTACTCGACGTCGCTGGACATGTGGGGCGTTGGCTGCATATTTGTGGAGATGGTGACTGGTATGCCAACGTTTCCGGGCATACGTGATACATACGATCAGCTGGACAAGATATTCAAATTGCTTGGCACGCCCACCGAGGACACGTGGCAGGGCGTCACACATTTTCCCGGCTATAAACCACACAAGCTGGGTAAGTAATTGGCCAGGCAGCATCCTCACTTAGTAAAAGAAGAGAGAGAGAGAGAGAGAGAGAGAGAGAGAGAGGGAGACTAATTGAACCTTCTTTACACTGACTAGGTTTCTATCGACCACGAAAACTGGGTCACAATTTTCCACGGCTGTACGATATCATCGAGGGCGAGACGATAGCGAACGCGTTCCTCCAGCTCAATCCCGAGCAGCGCATCGGCGCCGACGAGGCACTGCAGCATCCCTACTTTGCGCAATTGCCAAAGAAACTCTACGAATTGCCAGACGGTAAGACATTCAATTACATTCCATATTAAATATTTACAAGTCGCGTCGCATTGAGAACACCAACAAAAAAAAAAAAAAAAAATCCAATTAAAGTGCAACACGACAATTTGTTTGTGCTCCTGCCCCGCCCACTTCGGCCCCGAAATTGAGCTACAACTCATTTGAAGTTAGTGCCACAAAGTTGGCCTTGTTGCTGTTTGTTTAACCAATGTTTGCCTGGCCAAGAACAGCCACAGCTACTACAACAATCTGCCGCTGTCTACAGTTAACAGTAATTACACTTTTTGTGTTTTAATTTGTGTGCTCCTTCGGCTACGGCTACGGCTACGGCTACGGCGAAAAAGTTTCCTTTCGCAACAAGTCGCAAGTTGGCAGCAGCAGCCATTTGTGTTGGCCAAGTGAAAATGCTGTTCGCAAGCAACTAGTTAATTTGCCACAAGACACTTTGAATATGCCCAAAAAATCAACAGACAAAGCAAGCGAAAATAAGGAGGCATAGAGGAGCAGCAGGAGGAGCAGCAGCAAGACTGCAGTCGAAAAACTTCAGCATTTCTTTTCATTCACTGTTTATCTATATGAAATAAACTATTCATATATAAACTTTTTTACAGTCTTGATAACAACAGAACGCTGACAACAATAGAGTCTTTATGGCAGCAGAGATTGTTGCTTCATTTTGCTCAGAGCTGGGCTTTCTGAGTAGTTCAAGCACATTAAAATTTTTGTCAAGCGAAGCGAAATTCGATTTTAATTAGACTTTTTTGCTCTACTACTAGAATAACTTTCCTATGGCCGAGGCGGTTTAAATATTGTTATCCAGCTGAGCAAATAATCCGAGCAGTTTTACCACAAAATTAATTACACTGTTCAATACAATTCTGCTACTAAGATTTAATTTATAGTTTAATAAAATCTTTTAACATGTTCACTAGAAAAAGAATCGTTCCATAAAGGCAAGTTTATTCAAATATATGCGAAGAATTTTAAATTTTAAATTAAGAACACTTTGCTATGAGTTGTATGGAAAAGTGGGTGTGGCATAGCAGCGCTGTACAAGTGGTTCCGGTATTTCCCAGTCATATATGAATATATTCAAGTCTCTACTACTCTTTAAAGCCTTCTCAGTCCGTGGCTGCCAAAGCAGATACAGTTATATATTATTTAGTATATATGTATATGTATTTACTGCATATATTTGTCATATATATCTATATACTACTTAAATATATATTTATATATGTACACTCTCCTTTTTACTATCCGCGCATTACCATTTGGCCATTAGTCAAACGAGAGCTCTTCCAAATGATCCTAGCCAAATCCACATGCAGCTAAAGTCGTTTAAGCCAAATATATTTTAACTGAACTTTTAATTTTTTTTTTTTTTTTTTTTTTTGTGCTTTGAGCTTGCCTTAATTTAGCTCTCGCTTCGATTTGCAATTGTAAATGGCAAAACATTTAGCCCGAAGCCTCGAAAAAGCATTTGGTGGACCAAATGGAATACGAAACGCAGCGAGCATTGCAATTTGCCAAGTGCATTTGGTTAGAGTCGGACAACAGAGCAGAGCAGAGCAGACAGTGCATTTGTGGGAGGTAGAGCAGACTCTACCTCCCTCCCCCCCCTCTCTCTCACTCTCTTCTCTCTCACGCAGCATCCCTCATGTCCACTTAATGACTGCGTAGCTTAATGTGCGCTTAAACTGTGATTAACGCTGATTTGTAAACACATCCGTCCGACTCTCCGACTATTTGCGTACTTTAGTAAATATGCTAATTTTGGTCAAAATTGTAAACAGCTCGGATTTATCGCACAGGTGCAGGCACTCATTAGGGCACAGCATTTCAGCTTTATAACTTTTGGGGTTTGCTCATCAAATAGCGCGATTGGCTCACTCACTCCGCCCCTGCCCCTCGCTCTCTATCACTCCCTCTCTCTACCACTGTGTTGCGGTCGCAGCTTTAACAGTTTGTTCAGATAAAATCAATTAAAACGCAACTAATGTGCCGCATTTATCATGTTGTCCCGGGCAGCCGCTGCCGCCGCCGCCGCCGCCGGATAAGGTCAATGCACAGCCAAAAAGAACCGCAGCACTTGGAGCGTGTGAGCATTGCGGTTATGCAGTGGGCGTGGCACCCATGTCTCGCTCGTTAGCAAAATGAAATTTGCATTGCATTTTAATTGTCTGGCCTGAGGTCAGCTGATAGGGAGAGAGAGGGAGAGATAGAGAGGGAGCGAGAGAGAGTATATTAAATAATGTCTCGTCATAATTTATATTTTAATTAACAGAAAATTTGCATAAATATACCGAAATTTATGAAATTTAATCATATTTCAATTTATTGCCTTGCAGAAACCTCAATTTTCACCGTGGAAGGCGTGCAGCTGCATACGGAACCGAATCGACAGAATAAATGAAAATTAAAGCAGGTCCTCTCAGTGGATGGCGTACGTTTCTATTGTTAGACCCAACTATTAGCCCAACAGCAAACAACAAACAACAAACCACAAACAACAACAACAACAGCCCAGCTAAACAACCCACAAAACAACCCAGCAAACAACTCAAGCAACTAACAAACAACAAGCAAACAAACAGCAATTGGCAGTCATCAAAGTCGCGCGTCTTCAACCATAATTTGTCCAATAATCAGTGCGAGTGAGATAGAGACAAAGAGAGTGAGTGGGAGTGTGAGTGAGTGTGTGAGAGAGACAGCAGCATTTCAGTCAAATATATATATATATATATGTATATCGTGCCTGGGCATATATTAGTTACGTTTAGTTAGGCTACATTCACGTCATCTTTTATAAGGATACTCAGAGTTTAGTCAAATTTTTGCTTTGCCGCTGACTTTTTCTTATTTTATGCATAAACAAAATTTATAATTTAAGCAATATTCATTTCATTTTCTTGTTAAGCTAAAAAAATTGATTCTATAAAATATGTAAATTTTTCTGTGCTGTCTGTTTAATTCTACAAAATATTCTTGATTTGTTTTTCTAATCGCTCTCAGATCAGATTTCCTTTTGTCTAACTTCTGTGTTCAATCACGTTTGTATTTCTAAGTAGTTCAAGCATTCAAACTATCTGACTAAGCATAACTTTTCCTTATGGGTATTTAGATCCACGAACCTCGGGCCACCTAAGACAAGTTTATATGTAAACCTCAAGCCTAACTGTAGTTCTCCAACAATTCAATTAGATTTACATGAAATGGAAGATGCCAGAAAACAGCTCCAATGAATCCTATCAATATATATAATTATATATATATATTATATATTTTACACATCTTCCAAATCATCCTGCGAACAACTATATAGAGTATATATATTCTGTCTGTGAGAGTATTCAAGGTTCGGCCAGCCGATAATTAGCTCTTGTTTGTTTCACTTTATATACTATATATAATTACTATTAAAATTATGATTATTATTATTTTTAACTCTATTTTCACATTATAAAAGAAGAAGAAGAAGAAAACTTTGCCGCGCTGCTTAAGTGATACATTTTTAATTATTATTAATTAAAATACAAATAATAAATGAATTTATGTATAAAGCAAAAAAACATTTAAAAACAACAACAACAAATAAACTTTAAAAATTTATACCGCATAATTTGATATTTTTTATTTTTATTTGATTTTCATTTGACTTTTCAGTTTTTCAGTTTTTGCTTTTCAGTTTTCTTTTTGCTGCTGTCCCTAACAACTGAAAAAAAAAGAAAATGTTGCATATGAAATCAAACGAAATCCTAGTCAATAATAAAATAGTAAAACGAAATAGTCGCAAAAGCTGTTGAAGTAGTTCACTGAAAGGCTTAGACAGCATCAGGCGAGAGATTTAGATGTGTAAACAATTTTGAAAGCAAATCGAAACGAATCGAATCGAATCGAATAGTTAAACTCAAATTAAAAGTTAGATTTGAAATGTAGTAAGAGTAAAAGTTTTTAGCAAGCAACAGCAACACGTAAATTCTAAATACAAATAGTCAACCAACTAAAACTAAATAACAACTAACTTACAAAAATAAACCTAACCAAGTATTTTACATAGCAACGTAGTAAAACGAACTCCAATCAATCCAATTCCAAGCAAATAAAAAAAATTTAAATACTATTACGAAACGTTACGCAAAACAAACACAAAAGATGAGAGGACGAGAGAGAGAGGTGGAGGATAGAAAAGTTTCTATATAGAGAAGAACTAGCTTAATGTGCAAATTAAAGAAATCAAAGATATTTCAAATGGTTTTGAAACGTAAATGAATCAAAAAGAAAAATATATAAATAAATAAATATTGGCGTGTGTAGAAATGAAAGTAACTAAAATAAACGTAGAGCAAAATATGTTAACAAATTCTTTACTTAAATCAATGAAAGAACAAGAAACAGAAATAAACACGTGGTGGCGCCATCTATGGCCCAGCGGCCAAACACACTTTTATGAAAGCAACAACAAAACTTATATCAAGAACATAAACTAATCGAGTTTAGAGTAAAATTTGAATGGAATTATAAGATATTCTAACAAAAACAAAACCAAAACTATTTTAAATGTACGCTGCGCGTTTATCAACACAGGCAAAAACGCGCGCGTTTTAGCAGCGTTTAAAAACGCAGACAAAATTCTATTTTGTAGTAGAAATAAAAGTGAACTTGAATATTAAAATAAAGTATGAAAAACAATTTAATGAAAAAACTTTTTCTGTGATTTATGAAAAAAGTACGCAAAACCTAAAACAAAAGTATGAAAAACAAAACAAACAAAAAAATAAATAAATAAATAAAAAGTAAACAAATTCAAACCACATGAAATTTAAGCACACTAGAGCGAACCAAAATTTAGATGCTGAGCCAAAAGGCAAACGAATTGTTTAAAATTATTTGCTGGCAAAGGCTAAAAACGCACGAAAATGAAATTGCAAAAAAAGAAAACAGAGAAAATTCTCAGCACTTAAACATTTTTGTATTGTTTGTAATTCAAATTGAATGCTGCGCGCCTCAAATTGTGTAAACATTTAGCCAAACTAAATAGAAGAAATAAAAACAAAAAGTTGAAAGAGAGAAGATAAATTGGAAAACATTTGCAACATTTAACAATGGCAATGCACTTTTCGCACTTTTCCCATCCCGAGGTTACGTCCATAGTTTATAAGCCAACGAGCCAAATGAACAAGTTCGAACGAATCGCCAATTTGATTTAACAATTTTTGTTTTGGATCAAGCGAAACACACACAAATGAGATGATCAGAAACGATTTTAATTTCGGTTTTATTCACTGCACAAATAAAAAAAGAAAAAGAAAGAGAAACAACAAGAAAGTAATTTGGAAACGCAGCATTAGGCAAATAAGTCAAAGTCTATATATAGATATATATTAACTAAAGTAACGTAATCGCAAATGGTAAACACTAAGAATGTTTTTAGCTGAACGTGTGTCTCTAGTTGTATTCTGTAGTAGCTAAGCGGTATGGGTTCCCTTCACAGAGCCCGCAGGAACGTAAGGTAAAACATAAATGAACAAAATGATCAAATGATGAAATGATGAAATGAAGAAGCTCTCTCGATATTCGCTGACTCGAGCAGAAGTCGAGGCATAACTAAATTATTTTTAATGCATTGAATTTGTCGTAAATATTTAACGTACCTTTGTTAAAAACAAAACAAAAATCTATTAAACAAATAATTAATAATAATAAAAAAAAGAATCTATTAAATACAAGACGAAAGCAAAGAAAAGTCAATAGAAATTATAAATAAAAAAATTATATATATATATATGAGTCTATGAATATATATATATAAATTCTCTTCGAGGAATCTGTGTAGCCATCGCGTGTGTAGTTTTTATGTTTACACTGTAAGCAGTTTTTTGTATAGTTGAAAGGGCGAAGCAACCAAAAATGAGATGAAACCTTTATTATATATACATATACATATATATATACAAAAAAGATATATATGTATGTTTTATTTATTGTTTCTCTTCGTGTAAATACAATCTGTAGTTCGATTTCTAAGTAGCGAAAAAGTGAATGAAAGAAACCAAAATTGAATGTTTATGATTTAATACGAATGCATATTGAATGGCAACTAAATACAATTTGAATAAGTTCAACCTGTACAATAATTTAATATTAAATAAAATGCAAAAATATAAAACTAAAAAAAAAAAGAAAATCAATAAAAAAATTCAAAAAACAAAATTCAAATAGAACTCGACAAAATCGTTTCAATTACCCTTGGACTTGCACTTGAAGCTATCTATAGATGCAGAAAATGGTAATGAATATATATATAAATACATATCTGTATATAGGCAGATACATGCATGCGAGGTCTGCTCAACAAGTATCATTAATAATTATTTGTTTAGTATTATCAGACGTCCAGCATGAAACAGCTCTGAGAACTGAGCATTTGCTGAGTGATTGGCGTAATAGAGATTCAAGAGTCCATTCGGATATCGATAGTCGTATATGTCATCTCAAGAGTTTGCCAAACTCCTTAAGCACATCTCGCACTTGTATCTATTTGAGTAGCTGGCGCATGACACACTTTGGAATTCGAGGCTGTCGCTAAAGTGACGAATGTCTCGCTCGCTAAAAATTCGCATAAATAACAATTGAGCCAACTAATATTCTTTAATTTTGTTTTATGACAATAAACGAAATAGTTGACACCACGGGCTAATTAACTCGGGCAATATCAATTGATCTGCCTCCATTTGAATGTCAGATTGAGCTACATTTCGCAAACGTCGCTCACAATTTGTAGTTTTGGCTAATTACGCAAATGACACAACTCTTTGGCGAGGCATGCAACTGTTTTTTTTTTTTTATTATTATTATTATTAAACAATCTTTTTTCTTTTAATGAATTTATTGCTGTTGCCTTTGGGCTGTCGTCATCGACGGATCTGTTCATTCAGCAGGGCTGCAGTTGATGCCGCTGCCTGCCAATGATCCATCAGTCTATCAGAGTCGTTGGATCTGCGCACGACTCTGGCCAGCTGCAAAAGGCAAAAGGTTTCCACGATGACCGTCAAAAACCCATAACGGCAAAACAATTGCCACGTAATTTAGCTAAAGCCAACAGCAGCAGCTAAAGCATCGCAGCTATGGAAAATGACACAATCCGGAAAGCTATAAAGCGTTATCATCTAAAACGTAGCTAGCAGTGGGCACATACATATATACAGTCGAGTCTCGATAATTTGTACCCCGTTAAAACAAATATTGCGAAAGTCGAAAAAAATTCTATACCTTTGAAAATATTCAATCTCGATACTTCTCGAAAATTTGAAAAAAAAAAATCGAAAAAAACGTATTGCCTTGCCATTATTATCGGGACTCAACTGTATATATAAGCTGTATATTTCTATATACTTATATATATGATGACGCATTAAATTGATTTTTTTGCATAAAAATGGGCAAAACAAAGAATTTTTATGTTCTTCTACAAAACATGTTTATTTCATTAAACTTAACACAGATCTAACAAAAGATTGTATACAAAATGATTGTATATAATAAACCTAATGCAGAGAAACATTTTAAAAATGATGCTGGCTGAATAAAAAACCCATTCAATATTTGTCAAACTCCACAGTTAATTCAATTTAATAATTCTCAATTTATATTCATTATATTTTCAGTTAAACATCAAAATACAATTCAAAAGTTAGGTTGGCTGAAACTTAAGGAACATGTCACATTGTAAATATATTTATGTTTATTTGAGCTGAACTTCTTACGTGCAAATAATAAAAATTAATAACAATAACTTTTTTAATTCCAGTCCCATAGCTCATACATTTACGATTTCGTAATTACACGTTGATCTATCGGCATCTGCGAGAGTTAAAGTTCAATAAACGCTATAAAAATCTCATTTGAATTATAATAACATGTAAACTCTTGATCAAATAGTCATTTATGGACTTAGTAGATGCCATTTAATACAGTCACTCGTATAAGTAACTCAATAATTGTTACTGTCAACAGTTGTGATGAACTATAATTATAATGTGAGATTCAATTCGAAATACGTTTATAACATATTCGTATAGACTGTCGTAGGCCCATATGATTATATTGCATTTGTCAGATCAAAGATCATGCGTTGATTCATATTCAAGACACATTTCAAGAAGAGCGAGAGAGCTGACTTGAGCGTGGTAAGGCCCAAGGGAAGCTCAAATTCAGAGCAGCTATACAAATAGGTAGATATACATATATATAAAGACATATGTATGTTTGTAGATCAGTTGTGATAGTGACGCAAATCTTGAGGCAGGTTTCGCATACGTGAATGAATGAGTCGCGCTTTGGTTTGTTATTTATATGCATATATGTATAAATATAATAAGATATGCAATCTGCAGCGTATAGGTACTTGAAAGCCTAAAGAAAGAGGAAGAAATCGAGAGAGAGAGAGAGAAAGAGGGAGATAGAAAGACATAAAGAGAGAGAGAGAGAGTGAGATCAAAGTATAAGTATATACGTTGCTGTAATTCCATTGTAAATATTTGCAATGAGCTGAGTAATGTGAATTTCTGCTTTAAGTTGTCTTTCAATATTATTTATATATATTGAAGATTTATACATAATTGTATATAATTTGAAAATATAATACATATATTGAAAATATATACATAATTGTATATAATTATATTGCTCAATAAGAAAATATAATGCTTGATCGCTTCGAATCGTCAGTGATTGACAAACTGTCTGAAAGCGCGGGGATTTTTCGAGTCTAGCCAAGGCAAAGCCCAGCATAAACAAAGCTAGAGCATGAGAGATGCCGAGAGAGAGAGAGAGAGAGAGAATAAGATTCTTTTTTTGTTTACTGCCAAAACAAAAGACAATCAGCACAAGAGCTCAAAAGTCTGTTCTTCATTTGCTTGCTCTCTCTCTCTCTCTCAGTCTTGCTCTCTCTGAGTCTCCCTCTCGCTGCGCGATGGGTCTTGTTCGCTGGGTTTTGTTTCCCGCTTGCTCAGTCTATCCGTGAAGCGCACGCCGATCAGTCGCCTCGCACTGCTGCTAGAGAAGAACGTGATTTGTGTGTGTGATCTGAGAGTTGCGAGTGTCGAGCGTTCGAGCATTGCCAAATTTATTGTTTTGTAGCGCTTATCGCCATGGGCACGCCTACATTCCGCCTGTGCCTGGTGCTCATCTGCTGTGCATGCAGCTGGACCGAGGCGCTCCAGGAGCCCACAGTGCCCACCCAAGCTCCAGCTCCAGCCCATGCTGCAGCAGCTGTGCCGCCTGCTCCCACGCAGTGGAGAGGACGCAACTATCGAGTGCGTTAAGTATACGTAGCAAAAAACGTTTCAGCTCAATGCTAATTTCGTTTGCTTAATCAAATATCGCACGCGAGTTTAAGCTTTAAATTGCTAACGGAATGCCTTTGTCTATTGGAGCTCAATCAGCCTTGTCCTTACTTCCCTCTAATTGCATTTGCCCATTGCAGCCGCATCATGCCACGCCTACGTTGGCGCCCACTGCTGCCCAGCACAGCGAGATAAAGCAGCTGATGACGAACCTGCACGATCGTGTCGGCATCTTGGCGACCTTGGATGAGGACCAGCGCCATCGCCTGGAAGTGATCGATAAGAAGTAAGTGATGCTGCGAGAGGGGGGAGAAGGGGGACGAGCGACGACAATGGAACTTTTGCCATGTCGCCTCAACATAGGTAGCCGAACAGGTTTTTGGCAAGCAACGCACACACACACATGCTCAGTAAAGGTATCTTGGAAAACCGGTAAAAAATGAAAACAACAAGAGAACGAATGATGTATTATTTGTTTTTGGTTTGTTTTTATTTTATTTATTTTATTTTTTGTGACTTTTTCGGCTGCTGTCAAACGCGTCAATTACAATGCCATTGATTACGCGGAGATGCGCCGTAAGGCCAAGACAAATAAAAGCAGTAAGCGTGATCTAAGCGGTAGTAATCGACTGGGAAATACCCTAGGCCAGACTACTCAAACCTTCTATAGGGTCAATTCCTATAAACTGATCAGATCAGGCACCTATGGAGAGTATATCTTATAGACAATATATATCATAAAACTGTTGTTCTTGCTCTTTGTACAAACGAGCCTAAGACTCCACTTCGACTTAAGTCCTCTTGCCCTCCAACTCGCTAATTGTCATTCAAATCATGATCATAGCTCATCAGCGTCAGCTATCTCATTCATCACTCTACTCTAAGAACACTTGTTTCTACTCCAGCTCTTACTTTAAACAAAATCTGTCATATGTATATAAGACAGACGAATGAACAGACAAAAATGAATACGTTAGTCAAAATCTACTCTCTATATACTCTCTACTGTATACTATCATCAATACTCTGGTATTTATACTATATCTCATCTTCATGCTATCCCAAGTTAGAATTACTACCTATCCTCTCGGCTGCCAGTCTCAAATCCGCTCTTACTTTTGTCTTATCAACTCAGACTACTTTTTCTACTACTTTTTCCACTACTTTATTTTACTACTTTTTTACTTACTTTTTCTACTATTTTTTACTCCTTCATAGTTTTGCCTCTTGACTGAATGCCTTTACCTCAAGTGCTATGATTAGTCAAAAGAAGATTGTCAAAAACGTTTTAGACTCATTGTTAAGCTCAAAACTTTCCGCAGCCAGAAATCAGGTGTGAAACAAGTTCTTTTGCCACCTGATTACCTGTGTTACTAGAAAATAAACTCGGATCAGCCATTTTACTATGCAAGCATTCGAAGATTACCCAAATTTAAATGCAAATGCATATGATATATCTATACAGACAGACAAACCTGCACACAAGACTGATCAGGTTTATATTGGATCTTAGGTTCTGGACCATGCCATCTTCCGTTACTCTTCCCCCACCATAGATAGCATCATAAATTCCCATTTTCAAATTTATTCAGATGGTTCCTCTGCACTCGAGCAAGTTGTTTAGCTATTATCTGCTCCTAAATTTCTTTAGTATTTCGCTTTTTTCCAAACATTTCGTCGATTCGCCTTCTGGCTCCGGGTTCTGGTCTTCTGTTAATAAATTAAGCGAAATTCGCATTTTGTTTACTCAACCGACAGTCAAAAACGGCAGAACGGCAAATGTTGTACGAAAACGAGTTGATAGCACATTTTGGGATTTGTATATAAATTATATGCATACTTAATTAGCCAAAGAGCATTCGGCCGAAACACAATTGGCAATACGTCACAGTTAGGCGTTAACCGGGCTCCAAATGAACTTTGCATGCTCAGACAGATATTTGGAAATAATAAATGATATGTAGAGACGCCCACGCCATAGTCTTAAAGAGGCTAATTTATATACTCGTAGTATATATGTGAAGTACTGTAGCATATACGTATAGATGATATCATGCGTATGGATCGAAATTTCTACAGAGTGTTTATATTTTATGTAAATTACTATTGAATTTCAATACATTTAGGGCTATTATCAATGCACTAGACTTTCGTATTGGGTTTACATAGATTTTTGCATGTTGAGGGTTTAAGACGACATATGAGATGATGGGCATAAAATATTCTTCTATAATTTCTAGCTTGCCAAATGAAGTCAGATAGTAATTGATAAAATACCAAAAGAATTTGGACTTTTTTCCTGAATATATTTAATTATATTTATAATTATAATATATATAGTAGATCAGTAAGAGTATTCTTATATATTATATACATTATATATAATGTAGACTTGTAATAGTAAAGGAATCGTTCACATTGGCTAAGTAGTTTTCGAGCCTCGTTCACGAAAAGAAAAAAAAAAATATTTTAGCTATCTAATTATTTAAATATTAATATATATTAATTCATTAATTATGCACAAAACTCAAATGGAATTAAATTAAAATGCAGATGTAAACTATTAGAATACTATTATTTATTATATATTATTATGCTCCATCTCTTACTCTCTCTCTCTCTCTCTCTCTCTGTTGCTCTTACTCTCCACCACAGACTCGATCAGCTGCTGGACAGCAATACGGGTCGCATGGAATCGCTGAAGGCGCAGCAGCTCAATTTCCAGCAGCGCCTGGACAGCTTCGAGCACATCCAGCGCCTGACGCGGCACACGCTGGACGAGCTGAAAGGTGAAACCGATCAATTTCTGGGACCTCGTCAGGCCCGAGAGCTAAGCCACAAGCAAAAGAATCGCAACAAGATGCGGGGTAAACCAAGCCGAATTGATTGTTGTTGTTTCTTATTGTTGTTGTTGCTGTTGTTGTTGTTGCTTAGCTGTGCTTAGCTGTGTGCTTGAACAGGTGCCTAGAGCTGCCTTTAAACCTCTGCTCCTCTACTCCACAGAACTCTCGCGCCAGACGAGGGACGTGCCTGAGCAGCACATGGACCTCTTCTACAGGACGGAGAGCCCGCCGACGACGCAGGGCAGGTCGATCAATGGAACGGAACTGGATGTGGCCAGTCGGCTGGATGCGCTGGCCACCTTCCTCGTCTCGCTGGCCTACAACGTCAAGGAGACGCAGCAGGGCGTGGCCAAGCTGCTGCAGAACACCAAGTAAGCAGATCCAAATCCAAATCCAATTAGACTCGATGCTGAATGAATATTGAATTGGATTCCTCCCTCGCGCAGCAACATTCGCAGACGCTTGGCCAATCGGAAGACGCAGAGCGCTCAGCTGGCTCAGGGCGTGCCGCAGAGTGTGGCGCCCGTGGAGGAGCATGCCACCAGTTGCCTGCAGTCCTACCTGGCCGTGAACGGGATCCTGAAGCTGCAGCTGACGCCGCAGAGCGACGCGTTCTATGTGCCCTGCCAGGACGACGGCTGGACGGTGGTGATGAATCGCAGCTCGGACGACGTCAGCTTCGAGCGCAGCTGGCTGGACTACAAGGAGGGCTTCGGCAACATCGCCGGCGACTTCTTCATCGGCCTGGACAAGCTGCACGCCCTGACCAGCTCCTCGCTGCACGAGCTGCGCATCTGGATGCAGGACTTTGAGAACAACGTGGCCGTCGCCGGCTACGATTCGTTCGCCATCAGCGGCGAGCGGGAGCTCTATGCGCTGAGTCTGCTGGGCCGCTACCAGGAGCACCTGCATCCGCCCGCAGGGGACTCTCTCTCCTATCACGCCGGGGCCAAGTTCAGCACCTTCGACAGCGACAACGACAACTGCCTCGAGTGCAGCTGCGCCCAGCGGCACAAGGCCGGCGGCTGGTTCAACGCGTGCGGCACGAGCAACCTGATGGGCGTCCACTACAGCAAGGACTACCAGCGCGCCGGCGAGACGGGCATCTACTGGGACACGTTCCAGGGCAAGGACTACTCGCTGCGCCGCATCAAGATGCTCATACGGCCCATAGGCCAGGACGAGGCCAGACGCTGACCCCGCCTCCCGCCTCCCGCCTGCTGCCTGCCGCTAGCCACAGCTGCCATACGTCAGGGAATCTAACTGTAACTCTAACTCGTAGTCCGCTGCGCTGCCCCTCGCTCCCATCTTGCGTGTGTCTTATTTATGGAAAATCACCTAATGTACCCTAGTTAATAAAGTTGCCGTGTGCGTTTAGTCAGATGCCCAGCTGTCCCCGGGTTGTGCGTCAGCTAATCGAGCAGCGATTAGCCAAACGCAGCGCTCGCAGCATGCGATCCATTTAGCTATTTAGCGGCAGAGTCTGCTCCGACTGGGCTCAGTTCCATTTCCAGCTTCAACATGGCAAGAATGCTCTACTGCTGGCTGCCCTTCCTCTGCCAGATGCCGGGCCTGCAGGCGCTCAGCCTGGACACCCTGGCCAGCCAGAGCAGCATCTACTATCAGCGAGCGCAGGGCGAGCTGACGCTCGACCAGGTGGAGCAGCTCTCGGCTGTGGAGTCCCTCAAGCTGATCGTGCACGGATTCCTAGGCTCACGCACGCACAGCTCCATCCAACCGCTGCGAAATGGTAAGCGGAATGCTGAGACTGAACTCTGCTGAGCTAATCCGGTGAAGCTTACTCTGTTAACGTTAGCCGATGTTAGGCTAACTCAGTGAAGCGATCTCTGTTTGCGGACTCTGTGAGCCTAACTCAGTGTTAAGTAAATCTGTTAAACTAACTCTGTTAAACAGATTCTGTTGTGGTAACTCTGTTGCTTTGTTTAGCTGACTCTATTAGGCTAAATCTGTGAACCGAATTCACTGGTAATCTGATTCTCTGTTAAGCCAACTCTCTGTTAAGCCAACTCACTGTTAAGCCAACTCTGTTAAAGCAACTCTATGCTAAGCTATCTCTCTCTCTCTCTCTCTCTCTCTCTTACTCTCTCACCCTCTTTCTCTCCCTCTCCCTTACTCTCTCACCTTCTTTCTCTCTCTCTCTCCCTCTCCCTCTCTCACCTTCTTTCTCTCTCTCTCTCTCTCCCTCTCCCTCTCTGCCCTCTAGCCTATCGTGCGCAGGGCTTTGAGCACCTTCTCATTGCCGATTGGTCGCCCGCCGCCAATCTGGACTATCCCAGCTCGCGTCGCGCCATATCCAAGGTAGCTCTCGCGCTAGCCCAGCAGCTGGAGCAGTTTCTGGCGCGGCACAATGTCTCCAGCGAGGCGGTGCACATCATTGGGCACAGCTTGGGCGCTCATATAGCCGGCGGCATGGGTCGCCACTTCAATGGCACTCTGGGTCGTGTGACGGGCCTCGATCCGGCTCTGCCGCTCTTCACGGCCCGCTCCGAGGACAGCCTGAAGGCGAGTGCAGCGCAGTTCGTGGACGTTATACACACAGACTATCCGCTCTTTGGGGATCTGACGCCGCGTGGACATGTGGACTTCTATGTCAACTACGGACGCGCCCCGCAGCCGGGTTGCGAGGAGGTGGATCTGCTGGCGGCGAGTAAGCTACTGCGGGAGGCCTGTGCGTGCAGCCATAGCTAGAGGCACTCATAACTGTATCTAATCTGTGTGCATTGCAGACAGCTGCAGTCACAATCGCGCCGTGTTCTTCTATGCCGAGTCCATTGGACTGCCCAGGAATTTCCCTGCCATTCCCTGCAGCTGGAAGGTGATTAGAAGCAGCCGCAGCTGCTTGGATCACTTATCGGTATTTCATTTGAGCAATGCGTCACTCGCCGAGGCCATTGCCAATATGGATGATAGTCAGGTGGTTTACATGGGTGAGCAGGTGACACACAGGTGAATAAACTCCAAGTGCAGCTAAAAGCTTTGATTTAAATCGAAATTTTTACCAGCGCCATCTCTCATTACTATTTGGAAACGAATGCAGCGCCACCTTTTGGCCAGGGTGTGAATGCCAAGTTTGACTAAGGCGCGATGGCAACTAGAGCGGATTTAAAATGTGAACTATAGATGGCGCTCACATAACAGACAGCTTTTGCCTGACTACATTTCTCAAGGCTGTAAGTGTTAAAAGCTGATTGCGTTAAATATTTAGTATGAGAAGATTTCATAAAGTTGGCCAAGACTTAATTTATATAGCTGGTAAATGGGCAAACAGGAATATTTAAATGTTATGAATGAATTCAAAAATGATATATTTAATTTATTTTTAATATGTAAATTTTGCAGCGTGAAATTGGCATTGAATAATTTATTAAATTTAACAAATAGCTCTAAATATTCCATGTAAAAATCGTAGTGGAGAAGTAGCTTATAAATTAAATTATTCTTACAAATACAGTTTTGCTGTATTTATTTGGCATAAATATCTTAATATCTCAATTTGACATATTAAAAACCTAAACACTCCTAGCACTTTGTGGGTTTGTCTAAGGAATTTCCAATGCAGTTTTTCCGCCGCTATTAAAAGGTACAAGGTATTAAAAACGTAATTTCACCTGACAAATTGTATGACAACAACCGCAAGTTAAATTTCCATTTGGCTTTTCTAGCTGTGCGCAAATGAAATTTCCAGCATAAATTTCATCTCAAGCGTTTTATGAATGAAGTTCAGCTGGAGTTGCAGTTGCACTTGTTGTGGCTGTTGCTGTTGTTGTTGTTGTTGAGGGACTCAGCCATAGTTATTTATGGGCCAATAAGTTAACAACAAAACGCTCATCTACATTTAATGGCGATAATTTCTGACGCAATTTGAGAGACACACGCAGCGACACGCCGTTTGCGGTCCAGGCCAGAGCAGGCCAAGCCAGACTAAGCCAGGCCAAATGCCCAAGAAGCTAACCGCACACACAAAACACTTGACACCTTCGGCTGCGAGCCTGAGCTGAGCAGGAGTCCCTATGACAGCAGCAGCAGCAGCAGCAACAACAGCAACAACACAATACAAAGCGGTAAGCAACAACAACCATGGTGATCGTAAATTTTACAATAAAAAGATGCCAAGCTCTGTTGCCTGTTCTGGCTGTAAATTTGAGGATTTCCAACAGTTGGCAACAGCTGCCAGGCCAAGCATTCCCCAGAGGAGTCCATTCCCTCAGAGAGTGTGGGTGGGTGGCAGCTCGACTGGACTCAACTCGACTCGACTCGATTCGATTCGACTTGACTCGTCTCGTTGCGTTCTAATTCGCTGCAACTATTGTGAGCTGGTTTGTTTGAACTGGTTCCACAAATCGATTTCAGGCTTCATTAGAGCTCCATAGCGCACAGGAAACTCCCGCACTTTGCGCTCGCTTAGCTTTTCTTTTGTTTTCCCACTTTTCATTCATTCTTTGGCAAATGCGTAAAACGCGGCCCTACTAACAGCCCCTCTCCGGCGACCTCTGCCCTCCCCTCGGTCTGGCCCTGATCGAGTTGATGCGCTGTGCTCGGTCAAGCATCGAACTAGTTGTTGTTGTTGTTGTTGTTGCCATTGTTGTTGTTGTTGTTGTTGCTATGTATGCTCATATTCTCGACTCTTAGTTTTTGTCCCCTCATTTCCCTTCATTCGATTTCATTTCCATGTCGATTTTTGTCGCTTTTGTTTTTGTTTCTGTTTTTTTCGTTTTTTTGCTTCCACCTTTTGTAAATTTGTGTCATGCGTCGGTTTTTCCTGTTCGCTGGCCGTTTGTGTTTTCCAGCTTGGCTTTAATTTCTGTTTGCTGAGAAAGAAAAACAGAGTAACGCACACACACAAACACACACACACATACACTCATATAGTTATTGACTTTTTAGCATCAACTCTGAATAGCACTTGAATAAGCTTCTTCTTCTTTCCTTTTTTTGCCTAGCTTCCAACAGTTCCGCTCCAATTCGAAAATATTTAACAAAAAGAAGGTTCGCGTATTTCTGAACATACTAAATAAACTTTTGATTATTTTATATTTGTTTAGATACGATAGTAGCTCTTGAAATTCTTTATTTATTTAGTTTTTTTTTTTTTTTTTTTTATTATTATTATTATCATCTTTTATTTCACTTATAAAATAATTGAATGAGTTTGTTTATAAATGTATGTTTTATAAATATACATATATATATTGCTATAATTTACCCCGCTAAATACAAAATCGACATAAATTGAATAAAATTCTATCCCATTGGAAAAAAAAAAAAATAAATAAAAAAAAAAAAATAAAAAAAAAAATAAATAAATAAAAAAAAAATAAACATTTAGTCCTAGCCATTTCGAATTATCGGGACTCGACTGTATCATATGTATATCATTTAGTACCCCTTGAAGTTCTTTACATTTTTCAATTCAATCTTCAATTCTCGCTTTCATTTATTTCGCGCTGCCGTTGCAGGTTTCTTTTTCGCTTTGTATTTAAATTATATAATTCTTCAACTGTTTTGACACATTTTTTAATGGCACTTTGCACACACACACACGCACACACACACACTCATCGATGGCAGTCGCACGAGTCGGGTCTGGCTAAGCCAAGGAGACAAGAAGAGAAATGATATTGTAATTGGCAATCGCTGTCGTGCATAAATCACATGCATAAATTCAACCTACGGACATTTTCAAGCGACACCAACGCAACGCTTTGCAGAGCCCCATTCCGCCCTTCCACTCACTCCACCTCCCCGCGGCTCCTCCTCTCTCTCTCTCTCTGTCCGTCTAATCGTGCTCGTCCTCGTTGCGGTCGTTAGTTGAAGTCAATGTTGATATCCAATTGGAAAATTTTTCATTAACTAATTGAACATTTTATGGCAGCTCGGGTCGGACTTGTGCCTGTAGTTGGCGCCAATATTGATGGAGGGGTATGGGGGGGGGTGGTTGCAACAGCCTAATCTGCGGCAGGACTACATGAGCAGAACGAAAGAATGAAATGAAAAGGGAAGCAGCAAAAAAAGAAACAGGCCATGGCAAAGCAGACACGAAAGGACGTTGGCCCAAATGAAACTAACAAACTAGCAAACAAACACACAAACACACACACACACACACACACACACATACACGGACACATTCTTCTTTCGGCTTGATAATTTACGAGGACACGCTTTGGTCAAACTGCCCTCGCAGTTAGCTGTGCTTCGCTTCGGCAACCGCCACCGCCTCCGTCCCCGCCCCCGCCCACTGACAGCAAATTTGCATAACTGTCTGAGCGAAGAGCGCACCATGGCGGATATTAAACATTAGCGCGTGCTGGACAGCACATCAGGTCCTCTGCCTTTGCCTCTGCCTCTGCCTGCTCCTGAGGAATCCCCCCACCCCTACCCCCCAAAAAAGAAATAATTAAGGTGAAAATTGCTGTCGACACGCAAACAGCGAACGAGCGCAGAGTAGCAGAGCTCGGCAATATTTTTGGTGGTTCGGCTTTGAGAAATGACCGCAGCGAGCAGCTGATAATAAGAGGAGAACAACAACAGCAACAACAACAACAGAAGCAGCAGCAGCAGCAATCTGAGCGATCGGCTGCCCGATGACTAATGAAACCTATTAGCTCCGTGACAGATGAGGAGACCGCGTCCCGATGATGGATAAGCTCATTCAACTGAGCCGCTGACTCTGGCGACAAGAGCAGCCCGTGTGAGTGGCCCTCGCTTGGCCAGCTTCTGTCGGTTTGGTGGGATCAATCGGTAGCCAGGTCGCTGGCGGCACCATCTATGCACCTTTTCGGAGCGTATTTGGTATCAGTTGTGACCCTTGGCTGGCTATTTAATTGAAGCTTGCTGGTGGGCCAGCCCTGCCGGCCAACGCTGACATTTTCTTATCGCTAACACAGTTTTCAACTATTGCGGGAATGTGTTGCAAAAGGCCGAGAGGGGGTATGGGGGGAAGGGAGGGATATAGGGGAGACAGATCACCCGAGACGCCAAGCAACTCGATTGTTGTCACATGAGATTTGAGCAGGACGAGACAAATCTGTATAAATCTTCAGTAACAAAGTCTGATTATTGCTATTTGAGCGTTATCTAGGTCTTAGAAGCCCATTAAGTCTGTTATAGAGTCAGGCTGATGCTGCGACAACAGCATCTCCATTCAGCTCTCAAGGCCCTTAAAGATGTAGTTTATGAAATAACATGAGGAATAATTAAGAGGAATCAAATGGGAATAAACATTTGGGTAGTTCTACTAAATAGTAGAGGAAAAGGACTTTGAGGTACTCCTTTAAGAGCATAGCAGAGACTAATGGATCTACATATGTGGGTGTGAGGATTTTGTTATTAATATTTTTGGTATATATTAAGGGGGCAGCAGTGATTAGTCTATTGGAGATCGATATATGACTTTTGCCAACGCAAATTTATATCTATTATTATTATTTATATATATTTTTTTACAGAACTAATCATTTACTATTTTTGCTGCCTGTAGTCTTCATATATTATTATTTATATATATTATTTATAAAGCTCATCAGTTAGTATTTCCTGTACTGCCTGTACTCTTTATCGTTAAGCAATCAAGTCAGACTAATCATTTGCTAAGGATGTAAATATCTATTCGCTGGGAGCAGTAGTGAGACCTTCCCAAGTTATTTCAGAGTCGGCAACTTTGTTGACCTTTCTTTGTATTTATTTACTTTTTTTTTTATAAATTTAATTTTATTTTTTCTGTAATATCAATTACCGAATTATTTAATTCTGTAATATCAGTAAGCCATCAGTGCACAGAGAAAACAGAATAATGACTAACCCAATAGCCTATATTAATTTATTTGTAACATCTGCCATACTTGACAATTCAATTAGAATCACCCCCCTTATCGACTGTCTCGCTACGCCCCTGGCTGTGAATATACTTGTTTCTATACATAGATATCCATTGAAACAGACATAGTATGCATTCTCTCTCATATATAATTTATATTGTAAATATTTTTAAATATTTTATATATCATTATATATCATTCCATAACTTACCTTTGTCGCTTACAGTTTCTATTCAATTAGTTTCTATTGAACTCACTTTAAATTCCTAGCCGAGCGTCAATTCTCACGTGAGTTATATTTGCGTTTCACTCGAGTCCATTAATACTTTTTGTTTTCTTGGCCATATTAGGCAATCGATATCGGAAAGCAGCTCATATCAGTCTCTCTCTTTGCCATACGAAATCTAATCAGAATTCAAATTTCAATCGAAAAAGAAATTTCGCAATCGCTGCGGGCCGCATTTACTTTATCTTGGCCAAAGTTTTCCAAGTGGCTCATAAAATCGATAGACAATATTTTTGTTTTATGGAAATTTTTGCTATTTTGTTGATGTTGTTTTTGGAATTTTGTTGTCTCTGTTTGCATTTGTTTCCTTTTGATGTCAGTGTCAATTGTCGTGTCGTCGTCGTCGTCGTCGTCGTCGTCGTCGTCGGCTCATGTTGATTTTTGGGGTTTGGCAAACGATTTCATTATAATTTTGTTTTGTATTTTACGATTTAATTGCACGAAAATTCATTTGATTATTTAACATTTGCCGGAGCTTATTTATTTCGTAGTGCAATTATTCTGTGCGTCGTCCCATTTCGTTTATGATTTCTCAAATTTTACGATGCGCGCCGTCAAGGCGAAATGTGGCTCGGATTTCACAAAAACGAAAAAAAAAAAAAAATAATGGGGGGTTGTTAATCTAATTAATAATACGAGTTGGAGGAACACGAATAGGAGTAGGAGTAGGAGCCAGAGCTGGCTGGGTGTAGGTGGCATTGGCTTTCTCCCTGAGGCTGCCCACACGGCTGGGCTTCAATTAATTATGTAGGGGAAACAAAAATTAATTTCATTTCAATTGTGCGTCTCCACGCACAAGTCGCATCATTAGCAGCTGCCTCGATTGAAGACCCAAGAAACAAATCGAAAACAAAAACTAAAACCCGCTGAGTAAGCAAACGCTTTGGCTCGCCCCGCATCCTCGAGCCCCAGCCACGTCCACTCGAGTGTCATATTCGAGTGGGCTCGAAGGTGATTAACGCGATCATAGAAATGATGTTTTCAAATATATATTGTAGCAAAATGCGCATGAGCGTAAGTGTGTCGGCTCTTCTTCACGCCGCGACGATGCCAACAACACCTGAAGTAGGGGCTCAGCAAACGATCGCCCCGATCGCCGATCATTGCCTCTCACTCTGCCCCCACGATCATGACTCTACTCTTTGCCCATTTGCGCACGCGCTAAATGTCAAAAATTGTTTAAAAATTAACTATGGAGGAGAGTAGAGCAAGCCGAAGCCTTTATACTCTTACTGAAAAGTGAAAAGGCTGAATAGGCATGCATTTGTGATATTAGATTAGATATTTTATTAGGAATGGTTTTTGACAGGCAGGGAAAGGCTAAAATAAGCATATATTGAGCCTGGACAAGATTTAGAGAAAGACTGTTTAGCATAATTCAGGTTATTTTCACTAAATTTGTATCAATTTAAATACATAATTTTTTATTTGTATATAATTTATTATTAAAATACAACATTTTTAAAATATTTATTAAAAAATAAATAATAATATAAAAAAAATAATAATAATATAAATTAAATTACTATATAAGCTTAGTTGGTATTCATATGTATATTAAAATATAAAAAAAAATTATAATTAAATAAATGTTTTTTATTACAGTTTCCAAATATAAAATATATACAGTCGACTCGCGTTATTTCGAAATTCAAGGGACTCTTAAAATATTTCGAAGTGTCGAGTGTTTAACCATATGAGTACGAATTACCGCGTCTTAGCAATGATTTTTAGTTCGAATTACTGAGTGATAACTTTGAATTAATGAGAGGTTCGAAATAACGCAGGTTTGATATAACAAGAGTCGACTGTATATATTTTCGTATTTTAAATATTGTCTAAAAATGTCTCATAATTAAATATCGTTAATAAATAATATTTTTTTTTTTTTTTTTTAATAAATTTTAAATATTGCTGAAAAATCATCCATAAATTGTTTTCCATAATTAACTCTTCTCACATTTCTTGCTGATTCTCCTCTTAAGTCTTATTTCCCTCATATTCCTCCACTTGAATTTCCGCCTGCATTGCCTTAGCTAATGTACCCACAGTTAGAGTATCTAAGCAGAGGCCGCCTGTTGTTTTTTGGGCTTTTGGTGTTTGATATTTGGTTTGCTGCTGCTGCTGCTCCAGCTGCTGGCTCTGGCTCTGGCTCTGTGGCAGCGGCACGGGTATGGGCACGCCCTCAGCGGCATGCCGCCCACTGGAATCATGTCGAATCATTCATTGCATTGCACAGAATGTGGGCTGCTGTTGGCCATGCCGTTGGCCGGGCCTATTGGGCCTTCGAGGTGTTGAAAACGGCGAATACGCCGGCTCCGGCCCGAAAGCGTTTTGTGTGCATTTGTAATTGTTGAAAGGCTCTGCCCGACTGCTCAGCGACTGCTCCACAGCTCAACAGCTCAACTGCTCAGCGAGTCAGCGACTCGACTGCTGCTGTCATTATTTTCTGTAACATTTAGCAAAATCATTAATAATTGTTGTTGGCCATGTTGCTGATGTTGCCTTTGTTGTTGCTGTTGTTGCTGTTGCTGTTGTCATGGCTGCTGCAGTCGCGAGTCGCGACACAGATACGCACTTAAAAACTGTCAGACGCTGCTCGCTCGCTGCCTTTTGCATTTGGTGTTAACTTGATTAGCATTCGCATAAATTTCGCATTGTTGACTCGCCGGTTGCATCTTGACTGAGCTGCTGCCATTTGCATGGAATTCGCATTTGACTCGACTCGACGGCAATTGGGGTTAATGCTAATTGTCGCTATCTATGCCCAAATTATTTCTTGCCTATCTTCAAATATCTACAGATATCACTGAATGTTGTGAGTGACGATATATGCCAAAGTGTATCTAGATAGCTCTCTATATGATGTATGAAATATATCAATATATATCTAGATACACCTTTATTTATATATATAACTATCTTTCATATCTCTAGATGATAATAGCTAGAGCATATGTCTTTAAAAATTTTCAATTTGATAGATACCTTTCTATTTCTAGATACATTGATGAATCTAGGCATCTGCAGATATCTAAAGTTATCAAAGATAGTCAGATATATCGATAGTTTTAGATAGCTAGTTCCATCATCTATTTCCATGCTGAACATTCTCCAATAGGCCAGAACTCTTTTCATATATTTATAGAATATTATTTCTTAAAACTCTTAAAACTTTTACACAGCTTGATCTATAGTTATTTATATTGTTATTTATATGTGGATATTGCGATAGGTGGATGGGTAGGTTAATCCCCATATGGAATGAAGGTATTTTTAGATACATTTATCTTTGTTCAGATGGTTACATAAGCAAAAGTTTTATCTCAAGATGAATATATCATCTACATAGCAATAGGTGACCTTTCTATAATAGATACATATATCAACTACAAATAATAATAGATACATATATCAACTACAAATATCTATGTAAGCATCTCCGGCTTCATAGCTACATCTCTGATCTATGTAGATCCCTGTTCATTTCTTGATATCGTTTAGCTTGAATTCAAATTTCGATTCCATTGAGAATTCAATTAAAGTGCGCTATGCAAACAAATGTATTCGGTTGTCGATGGGAACCGATGCGAGTGCTTTCCATAGAAGATGCGAGATGTGAGTAAATAAGCGATTCCTGAGAAAAATCGTGGCACAAAACAAATTGCCGCGTAATCTTCGAGTGGGGCGACAATCGAAACCAATTTTTTGTTATTTTGAATACGAAAAATGTTGTCGTTGTCCTTTATTTTGGGTTTATTTTTTGGGTTTTATCAACAAGTGCCGCCAAGTGGAATCAATCAAGCCAGAGCCAGAGAGATTTTTAGTATTCCTCGGAGAGCTGCGGCTGCGTTTGTTGGCCGCCTCGAAGCGTGACAATATTTTGGCCACAGTTTCAGCCGAAACGAATGGACATGGACGCGGATAAGGGCGAGGGAGAGAGCGAGGGCAACGGGAGCCTTTTGGGACATTCGAGTGTGTAATTAATCATGCGAGCCGAACGATAAGGTCACACTGCAAGCGAACTGCAGTGCAGAGAGTGAACAACAGGTACTTTGTCCCCTAAGGGGGTGAGTTGACACCGTCAGTGTGTGTGTGTGGCGGGGGCGGAGGGTAGCGAGCTACCCATCCATAAATCCCACAGATATCATATTGAGAAAATCAGTGAACGACATTGGCCAGAGGAAGGCGGGCGTGGATTACAAGGAATTTGTTTATTAATTGTGACTCGGAGAAACTCTGACATAAGAGCGCTAATATTGATACATTTGTGATCGGAAAACGGGTAAACAGTAAACAAAAGAACAGCTCGAGATTATTAATGAAAGTCGGGCTAGGGGTAAGCAGGAACTTGTGCTTAAAGGTTCGCTGATGCAACGATACGAAATACAAGTGATCTCCAGAATCGATTTAGTTTCGGGTAAAGCAAGCGAAATTATACAGCTAGAAAGAACTTAAGCTTGATAGATAGTATGGGATATATAAAGTAAATACATATTATAGTTCATACTATAGGATAATTTCTATTTAATTTCTAATATGAAGACATGGCTGGATTGCAGTCCTGGAATGAAAAGCTATTTATAAGAAATTCTAATGTGATCAGCTGTCTTTTAACTCTTATAAGCCAATATATAAAGAAAATGCAATTCAAGTGAATTTATGATCACATTTGCAATAGATAATCCTATTAAAGATCTTGATTTCCATTAGAACTTAGCTAGGAATACTTGCAGATACTCTGATGGCAATCTGTGCTCATCAAGCCATAGTTGCGCGCATATGTGAAGATAGATATCGTGGAGCTATAGCGTAAGTCAGGCAGCGAGCTGGGGCAAACAAAGTCAACTGACATGAAATACAACAAAGGAAGAAAAAAAACTTACTACACGCAACTGACATTGTCAAAAGCAGATACATTTGTGTGTGTGTGTGTGTGTATATACATATATAACGTCTGTTGTGGCATTAATGGCAAATTTGCACGAGGTAAATACGAAAAAGCATACAGAAGGACAGACAGCAAGAGTGCGAGAGAGAGAAGAGGAAAGGGAGATAGATAGATAGATAGAGAGGTAGACAATGAGTGAGTGAAGTGCCCGCAACGGCAGTCAATTATCAATAGACAGACAGGCAGCTATGCACACACGCACACACACACACACACACACACGTGTATAGTCTCATGTGTGTGAGTTAGTAACTAACGTACAGCCACGAGCACAGTCTGAGTTACATTTGTATCTCAACTAGTCAGCCGCCGTCTGCTACTTCACCTGCGTGTCATGTTGTTGTTGCTGTTGTTGTTGTTGCTCGTTTTGTTTTCGCTTGACTTCAATTTTCATTTTGTTGTCATGTTTTTTTTTTCTGCTGCTGCTGCTGCTGCTGCACACGCAAAACTAACCGCAACGCTAGCTCTCTCACTCTCTGGCTCACTCGCTCGCTCGCTCTCTGGCTGGCGAGCTCGGCGCGCTGATTGGCTGGACGCGGCGACTGCGCCGCTGCCAATGAGGCCACACCTCTATTGACTGCCGTCTTGTGGCCCCCATGTTTAGACAAGCGTCGCGTGTCGCCCCCTCCCCCGCTCAAGCCAAGCCGAGGCAGCGAGCACCCCCTGGCTGGTCAGCATAAGGCAGCGATTGCACTGGTTGGGGGTTGGGGGTTGGGGTTGGGGCTGCTGTTGGTGGGGGGCAGCTGCCATTTGGTTCCGTTTTGGTCAAAATGAAAATGGCTTTTATGTTTGTGGCGTGCATTGGAATAATTTTATGCCCAGCGCTACGCTTAAAGCGAATTGCTGCCAACCACTAGATACATATGTACATATATATAGTTGGATATAAAGATATATAGATACACACACAACTATATGTATAGTAAAATGTTTATTGATTTTATTTTCGGGTATATGTCCTTTACGATTTTGTTTTATTTAATTAGATTTTATGCTCCAGCTGCGTGTGCTAAAGAAAATGCTGAAGAAGAAGCTATAAAATAATGATAAAATGATATATTAATATGCAAATGATATCAGATTTAACTAGAAAATTCACAAGTATATATATGTATGTATATAACTGCCTAAATTATTATCAAATTTATGCAGCAAACTTGTCTAATTTATAAAGTTTTCGTGGTATCGAAAGTTGTTTCTGTTTTTTTATTTTATTTTATTTTTTTTCCATAATTTATTATATATATTTGATACCAGCTTATTATATAATTTTCATGTTACATATTTTAATATATGAATAGATAGTTTCCAATCTAGTTTAAATAACATTGAGTAACATTCATCTCAGCTCTAGTTTGCCAGTATCCGATTACAATTTACGATCTGTTGGCTATACAAATTCAAATTCAAATATAGATCACCCAATAGATACATATGTATGTATATGTTTGCTAAAACACATAATCTGACTCATATTACAAAATTTTAATTTCAATAAATATATACAGCTTGAATAAGCCGCTTCAGACGCTCATGCAAATGCCGTCTCAATATGACGTTTCAAACTAAAATGGCGAATCGAAGCAAAATCGTCATGTAGAATCCACGCTCTTATACGCGCCAATAAGATCTGTTTGGCACACACAGCTGAGCTGCCAGAGAGATGAGCGCGCTGTATAAGTAGTGCCGTATAAGAGTGCGCTGTGATCCAAGCGAGAACAGCGAGCGAGCGTAAAAGTTGTAAAAACAACAATAAGCCACAGCAATAAGCAAAGCATAAACTCAGTGAGCAGCATTCAGAAGGAGAGAGCGAGAGTGAGAGGGAAAGGTAATAAGCGAGCAGAGGCAGAGTTGTAGAAGAGCGGAGTATAAGTCGGGAGGCAGGGGCAGCTCGTTCGGCTCGGCTCGGCTCAAGCCGACTGACAGCGCGACAGCACAGACAGAGTGACTGAGCGGGGGAGAGTCGTTGAGTCTGGTTAGCCAAGCATACATGACTGCCATGTGTGCGAGTGTGTGTGTTTATATCTCTCTCTGTGTGTGTGCGTCTGGCCCGCTAGCTGACTGGCGAGGTTCGTCTGCGCGAAACCTTCGCTCGTCCAATCAGTACGAACTCGGTTCCCGCCAGCGTAGAGACAACAATAGCGCCGAGCGCTCGGTTTCAGCGTTGCTTTCGAAAAAAACAAAAACAAAAACTACAATTTTCAACATTCAATATCAATTCTCGAGTGCAGCGCGTCGATGTAGATACATTGCGTTTTCCTTAAACAATCTGCAATTGCAACTCAATCCAAATACAGCAACAACTATATCTAACAAAAATAGATCACAGTCCAGTGATTAAGAAATCGAAACGCGGAAGTGAAAAAAAAAGCCGCCGGCGTTTGCTGATTCTGTCTGAGCTTTTTGGGGCAATGCAAAGGATGTGCTTGAAGCGGGAATTTTGAAACAGCAGCCGAATGATTGTAAATTCAAGCACAAATAAAAGCCAATTAGTGAGTGAGCGTGTGTGTGCGTGGGTGTATACGTGTGTGTGTGCTTACAATTTGCATATCCTTGCAAATGAATAAAATCAATTCTCAAGAAATTGTAAAAAATTCCACAAAATAAATACAAAAATCATTTTGAAGAGCTGCTTCTGCTTCTGCTTCTCTGCCCAGTGCCATGCAAATAAAATTCACAATAAATAAATAAATAAATCAAATAAATTGTTAATCATTCATGTGCCTTGAACTTGTCTGTGACTTGTGACCTAGAAGCGAGAAAAGCCAACAAGAAAATCGAAAATCTAAATACAAATAAAAATACAAAAAATAAAAAGAAATATTAAAACAAGAGCTAAATGTTTAGCATGGTCAACTCTTACAAATAAATAAAGTCTACTATCTATATATACACATATATAGATATAGATATATATATTTAAGTCGGCCTTAGATTGATGCAAAGAATTCTGCTTAAATGCATACGGATATTATAATTGGTGATCAATTTGCCGCCAACAACAACTACTGGGTGATGCAGGTGAGAATTCAATCAATTTCAAAAGCAAAAACCAATTTGTAAATTAGCTAATTTAATTATGAAGCAGTTAAAATGTTTAACAATTTCTCAAAAATTCAATTCTTGTTTTATTTTTACGACTTCCCTTTTGAGCTGAGCTGAATCATGGCTTCAGTTTTAATTGTTAATAAAAAATTGGCAATGCGCCGTTAAGCAATTACTATCCATAATTATGCCAAATGTGCTAATTAAAATTCTGTTGTTTTTTATTGGTATTTCTCTCTCGCTCTCTCTTATTCTTACTCTGGATTTAAATGCTTCCGCTTATCAAAATGCAAAACTTGCACCAAATTGTCTGAATTTTTTATATTTTTTATTCCTTCGTTCGTGCGTTCGTTTTACGTCTTTGTTATAAATAAAACACAATCATGTTTAAACAAATTAAGTCGATTATCGTCGAGCGGATACATTTTCGTGATAATAAGCACGCAGTCGAGCCAAGCACGCGGCTGCCCAGATTAACACCTTCAGGTCCAGTTCCAGTTCCAGCTCCAGGTGTTCGGCCCTTGCTCAGGTGTCGCCGCTGGATGGGCCCACTTCTCTGGCATATTTGTCAAAGCGCCGTCGGCAATCGATTTGTAAATCTTGTTATCACTTGCCACAGCGCTGTTGTTGCCACACTTTGAGCTCTGCTTAAACAGTCGGTCAACTCTTTTGAACTCGCTCAGTCCGGCCAGGCACAGCCCGAGGAGACCGAGCCGATTGTTGTTGGCTGGCTCTTCTGGGCTGCTCGGCTCTTGTTTGCCAGCAGCAGGTTCGTCCGGCCCTTGGCAGTTCCTGTCGCCTGGTCTGGCTGGTCTGGTCTGGTCTGCTCCGTTTGTTTGCCCATTGTTTGAATCGCGCTTACTTGCGAAGCTCTGGGTCAATATTTGAGCCCAACACGTTGTGCCAATGTGCCAAGTGTTGTCGCAGTTGGGCTGCAGTTGTCTCCGTGCTCTGCCTCCAGTCGGCTCCTCAGCAGCGCCAGCTGGGTGGCATTCGACACAGCCACACTAATCAGCATGCCGTCCATAGACCTCTAGAACTCCACTCTAGGTAGCCTCCCTCAACGCGGAGTCATCGTCATTGACAAACGCTGGCAAATATTTGACAATTGCTTTTAAAGAGCAACGCGTGTCGTTTTTTTTAATTTTTATTTTTATTCTATGATCTCATCATTTGATCAGACAATGAGCAGTTCAATCAATTGGGCAGCGTCGAAGTAAATTTGAAGTTTTTAATGAAACATTAAAGTTTAACTAGTTTTATTTGAAATTGCTTACATTGAAAGTCACTTTGATGAGAAGATACTTCGGTTCGGTTCTTTCAGTAGAAGATGCTTCGATTAGAAGATACTTTCCATCACACATCATTGAAAGATATTTTAGTTTTGGCTGAGAATGCTTTCATGGGCATATCATCTCTGATAAAATAGCTAGATAAGCCTAGGCGACGATACTTTTAGCAGAAGATATTCTTTAATTAAAATATACTTTATTTTAAAGGAGACTTTGTTGTTATGACACTTGAATCAGAAGATTGAACCGATCTGTTTGGAGGATACTCTGAGTTGAACGTATTTTTAGCAGTATCTATACTTGAATTAGAAGATACTTTCCCTAGTGTATTGTTTGTTGCAAAAAAAATCTATATGGTAGAATTTTACTTTACTTACTTTACTTTATTATATAAATTTGTTTTATTATATTACATAATAAAGTAAAGTATATTATATGAATTATATTTGTTTTTCATTTTTAATTTTTATTTTTTCCATTAAATTAAATAGCGTTTAGGTTAAGATATCTAGAGATAGATATTTAGCTTCATTCAAAGATACTTTCATATGAAGATGCTTTGGTTGAAGATACTTTTATTAAAAGTATTTGCATACATATAGATGCTCTGTCACAGAAATTATGATGGTTAGCTTCTTAAATATTTTCTTATTAATTAAATGAAATTGAAAACTATAAATATTATAACTTTGCTTTAATTTATTTATTAATAATTTTTTTTATTGAAAAGGTTATCTTGTTCCTTTAGCGATAGTCGAGTTTTGCCGTCATTGTTGTTATAATATATTATTATATATATATGTTTTATATTATATTAATTATATTCGATTCTTATTGGATTGGTACTAGGCTCACTTAGGCACTACAAGTTCCATAAGTCTACATAAGAACTTCACAATTACTATATTCATTTATGAAGAGCCCCTCATTTAGTGTCCCATTCGAGCCCCAAATTGCGTGCCGAGACACGCTTTTGCCAATTCAAACGAATCGACTTATCGACATACATATGTATGTGTGTGTGTACACATTCACTCAAATAGTTAACCTGATTGATTGCAGACCTGTTCGAAAACATTGTCATAGCGTTTGCCTACACACATAGACACTGTCTACCAGTCTTACCCATTGATAAGTGTTTCGCATTGCCTTGCTCAACAAAGCCAACAAAAGAGCCCTCGCTCAATGGCTCTTTAGATAAGAGCAGCAACTAGAGGAGGTGCGTCAGTTAGTCAATCAGTCAATCAGTCAGCCAGTCCGTCAGTCAGCTAGTGACTGAGGCACTCAGTTCTCAGGAAACGACATCGTAAAAGAGCTCGCACTCGCACTCAGAGCTCGTTCCGTTTCATTCCATATCCACTTCCAGGCCTTGTTCTTTGGCAGCTTGTTGTTGTTGTTGTTGTTCCGCTGTCACCATCAATAGCTGCACTAATTAGGCATGTGTTGTCAAATATTTACACACGGCCGCTAAACTACAAAGCGCTGACGACGCTGACGACGCTGTCGACGCTGCCTCCGCCATGGCTGATAGCAAAGCGGCGTTCGTGGGGCCAGAAGAGTGGGGCGTCTGTCTCTGCTTCTTCCGCTTTCAGTGATTTACCTAAGAGGTGATTCCCACGACTTAGTCAAGTGTCGATTATGAGGAACAAACTTTCATATTTTATGGCATTTAACACATGAAATTAGTTTACGATTTTCTTACACAGAATTGGCCAGCTAATAGCCCAAAGATATCGAATAATGGATAGCGGATAGTGCATGTCTTGCTGCATGAATAATTGAGCTGATCGAGCAAATGGGCACCTGGCGTCCAGCCAGTTCAGCTCAGCTCAGCTCAGTTTAGTTGCTGCTGCTGCTGCTGCTGCACTGATTAATGGCCCTGGCCATTGTGCTTCAATCATATGTGCGCAAATAATTAAATATAGATAAAAATCAGATTACTCATACGACATGTGGCAAGCCGAACAGAAAGAGGGGGGAGGGGGAGGTGGTGGAGAGAGGGGCATGGCTGTCAGCAACTGCCGTCGATATATGCAAATCGTAAATAAAGTGCAGCAAAACTCTTTTACGTCTCAGCTTAGCCAATTTGTCAATACCAAAAACAAAGTGAACTCTGTGCTCAGCTAGGTTCATAAAAATTCGTTTCGTATCTATCAAAATACACAAATTTATTTGCATTCGCACATTCTCAAAAAAAAAAAAAAAATAAATAAAATCAAATAAAATGGAAACAAGTGAGACACAAAGGCGGCCGCCTTCAAAGCATTGCATTTCTGATACACAATAGCCGAAGAGCAGATACCTCATAAAATTGTGGCGAAAAAAGAAAAGAAACAGAGCGAGAGGGGCAGATCGGTAGAACGGGCAAGGGAGAGAGTGGCAGATACCTGTAGATAAGATAATTAAAAGTTAGCCAAAGCTAGCAATGCGTTCGGCTGGCTTTTGGGCCAGGCACTTTCCATTTCGTTGCGAAACGAGTTCAAGACTGGGTCAGATTCAAATGCCAATTACAGACGTCCGATCAATGTTAAATAATAAGTAAACTGGGCCAAAAACTATAACAACAAATACTTAACAACAACAACAACAACAACAACAGCAACACCAGCAACAATCGCAACAATAACGAAATCTCATTAAACACCGCACAGTGGGAGCTCTGCGATTGGCATCGCTTCAATTCTATGCAAATCTCTGTTAGACAATTTCCTTAGCCAACTAGAGGAGTATTAGCCAAGCATAATGCCAGCTTATATAGGGGTCGCCGTGCTTTTCGCCAATTCATGCAAATGAAAACGAAAACGCTAACGAAAACTGGCAATTGCCAAATGGCCAAAATGATTTGAAAATCTTGAATATCATTGGCCACATTTGATTGATATGCCGCTCGGACAGACTGGAGGTCAAGTTGGCCTTTTTTTTCTGTTTTTTGGCCATTGTTTTCTTTCTCTTCTGCTATTTGGACAGCTGCACATGCAAGAGTTGGCAACCAAAATCAATCACTCTCAATTGGCTGCACGGCCCGGAGAGTCGCAGGATGAGTCGGAGTCTGAAAGAGATGGGACCGACTGCAGCGGGATCTGAGGAATTTTGAGTGTAGCGAGGCACAGTGGTTGCATGAAGATGGGCAGTTGAGAATTTGTATATGGCATATGTTAAATATAGATACAACGTACAAAAACAGACATAGGTAGAATATAATAAATACAATATTATATTGAATTTAAACTTAAGGCTCTTTTTCTTGTGTATTCTATGTCACAAAATGTTTATTCGTTTGAAACAATCTATCATAACTCAACTTATATGTAACATTTAAAGGTATCATCGTCTCATCTCACTTATCTATAAAATCAGCTATAAAATTGATTTGATCAAATGTTTTCTCGCAGATTTTTCAGCCTAATCTTTGAGCTTTAGATACTTTTTACCATATAATATTCTATTTTAAAATCTTCAACCAAATCTACTTGTAGTTTAATCAAATTTCTCTACCTATAACATAAGTTCTTGCAGATCCTCTGCCTAATTTCTTCCAGCATCTAAACCACTTCAAGCCCTTTTCAGCCAATAACCCTGTTCTGATTGCTTGCATTAAAGTCTTATCTCAGTTCTTTAGTTCTCAGCCCACTGTGCCTGCTTTTATGGCACGAGCTGAGCTGCGATTTTATAGCGTGCGATATCTGTGGCCATCTAATTCGCAGTCCCTAAAAAACTAAACAGGCGGTTTTATAATTTTTGATGGATTGCTGGAACGAAAATTCGTAGAAAGATTGCGGAAACGAGCTTGAAAAAAAAATATAAAAAAATAAAAAATATGAAACGAAAATGGATTAAAATAAATATTTGTGTGAGGTGCCAAAATCTATTCAAAGCTTAAGCTCAATATTCGATATATTCTTTTTGTTTCAATTTGAAGTTTCTTATTTTTTGCTCAGCGCAATTCGTTTCAAGTTTGATTGGATCAAGAAAAAATCTTTTGAGCAGCTGACAGACACAATTCGAGCTAGCTTCGACTCTGCCAGCTGCTCGCAACTCATTAAGATCAATTATTTGATTATGAAATCAGATCTGCATGAAATCTTCGAATTGCTGGCCAGCTTATGGCGACCCGCGGTGTCAAATGTGCGCGCTGTAAGCATCAAAAAGCTGTCATCGATTTCGAAAAAAAAAAACAGCATAAGAAGAAGAAGAAGAAGAAAGACAACGGAAACATAACATTAGACAACAGCGAAAACAACTTTAGAGGTGAGAAAAAACACACAAAAATAAAGCAGAAACAGAAACAGAAACAGAAACATGAAACGGCCGACATTTAGCGTTGATCATGGCCCGTTGATAAAGTCATCAGCAACATCGGCGATCTCCGATCGACGATCTCTGATCGGCCATTGACGATCCGCACTCGGCTCGTAAAAGCAGCTCGATGAGCTAAGCAAATAAATTCGAGTTGCAAAATTAAATTAAAAATTAACTTTATAGCAAACAAATTAAGTTTATTTGCACAATGCGAAAGTTTTCATAGCAGTTCGAGTATACCCTGAGCCTAATCGATGATACAGGGTATAATGTGATATATAAATTTGTATGTGACAGACTGAAGGCGATGCGATTGAGATCTTATGGTAATACCATATACCTTATACCTAAAAGGGACCTACATTTATTCGACTTTATACCTTATACCTAAAAGACATCTATATTTATACCGGGATCCTCTGATTCCCTAAGGTATATGCACTATGAAGAGCCTGGGCAGAGATAATGTCTATTAGTAAATTTAAAATATCTAATTTATCTATCTGTGACTCACATTTACCAAATTTAAGTTCATGCACAGGGTATTTGCTAGTCGTTCACATTTACGGTATATTTTCAGCTGGTTGAATTTTAATGCTTGACTTTGATTTTAATTGATTATTAGGTGTTGAGCTCATTTAAAATGCATTCATTAAATAGCAGCGTGTTTGTGTATTGCAGAGAGAAGCCAATTAAATCCTAATAGAGAAGTTAACAGGAATTATAATTAAATTTATGGAATAGAGCTGTAAAAGATCAGTGATTAAATAAACTCGAATACTCTATTATTACAGTTGATTATATAAAACAATGATATATACTATAACTATAACATATACTATACATATATATGTATGTGTATCTATATAGTTAATTGAATTACTGAAAGTCTTGTAAAGAAAATGGCTAGAAATGCATGATAGGATAGCATTTATTATGTAGTCATGGGATATTTTCAATGATGAAGTTGTTTATGTATGGATATAGATGAAGCAATGCTAGTATATGCTAAGGTTACGGTTATGGTATCATATAGAAAATGCATTGTCTATAAGAGTATAATGATGCAAAGTTGTCTGATAAAGCCCAAGAGTCTGCTGATAGAGAGACAGAGAGAGAGAGAGAGAGAGAGAGAGAGCTATATCAACTTACTTGATGAATTACATATGACGATATGAGCTCTAAAGAAGATCAGGCACTATAGCATCCATTTTATTTCAAGCTCTTCAAGTAAGCAGCACGAGTCTGATAAATCTATTTCTTACTCTATTCAATAGCCTCACAGATAATTGTTGTAATGCGTTCATGCATTCCCTAGCATTACACAAACTGTTCACAAGTTGCTGCCATTTTGTTTAGTATACCCCACTCAGCTATCAAACTAAAACGTTCTCATCTACGAGTCATCACTGTACTTTGTTGTTGTACAAAAATAAGTTGTAATATTCATTTAAGTTTCATTCACAAAAGCCAGCACAAAGCAGCAATAGCGCAGCTTGGCCAGCAGCAAAGACGTTAACACACACACACACGCACAACATACACTCACACAGATGTGAGCCTAAAAATTACTTGAGTTTTATTATTTGCTTATTTAAGTTTTATCACCAATTAATGAGGCTCTTTTGTTGCTGTCTGCCATGGACGCAGCGATATTTGATCGATCGCTTACGCTAATTGCCAGAGTATGCAAAAAAAAAAAAAAAAAAAAATAAATAAAATAAAATAAAAATAAAAATAAAGAGAAGAAAAATACAAAGCAAAATGCTGAAGAAGAAGCAGAGGTAAATAAATGTATATAAAAATGAAAAAGTAAAGCTCTCAGCAGGCTGGCAGCAGGCAGCACGCACTTGGCCTAAAAATAAGCGCCCGAAATCTTGGCGGCAATTGACCCACTAATAGGCCCTGTCAATAAGAATGAACATGAACTGGCGAGTCGGCTGTCTGTCTGTCTGGCTGTCTGCCTGGCTGAATTGACTTGGCTTCATTGCGTTGGCCATTGAACTTTGTTAACTGAACTCCCCCCCTTCACCTTCCCCCTCGCTGATCTGAATTGGAATTTTGTTTCCTGTTGCTTTGCTGCACACAAATTAATTGCCCGCAAATCCTGTGCACCCCCAACTCCCAACTCCCTTTCTCTCTCCTCTCTCTTCACTCCCCTTGCGCTGACCGCCGCTCAACAGTTTTCACTTCAAATTTTATTGATCAGCGTGCACTGCATTTGCCAACTTGCAACTGCAACGTGTTGCGCATGCGTAGCCCTTTTGCTATCAGCTCTACCTCTTACCCTTTCCCTTTCCCTTCTGTGCTCTGCCACGCCTCGCTGGCTTCGCTGGCCCCTCGCTTATGCGCTTGATCGGAAATTGGTTTTATGCCTAGCTACCAGAATGCCCTCAATATGCTCAATATGCCTTGGGTCCGCTTCGCATTTCCTGTCGCCTTTTGTCACCCCCGTCTCTAGCTAGAAATTGGGAATTGCCATTTAATAGCTTCAGTGGACACCCCAGGGCATTGAGTTATGATTGCTCAGCGTGAAATTGTGAGAATATTTCATTCCATCGAGCCATCAAATTATGTTTGCCTTTGCTTTGCATATCGCAGGATATTCAATTTCGTCCTGGCGCTGCAATGCAATAGCTGTGCGAAGATTTTTATGCTAATCAAATTTATAGAGGGAGTCCAAATTGAATGCAAGCCGAAATGTAAATGGGTGAGAAAAATACACATTTTTTTTATATAAAATGAATTCAAAGAATTTGTTAACCTCCGCGCTTTATGATTTTTAAATGAATTTAAATTCATGTCATTGGCTGCCCTATAAAAATTAGATTTGAATTGTCTATAAACGCTTTTCCTTAATGTTCATAGTATAGACATTGCCTTCTGTAACAAATCTATTCACATAAATAACATTAACAATTGCCCCTGCCATCGAATATAATAGACACGAAATGTATTTCCATTTGCATTCAGCTCAAAATGGACTTTAGGAAAATAAAATCATTAGAATAGCAAATCCAATGAAAACAGAAAACAGAAAAAAGAAAAAAACAATAAAGAGTCGATATATGCAGGCAGTCAACAATAAATGCTCAATAACATCAGTCAAAGATATGTAAACTAAAAAAAATAGTTAAAAGCAACAGCGAAAAAAAAAACTGTCGCAAATTGCGGTCATTCGTCATGCGCACATGAGCAGAACGGCAGCGGCAGAGGCAGAAGCAGAGACCGAGAGTAGCTGCTCTGGCAAATGGCGTCTTGGCAATTGAGGGCGATTTGTGGACGAATGTGACTGGAGAGAGAGAGAGATGGAAAGAGCGAGAGAGAGCGCGCAGGTAGACTATGTAAGAGTAGCAAAAAGTAACAACAAATAAATATACATATGCCAACTATGTACAACAACAGTAAAAGCAACGACGCGAGAGAGTGAGAGAGGGAGAGCAAGGCAGAGTAACGGCAGCAGTGAGCTGCTTTTATCGCAATGCTATTGTTTTTGTTTTTGTTTTTGCTATTGAGGGGCTGATGAGGCAGAAAACAAACAAATACAACAACACAGCAGCGCTCGCTACTTTTTTCTTACTTACTCCGCACACTCATGCATATGCTTATGTAGATGTATGCAGAGATGTGTGTATGAGTGTGCGTGCGTATGTAGATATGTCTCTTGCTGTTGTTGTTGTACTCTAACTATGAAATGTGTTTTGATTTGCTGCGCTTGCAAAAAAGTTTTCTGCTGCTGCCCGCTGGTTGGGCGACGGCCGCAACGCGCTGGGCGCCCGGGGAGGGTGCGCCCGCTCTTGCTGTGCCAGAGCGGGGGGATTTCACTATGTAGTGTCGCAGCTCAATATGGCGTCGCAGCGACGCCGACGGCGGCTGCTCAATGGTGCTTAACTGCGCTCGGCGGCCAGCGCTGCGTGAACTGCGCATGTCACGGCGACAAAATGAGAGAAATAGATACAAAGCTAGACGCACACACACGCACGCACTCGTATATATATGTATGTATGCGTGCTTATATATTTATGAGTGCTTATATATTTATGAGTGCGGGCGCTGTACATAGGAAGACAATTGCTGCTAGCTGTACAACAGTTAAGCGAATGAGCAAAACACTCGAAACATTTCAATTGGGATGCGCCATTTTTTATGTTCGCACAAGCGTGTGTGTACATGTGTGTGTGTGTGTGCGTGTTTGGGAAATAAAAAGTAGAAATTTATGTGTTGAGCATTTAGAAGACTTTGCCATGCAAAAATTGGCTTTGGTTATATTAGAATTAGAGCTGCAATCGGAATATATATGTACTATATATGTTTATATAGATTATTATCTATCTTTCTATCTTAGTCAACTGTATTTTAATAAATATCATGTTTCTAAACGTCTTATAGACAGCCCCTAAACAGTTACTTAAAATAGCAGTTCATATATACAGACTCCCCATATACATATGAACCCTTTGCCTACTCTCAATGTCAACCCAGTTGATTTCTACAACAAATTTATGCCTCATTCTAAAACATTTAACACCAAGAGAAGATAACATCTATAAACTAAACGAATTTATGTGATAGTTCTATACACACAAATATGCATATACATATATATTTAATTTCTCCGCACACACACACGCACACACACATAGAGAGTCGCTATTCTTTCACTCTTATCTCTCCAGCAGTTTTTAGGCCCACATCAGCAACGGAAACTATCGAGCAGCTATATCAATTTCATTTAACAATTTGTTTTCCATTAGTTGACTCTGTGAGGCATGGCCGTGCACACACAATAGTTTCCATTGTTTGGCCATTTGGCTGGGCTCAGAGCCACCGTTGTTATTATGCCTATTAACGCTATTATTATGAAAATTTTCAGCATCATTGATTTTTGTTACCGATTTTCTAATTTAGGCAAATTATGCCTCACACACACACACACACTCACACACAGAGAGAATTCGAATTCTCTGGCCCCGCTCTCTTGATTTATTGAGCTCCTAATCTAAATCTATGCGCATTCTATAAGATATTTTACTATTGCTGTTGCTGTTGTTTTTGTTTTTGTTTTATATACATATGTATAGAGTTTATTCTGGCGACCGCCAACTGTTAACTGGTTGCGTCAATAGCCTCGGCGACTGAATGAAATGCCCTCAACGTGGCTTTTTCCTCAATGAAACCGGACATTAACATAATCTTTAGGCAACTTTACATGCACATATTGATATTGGGGAAAAAAAGAGAGCTCTCCGAAAGCGAAACCTGTTCGCTGCTGTTGGCGGTGCTGGTGGTGTTGGTGGTGTTGGTGGTGTTGGTGGTGCTGCTGCTGTGGCTATTTGTTAGCCAGTGTCAAAGCTGTCACATATATCACGGCAGAGTTCCATGGGGTCAGCCCGTGGCCCACACGCATCTGTCTCTGTCTGGCCCATTTGAATGGCTAGGCATTGGCACATGCATTGCCTCCCCCCAGTCGCGCCCGCACGCCTCCCTGCTGCATGCTGTTGCTGGCTTGTAAGGTAATTGCTGCGCTGTCCCCTGGAGCCATCATGCCGCATTTGTCCACCGAGAGCTATGATTTGAGCACACAAAAATAAAACAAAAAGTTTTGCAGTCGTGATTGCAATTGGCAGCCAGGTGAGGCTGCGCCAGGTGAGGCGGGGACAGAGAGATACCAAATGAATTCCAGACATATGTTAGCCTTATAATTTATGTTTTAGCTCGATGTAATTTTAATTTTAGTTTATTAATTGCCGCTACGAATGTTTGCCCAAGGCATCTCTTGAATTCGATTTGTTTGCGTTTCGTCTGGGCGCTCGTAATTCATTTAATTGCATAGAATTTACGCGCTCAAGGTTGAGACTAGCTGCTAATTTATATGTCACTGGCGCTAGCGAAATTAAATGCATTTAACACGTAACTTGACAAACAAACAAAAGCGAATGCGCATGCGAATACGGCGAATACAGCGAATACATTCATTATAAACACTCGGACTTCTAATTAAACTCATTTGAATAAATCATCGGGCAGACTCATGAAAAGGAACTTCATGCGAGCTGTTTGGCTAATTTTGCCAAATGAGCTCTAAAAATCTGTAGTTTAATGGTGGCGAGTGAGAGGGGAATAAAGAGAGAGATAAACTAGGGAGACTCTTGCAGTTGGACATAACTGACTGCATGATGCTCGCTTAGGACTTGTTTAAACTATAAAACTTTGATCAGCAATGTTGTACTCTGAGTATATTATACCTATATATATTATATATTATACCTACTTCTACAAGGTGTTAGCTTCTAACGGCAGCATCATTCATCGCGCATATCTGTTTGGATATACACTACGTTAGAGCATATTCAGCCTTGCTATGGGCTGAAGAGCTCCGCAGCTTCTCTCCTACTCAAAAGCTGGGCCAATCACAGCAAGCTCAATGCTCCCTTCACACGAGCAAACTCATAGAGAGGCCTTAGCTGCTCCCACAAGGAAAATAAACTCAAGGAGAGACCTTAGAGCGCTCTCCATTCATATGTAGTAGAGAACTGAAATGAAAGCTAGCCTCTGCTCATTTTCTCCTCGATAAGTATCGATGCTGGCCAAATGATGTAACTGTAGTCTCATACATCTAGCAGCTGGAATACAAAGATTCGACTTAGAAGACAACTTATACAATAGAATCAACCTATACCAATAAATATATAACAAATTTGTAGTCTCTAGCCTCAATAGATTCAGAGTCGAGCAGCAACTCATAAATCAATATACTCTCTTCAGCTTCTCAAACGAGTTAATTAATTCTGTCTAAATGATGTGATTAAACAAGTTTGATTTCGTATTGAAATGCTATTTACGTGAGCTTAGAAAACTTATCTAAATTCTTTGGTCGCATAATTCTGGTACTAAATGGAAACCACCTGCCACCTGCCCGCTCGATTTATGAATGTCACACGCTGAACGTTTTATCAAACTAATTAATGGCTAAAAACGTTTTAATTGGACAGCCGATAGACTTTTGAATAGCTAAACGGCACACAACAGTTGCCAACGGTTGCAGTGGCAGTTGCAGTTAGAGTTGGAGTTGCCACACTGCAGGCAGCTGCCAGCGGTGGCTCATATGTGCACGTCTCTCTGTTGTCTCTGGAGGAGCTTTTGGCATTTTGTGCAGAAAATCTGCATATGCGAGTCAATGGCATGCAGCACACACAAACACACACACACACACACATATGCCACATTTGATATTTAGCCCAGGTTAACTAAATGACACCAAATAGATAGATGCCAAGCGAATTTGACAGCGGCGCAGCTATCGATTCTGTGGACTCGCAGAGTCGTGTATCGTGCCGCGGGTATCGCGTATCGTTAGTCGAGTATCGACTGCAAATGCCTGACAGCAGCTCAGGGCTAGCAATAGCGGCTAATTGAAATGTCGATAAGGCAACAGTTTTGACATGTTGTCACAGTGCGAATACCAAACTCATGCGCGCTCTCTCTCTCTCTCCCTCTCTCTCTCTCGCACTGGGAGATGTCTGCTTGGCCCACATTGCGTATACGTTACGTTGACTCATTGCCTCAGCGCTCTGTGGCATATTCTTGGCCATAAGCAAAAAGGCAGCAACAGCATTTGACCCAGTTAGCAGCGAGTCCATAACATTCATGACTCACTGTGCCTCCACTTTTGGATGTCCCAGCTGTGCGGCCCATTGTTGCAGCCTCTCGTTGTTGTTGTTGTTGTTGTTGCTGCTGACTCCTTTGAAGCTTGTGCGAAATTTATGCGCACAATATGCGAAATTTATTGTAATGACAATCGCTTAGCGCATAATACGACGCTGCAAGCCAGACTCGAGCCCCAGCCGGAAGCGTGTAATCATTTTTTGTTATTGTTGTTGTGGTTGTCTCGGCTGTTGTTGTTGCGGTTGCAGCTGCTCCAATTGACGCCCACCTGTGTTGAGCTGAAGATGCTAAGCGAATTGTGTTTGTCGCCTGACGTCAGTGGGCTGACAGGCAAGTAACACACGCCCACCACTGAACACTGAACTGAACTGGCTCCAGGCAAGTTGAATTTCATAACGGAACTAGTCGTGAAGTGAACTAATAGCGAAGTGAATTTATTCGATTGACAATTATTAATCGAAAAGTATTATGTAGTGAAATGATTCTTATGAACTGGTTCCAAATATGACAAATTAATAATCATTGTTTATTTTAGTATATAAAACTGAACTATTGGCTTTATAAATGACAATTAAGAAGCAGTAGCATATGAACTAGTTCCGTAATGAACATATTTTGGCTAATGCAGCGGTAGTTGATACAGGACGATCTGTCTGGTTGAAAATATATTGAAAATATTGAATATATAAATGAACTAGCTCATTACTCAATTCAGATCTAGTTCAATTTTGATTTTCTTATAAATGCAACAAAGAAAGAAAAGCAATGAACTGCTAATTGAACTTGCTCAAATGCACCAGTTAGTGCACTAGTTCAGGAACTGTGTACATATTCTTATATATTTTAATCTGGAAGAGTGATTCACATGCTCCATAAAATATTAGCCTCTGCAGCCCTAAAACTCAGCCTGCTGAGCCTTCGTGCATGCAGGTGTCATTGCATTCGCTGCTGCCAGCCCCCTCTCCCAGCATCCCCTCCAGCTGACGACCCTCACTGCAGCCTCTCGACGTTTTGCTTTCATTTTCATTGAACAATGTGCATCATTAACGTAAAGTATCAACTGTTGTGCTTCTTCTTGCTTTCATTGTTGTTGTAAACACAACGTAAATATATTTGAGGATTATATTTTGTTAATATGTTTTTTATTTTTTGTTTGCGCCTTCTTATTTTTTATTTTTTTTGCATCTTAATGAAGTACGTTTCAGATTCGCTAAGGTGTATTAAGTTCGCTTTTGTTGTTGTTGTTGTGACTTTTCGTTAAATGAGGAAGTCGAATATTCAACAAGTGCCCCTCCGTCTGCCCCGCCCACATCGCCACATTGCTGCCATTTATGGCGCTCACGTGTCGCAGTTGCAGGTCGCAAATTTTTTTTTTGGTTTTTTTTTTTTGGTATTTCCTTTGGGGCCTGGTCTTTAATTTGACCATTTTTGGGCGCTGCGTTTGTTTTGGGCCGTTCGCATTGATTAACGCATTTTCTTGTTATTGTCTTAAGCGATTGTTGCAGCCATTGTTGGCTCTCAGCTGCCGCGGCTGTTGGCCAAAATGTGATTTATGCGCTCGCTGGGGGATTTTAATGGCACTTTGAGAGCAGCCGCAGCAGCAGCAGCCGACGAAGCAGCAGCTAATACGTTTTAGTGGCATAATGAATGACATAATGAAAAAGTCACACTTAAAACAGATGCACTTAAATGGCTGAGTAATACAACTTGAGTTAAAATAGATGGCTTCGAGTTTATAAATAATGCATATACGTTGCATAAGTAGATGCTAGCCTGAGTACTTAAACAGAGGCTTAAGTATATTGCAGCCTTGTAATGCAGGTGAAAATAACAGCAGTAAACCTATATACTATATATATGTATTTATCAGTAAAAAAAAAATTAAAAAACAAAAAAAAACTTAATATTAAGTTCTGGCTTCTGTGGACTTCAGCTTAATATTTATACTATATTATATATGTACATATATAATACATACATATACATATATATTACTACTATATATCATTATCTTTATACTATATGTTAGCATTTAGCTAATGTAGATTTACTATGCTTCTACTTATTAAATACAATAATATGAGAATAGTCTTTAAGACCCTAACATAAATGAAATAAAAAAAAAAAAAAAAATAAATAAAAATAATAATCTAAAATGTATGGTAGTTTATATACATAATTTTAAGTCTACATATATGGCTTTATAATATATTTTACCATATCATATATTTTTTTTACCATATATTTATCATATACCATATAGGACTACATATCTATATAAATTATGGCATAGAACAAACGTTATAAATATACATACATGCAAATATAGAGCTCATATGAAAGTTGTGATATATGGTGTTAAGGTCTTTGACTGAATTATAAATGAGATCAACGATCAATGAGAGAGGCATTTATATTTGAGTGAATTATGATTTAGTAAGAGCTGAGATGCTAATGAAGCCTCCTCTGCGCTCATCATGCTCTCCATTAATGTAACAAATGGAATTGGCACACTCTCCACTCGTATAAATGGGGTCACCAATGAGCCGAAGATTTACATTGTGAAATTGAAATCCGAGCCGAACGGTCGTGTTTCACTTGTGCTGCCAGGGAGGAGAAGACAACTCTGAAATATAACATTCTAATTTGTATATAAACCATGTAAGCTAAGCTATATAAGCTAACTTGGCAATAATACATATTAGTATTAGTATTAAAAGGTTATGTTTTAAATCTTTCCTTTAATAGCTCTTTAGCAAAAATAAAAACACTTACAAAGAAACCCTCCGACTAACAGTTAAATTGTTTTAAGAGCCGCACGCGTCGAGGGCAGCACACGCCAGCTTTGCAGTTGCCGACGCGATCGCAGTCGCCGCCGCCGTTGCCGTCGCTGTTGCCGTTGCTGTCGGCGTATACTGAAAAGGTGTTAAAAAATTGTAGCCGTTCGAGCAAAGGACAGACAAAGAAGGGCGAAACGAGAAACAAAATAGGTGGTTAATAACCCGAACGCTAATGAAAAAGAGACACTGACAAGGGACAACAACAACAACAACAACAACAACAACAGCAACAAAGGGCAGCTGTGAATGACGTCAATTGAAGGCACGTGAACCACATAAAGGTTAAGCCCAGACTACAGGCTTAAGGACGCGAGGGCATTTAACTTGGCCAACGCGAAGCGCCGCTCCTTGGGCAGTTTGATGAATTGGTGGCATATGGAACTGACGCAGTGAATCGCCATTGCAGCTGTAGCCGCACGCAATGATCATTGACTCCTAATGATGATCGAGCGGGCAGCATGCCTAGTTTTCTACACCTTTTTCATTTTTTTTTTTTCATTTTCGATTTTTTTAATGGGTCTCGGCGAGAAAGCGCGCAAGATAAACGCCTGGCTGGCCGACTGCCTGGCCGACTGCCTGGCATGCTTTTCTTTTAACACCTTTGCGAGAGATTTGTGCGTGCGATTCGTTTTGTATCTGTTTGCCGCGACACTTAGCGCCTTCTAGCCCGATCTGGCAGCTGATTAGAGAGGGCGAGTGGCCGAGTGGCAGAGCGCGGGGTGCGGGACTGAGGCGGACCGCACAGATCTAGTCTGTTCATTTAATTATGTAAACGAAAGCCCAAGCGGGCCATTTATGTCAAATTGACACCTTGTTGGGCTGAGAAATGCCTTTTCCGCTGGCTTTCCACTCGCCGCCTGGCCGCTTGGGCGCTGCACATGAAATATTTATGAGCGTGCGGCCGTCGCTTATGCCTAATTGATGGGCTCACTTTTGACTAGTTCGGGCTTAAGCTCCGGCCAGGTGTCAAGGCAGAGTTCTACAAAAGAAGAAAAAACGAACTTGGCGTGCTACAAATTGTTTGCCTGGTGTTTGGTGTTGCTGTTGGTGTTGCAGGTGCCATAAGGCGCATCCAGCTGTGCCGACAAATGAGGCTGGCGACAAGCGCAAATAAACCAAAATCAACTCAGCCTCCCCATTGCCCAGCTCGCGTGTAAATGATTCTCGCCCAACATGTCGATTGCTGTTGCTGTTGCTGCTGCCGCTGCTGCTCTGGCTGCTGCTGCTCTGTCTGCTAGCGTTATTGCAACACTTTGGTGCACTGCTGTGCGGCTGTGCGGCTCTTGCATTTGCTGCAACAGGTAGCTGCCTCGGCTGTCAATACCTACACGCCTGCCTGTAAAAGTGACTGCCACAGCAGAGTGGAGCGAGCAACGTTGCCAGCAGAAGCAGCAAATGCATGTGTGTGTGTGTGTGACTGTTGAGTGGCTGTTGAGCTGATAGACATTCGGGCTACCCTAGCTTAGCTGGCATAGAACATGGAAAGGAACATGAAGTAGCTGAGCTGATAGGCAATCAGGTTACCCTAGCTTAGGTGGAATGAAACGGGCAGCAGAAAGCTGATATACAGAGGATATAAGGTGTAGTGCACATACATACATGTATGTCTCATGTATATATAGTTATATTACTTAATAAATATATAATTAAACACATAATTTAAAGTATAGTTTTAATATGTATAAAGAATCTCTAGATTCTGTAGACAATATTTATATAAAAAGTCACAAAGCAGCATAAGTCTAGGTATATAGGTATATATTTTTAAATATTTTAATAATATATTTTAGGTCAAGTTCAAATAGCTTACAGCTTTGAATTTTGTTCTATATACATATTTATATAAATTTTGAATATTTTAATAATATAATTTTTATACAATAAAATGTATTGAAAATCAAATCAGAGTAGCTTAAATGTTTTTTTTTTTTTTTCAAACATTGTAATATTTTATTAATATATATTTACTATAGAATGTTAAATTAGAATATCAGAATTTGTTTCAATTTAACAAACATTCTTAAATTTTTATAAAATATTTGGTATATCCTATATAACTCATTTTACTTAAAAAAAAAAAAAAAATTATTTCACACTAAAATTATATTTGTTGTCCTACTCTGCGATTTGTGGACTCAAAATAATATTTTATATAGTATATATACAATAAGCTTAATAATATACAAAAATATATATAATATATAGATAATAATACATAATATATTTACACACGCATTGACGAGCTTATATATATTATATTTATTATATAAAAACTTAATTTATTATTCTTTTTAAATTTGCTATAATGATCCACTTCCTGGGGACTTGAAAATATTTTTGTTTTATAATAACATAATAATGTTTATTTAATCATCTAAAGAAGAGCTTAAGTATAAGTTATAGAGACAAATATATATATATAATTCGTTTTTTATGGTTCATAAAAGAGCTTATATGGACATCAAATATTATTTCTCTAATGGCATATCATCACATTCCAAGTCTAAGCGACAGTTTCTACCATTCGCTGCTCTGTGTGGAGTCAACTTGAAGATAAATATCCTACGCCCAGGCTGCACCACATACTCGAACATAAAAAGTCATGTGCCAACTGTCCACCGCTACCGCCTGCCCCTGCCCCTGCCTCTGCCCCTGTCCCAGCCCGTGCCCCTCCCCCGCACAGCTAACCCACTAGCTACTGCCCCACTCAGCGTCACATGCAAAGTGGGCATGTAATCTCTCTTAGGCACAAATGGACACAAAATTCAATTCCAAGAAAATTGACTGCAAATCCGCAAGTTTGGCTCGTTGACATTTAAAAGCAAGGCAATGGGGGCCACAGAGCAAGGGGGCAAGGGTTGCCCATGTGTGTGTGAGTGTGCGAGTGTGCGAGTGTGTGTGTGTCTGCGTATGTCCAGTGAAAACGAAACGATGCCAAACGCATGTTTAGCATGCGCTGCACTTGTCCAAGCTCCAGCTGCAGTTGGAGCTGCTGCTGCAACAGCTTTAACTTGGCTCTTTAGTCGAGTCTTTGGTCAACTACTGTTCCAAATTTGATTTGCTATGCTGATTTGGGCTTAGCTCTAGCTCTGGCTCTGGCTCTGGCTCTGGCGCTGCCATCAGCTTCGGTTTGTGTCCCTGGGGCGTATGCAAAAGAAGAAAATGCGGAAAACATATTTGGCATAGTTTTCCACATTTTCTCTACTCTGTGTTTTGTTTGTTTCTTTTTTGTCAACTGTGTGGTCAGACCAAGTTGTTGTTGTTGTTGTTGTTGTTGCTGTGGCTGAAGTTGTGGCTTGACTCGTTGTCGAAGATTTACGAGCGCTCGGCCCAATAAAATGATTGCCAGCGATTTTTTATGCAAATTGTTTTTGTTGTTGTTGTTGCTGCTGCTATGAGTCATGCGCATATTTCTTTCCTTTTCTTTTTCCTATTTTTTTTTTTTCATTTGTTTATTAAAAGTTTAACTATTTTTACGAGCCGAGCTGCGCAGCATCCGTTGCCGTTGTTGTTGTTGTTGTTGTTGATTTTATGAGCTGCGTTTATAGCGCTGTATTTCGTATTTTGTGAAAAGTTAACTGCATTCTTTGTTGTTGTTGTTGCTGTTGTTGTTGCTTGGGGGTCAGCAAATTGAAATTTTGTTTTATTGCCAGTATATCTTATTGGATATTTGCCAGGTTGAGCAAACAAAAGACTGAGGCAACGAACTTGTTCTCACCAACACACACAAACGCACACACACATTCCGTAAGAGACTCTCAAGTTTCTTGGCTGTCAAATACATTTCCTGCATTAGAAACTTTCACTGCAACAATAACAACAACAACAACAACAACGAGAACAACAACGAAAAGTCATTTAATTTAACAAAATTCAGGAAATATTTCTTTTTTTTTTTTTTTTGCACCCCGTTTTGTGGCCGTCAATTGCCAACTGCGACGCGACGCCCCGGGGCCAACACAGCCAGCGGATTATTTAGCAATTATTCACAAAGTGAACAAAAAGAGTTGGAGAAATGTTGGCTCTGGCTCTGCCTCTGCCTTTTGGCTCTCTTTGTTTGCAATTCGACTTCAATTATTGTTAGACTGCAAAAAAAAAACTTATTGATGCGTGTTTGTCTTATCAGCGAAATGGCCACAGATCGTTGAGGTACTTAACAAATACCCAAATGATGTGCAGCAAGATGGCACGTGTGGGGGAGATAGAGAGGGAGAGACAGACAGAGAGAGAGAGAGAGAGAGAGAGAGATAGGCTTCCTGTCTCTATAAAGAGTCGGCGCAGCTCAAAGCAAAAATCACATTTCTCATAATGAGGCTGGCTGACTTCTCATATTCATTTCGTTGACTTTTATGAGAGTTGACAGCTGCCTCATTACCGGCAACTGCAACTGCAACGGCAACATTTGCCTGCAACAGGTTGCATGTTGCTTTGGCATTTCACGAAAACATAGAAATATAGTTGTTAACGGCTTTTGTTAAACGGCGCAAAAGAAACATTGTATATTATAATGGCCAGCGGCAGCAGCAAGAATATTGATATGAATAACAGCAACAACAACAACAGCGACAACAACAACAAGAACTAGAGGCAGAGTTAGAGCTTCAGCTTGAGGAACAACCAGAAGTTGTAGAAGAAGCAGCAGAGCATAAAAAATAATGACAAACATAAATATCGACTTTACGATTGCAACGTGACTTCATTTAAAATCGAACAAAATATGCTAAATAATGCCAAAGCCAGCAACAGCAATGACAACAACAACAACACACACGTACAGCAGCGGGCGCACATTTAGAGTCACACGTGCGTGGTCAAGAACCTCAAAAAGCCAACAATTTTTGGCACCAGCTCAGATCAAACCAAAAACAAATTAGCTGCAAACGGGCATACACAACTGTCAAATGCTCGTTTCACTAAATTGAAAGTAAGTTGAATTGGCATAGTGGAGCATACCATCGAGGTATAGATGATTGAACTGTAGAATTTGCTGAAGTTGGTTCCAGATGTGAGATGGTTATACATAATGCTTGGGCTTGTAGCAGCTATTCGTATAGATTTTTAGGTATATTGAGTAGTATTAACTTGACTTGAGACATGCTTGGATTCAAGTTACAGTACCTGCTCTATCTTTTATCTATATAACCCTAAGCAACTTGTAACATAAGCTCATTTCGTATGGTGCTATTAAAGCTAGATTCTTTGGATATGATTTATGTACATATGTATGTGTATCTTGGTCATATACATACATCTCACCCCACATTTAAACCATTTTGTATGCCTAAATTATATATCATATACATAGATCTCACATTTAAACTACATTTCTGGTACATATTTGACATTTATACCATATTCATATACTCTAGATATATAGATAGATATTCATATACTCTAGATATATACCACAATCAAAGCCTCCTCCTTCTGTTATATAGCTTAAAGTTATGCCCTCTTGATGCTATGCTCCCAGACAACTCCTATAATACATCTCATCTCTCTATATCAATCGAGCTTAAACTCTAGTATATCAATCACAACTCAAGTCTCTGGCAGACCCAACACTGCCTAAAGCCAATATACTCTTCACTACCTCATAAATAATACAAAAAAAAAAAAAAGCTAAAAAAAGGCCAAAAATCAAATTGACTCAAAATGTGAAACAAGCAACCAATAAGAATAATGTCTATAAAAATTAATAAATTTTATGTACCATTAAAGTTGTTGTTGTTGTTGTTGTTGTTGTTGCTGTTATTGCTTTTATTATACAGCTATAGCTTCCCCTCCCCTCCGCTCACTCGCTCGTTCCCTCTCTGCCGCCAGCAGCGGCCGTTGCTTTGCATTTTAAAGAGCTGCTCGTTTTGGCCAACATTTCTTTTCAATTTGGCCAAGACGCGCGGCTCTATTAACAGCCATCAATATGCCAGAATGAGTAAAAAAAGATGTCAAATTGGCAATTTTATATTTATTCTTTCTCCTCTCTCATTATAACAATATGAATTGTTGTTGTTGTTGTTATTGTTGTTGTTTATTTTTACTACATACATATTTGCTGTTACAATAGACTCCAACTGTGGACTCGGACTCTATATTGAGCCATAAAATTGGCCATTTTCAAATTTGGTTTTCGATTTTTTGACAGCTGCGCATAAAGCTGCTCGTAAATGTCGGCCAGCTGACGATGCTCTATGGGCTCAACACTATCAAAAAAAAAAAAAAAAGAAATAAACAAGTCAACCAATAACCCATAAAAATAAAAACTGACCGAGAGAGAAAAAAGCAAATGACAAAAGCCTCAGAGCTGCGGGAAATAATAAATTCAATGACTAAATGCCTTGCAGGAATGCTGAATAAATATTAGAAATGGACGCCCACACGCCAAATGGCCAAGATAAAGTAAGCCGGAGCTATTTATAGGGCACATATAAAACACTCAAGTGCGGCCATAAATAATTTCTGCTTTTTATTTATTTTTTATTTCTATACAAATCATAAACACAGTGCAAAAGTTCTGCATACTAAATCAACTAGGATTGTGTGAATAGAGCAAGAGTTGATTGATGTGTTTAGTGGGATCTTTTGTTTATGAGATTTTACAGAAGATATATGTTTACAGAATATATCTAAATAGACATTTATAATATGAGGAAGTTAAGTTGAGAAGAAATTCAATTATCCCCAAAAAAAATAATTTTTTAGAAGCTAATTCCAGATTGAGGTTGAGCAGTTTCTTGATCAAATATTAAAAATAATATTTTTAAATAAATATTTCTATTAAAGTAAAGAACAGCTATATGATATAAGATCCTAATTGAACTAATTCTTCTAATAAAATGTGCTAAATAAAACAATAAGATATCTCAATAGTCATCAAGAAAGACTTTGGTTATATAGCCAATCATACCAACTCCCCTGACAATCTGTCAAGAATCAAGAATACTAAATATGCCCAAGTCAACTGCTAACAAAATGAATTTCTACACATAGAAATTAACACAAAATAACAATTAAACCACAAGTCATAAATATTATATAGGCACCTCGGCAAAATGGGCCAAAACAATATCAATAAAACACTAGCCTGGCTAACAGATATGAGAGAACGGTACTAGCTGCCTTAAGCTCTTCCTCCTCAATTGCTCAATTTATGCAAATGGCTTTTGTTTCGAGTGTGTCGAGTGCGTAATGCCCATTTATTGCCGATTGCCGATTGCTGGCAACGGCATTTTAATATCCAGAAAATAACTTGGCGTACGCGGGTATAAGAAATTATCAAAAAAGAAGAAGAATTATAAAAAATAAAATAATGTATATATATGTATAAACAAATCAAAAATTACCTGCACATAATTTCACTAGGCATACAGAATAAGTTGGCCAAAGCGAAAGCCCAAAAGAACAGGTTCGTATTTCTGCTGCTGCTGCTGCTGCTGCTTCTTCTCGATGTTGTTGTTGTTGTTGTTGTCAATATGTCAGACTGCGACTGTGGCAGACAGCTGGAGGCACTTGTTGCTGTTGCTGCTGCTGCTGTTGGGCCTTTAGTACCGTTGTGCAGTTGCCAGCGCTGCCTCCGCCAAAGTCCACTGGGAGTGAGCCGAGGCAGCGGCAGCAGCAGAGGCCGAGGCCACTTAAAGATTCCGCGACGCTTCGGGGCGATGCGTTACGCATTTTGATGAGGTCATTTGCGTGTGAAGCGCACTAAATGCGGCCCACGCTTCTGGCCTCTGGCAAGCTGGAAAAATCGAATTCAATTCGTGGAAATGCCTAGCTAGGAAAAGTCAGCGTACATACAACCCCAACTCCTGCCCATTCCTCCCCTCCCTCCGGCCAACGTCTATCCCTCTGAAAAAATATTACTCATATTCGCCAAGCGAAATCTATTAAAATTATCACACGCCATGCTGACCTCAGAGCCGGGCAAACATTTTTCAAGTACCGTTCCAAATACTCTCGTTTATGTGTCGGCGTACATACGAAAGAGAAAAAAATATATGAAAATAAAAAACCGAAAAACTAAAGCCGAAAAAAATGCAAACAACAACGAAATCAACCGCAGCCAATAAAATGAAAAATGCTTGGCAAAAATATTGCGGCAAAATAATTTGCCACGCTCGTAAATTTTCAGCTCATAAAAAGAAACGAACTACGTTGGTGGGTTGTTGTGCGACAGTGTGTGCGTGTGTGTGTGTGTGAGTGTGTGTGAGTGTGTGAGTCAGTGCTGGGCATTTCTCGAATTGAGTCAGATTTCAGTTTGGCTCCGATCAAGCCTCAACTCAACTCTCAACTCAACTCTCAACTCTCCGTAATATATTGCCAGTGCCTTCGTCATTTGCATGTGAAAAGCCGGGAAAAAAAGTTTCTCTAATTTGCCAAATGATTATTATGTGTGCCTAAACAACGTTAAGTGTTGCCATAAATAAGCTGCCCAGACTCTCTTGTCTTGGCCAATAAAAAAAAAACGCTGGCCATAAATATCTGACAGACCCACAGGTGACAAAAACTATTGAAGACCACAAATAAACAAAATTGAAAAAGAGAGATGATCGAAAGGAACTACAAAACTAACTGAGTGAAAAGTAGGCTATAAGCAAAAGTCTCATATACTGCTCAACAGATCATCATTATCGCATTTATCCTACCCGAGCCGCTTGTAGAACTATTTTTTTTTGATTAATCTAATTGCCAGCTGACAGTTCTTTCAATTTGAAAAACGGCATTCGCTGAGCACTAATCGATATGTAATCAGTTGTCAAGCGCCCCACTCTACTAGAGAGACAGAATGAGAGAGAGAGAGAGAGAGATACATACATATATATAGATATGTACAGCTGAAATTGCATAAATTAAGTCTTTTTTAGCGCGCGCATTCGAAAGACTTAGGCAACGAACTTGCATTCCGGCAGGCGCTTGCACGCTTAAGAGCACAACAATAAAAGCAGGCAACAAAGTGTGCAATGATATCAGGCGGCTCGACTAGTAAATACCCTAATTAACGTAATTAGCTTGGAAATATGCGATATAGCATATCAAATGTAAAGCAATGGGTAAAAAATAAGATCTAGAGTCTTAAGTTCGGATAGATCGTTTGCAGAAGAGACAAATATAGCTTTAGTGATATATTTCTTATATATCCGATTAGTAAATTCCCTGACTGAAGTTATTTGACTTAAAAAAATGGAATGCAAGTACCTCAGTCCATGTAAAAATTATGTTACGATAATCCACAGATCGAAATTTAAGATTGAAGAAATCTACATATGAGATTTTTCCAGCCTTCTATTCCTTCCTTAGAATATCTATAGTTTAATTAAATTTTCTAGTCGTAGCTTCCTTGGGCAACTCCAACTCTTGTACTGAAATAGCCCCAAGAAATCTAGAAAAACAAATTTGAATGCAAACGAAAAGCAAAACCAAAACCAAAGCCAAACTCGAATTGAAATGAGATGAGAAGATGAAAATTAAATTGAAAACGGGCCCCACAAAAAGCGCTGCTCGCCATAAAAAATCAAGCGCAGAAAACGGCCGAAATAAAGATAAGCGTAAAGTGGCAGCCCAGAGATGTTGGCCCAAAGTGTTTGTTGGCCGGCGATAAAAATTTAATCAAAATTTATGAACACTGCCACGCCTCGCGCACCACATGCGCCTTCGCCACTTGTGGCTATATAACGAAGAATTTACACTACAACTAACTCGTCTCTTGCATTTCTCTCAATCTGTTTGCAGTCCCCGGAACTGGATTATCGGCACGAGCTGGTGGGACGCCTGCACAAGATTGAGCCGGCCGATGTGGAACTGGAAGTGCTAGCTGCTGCTGCTGCTGCCTCCAACAACAACAACAATAGTACGAACAACAACAACAACAGCAGCAGCAATAGTAATAGCAACGGCAGCAACAGCCAAACAGCCAACAGCAACAGCTCCGCAGCAGCAGCAGCAGCACAGCATCATCACCACCATCAGCTCCACCAGCATCACCTGCACTCGCACCACCATACGCACACGCATGCGCATGCGCACCACCACCACCAACATCATCATCAGCAGCATCATCTGCACCACAGTCTGCAGAGCGGCGAGAGTGGTGCGGCCGCCTTAGATGCCTGGCACTTGGCTGCCTCCAGCTATGCCAGCGACCAGAGCCATCAGCAGCAGCAGCAGCAACCCGCCGGCTCGCCCAACTCCAACTCGAATTCCGCCTATGGATGCGGCCCGCTCTACGACGATGCGCCCTACGACGTGGCACTGGGCTATGGAGCGGGCGCCGGAGCGGGCAACACGACGGCAGCAGCAGGCAGCGAGAAGGAGTATCTGTATGGTAAGTAGAGAGAGTGAGAGAGAGAGAGAGAGAGGGAAAGGGAGAGGGAGATGCTGTGACATACAATTATTACACGCATGGAGAAATCTCGCAAGTCAATAGCAAAAACGAGACGCGACAACGTGCTCATAGCTGAAATCTGAGCCTAAACGAAGGCAGACGAACCAAGCACCAGCCTCAACGAACTGAGAATGCGCTGCAGTTGGAGACGAGGCTGGGAGGCGAGCGAACTGTATGATAATCATACAAGTGAGAGTTGTTGTGCTGGCTAGCTAGCAAGAGTCTTGGCTAAATATAGCCAAACAGATCGAACGAACGGTTGTTTATAAATTTCATGCATATGCGAGATTTCTTTGTTTGCATTAATAATTCCCTGTTTGAGCGATCATTTGCATAAGGCATTAGCAGTTTGATTATAAAGTGATTTCCTTTACCCCACCGTACACACACACAAATACACACACTTACATATACAGAAACCAAAAACAAAGAGGCTCTCTTTGGCGATCCACTGGACGATCCGTATCAGCGACCCGCGCTCTGGGACGATATTGCCACCTCAATACAGAATATCGATCCGGAGAATGCGCTCATGCTGAGCGGCAGCGCAGTGGCCAATGGCGGCGACAATGCGGCTGCTACACAGCAGCAACAGCTGCTGCCGCAGGTCAAAATGGAAGCAATAGATGAAACTCTGCTCGAAACTTTCTCGACACCAATGCTCAGTCCCATGGAGATTAAAACTGAAAAGCAGCAGCGACAACAGCAGCAACAGCACCAGCACCAGCAGCAGCAGCAACATCAGCAGCAGCAGCAGCAACACCAGCAGCAGCAATACCATCAGCAGCAACAACACCAGCAGCAACAACATCAGCAACACTATCAGCAACATTATCAGCAACAGCAGCAACACTTGTACCAGCATCATCCCAGCCTCTCGCTGTCCGGGCTGCCACCCGCAGCTGAAGTTGTTGAGCTGCAGCTGCAACAGCAACAACAGCAGCAACAGCAGCAGCAGCAGCAGCATCAACAGCATCTTCACAGTGGCAGCAACAGCCCGAAGCAGTCAGCCGGCGACAACAACAACTCTGCCTCCTATCAGCAACAATACGCATCTCAGCTGAACGGCGCATCAGGCGCTGCATATCTAAACAGTAGCAGCAACAACACCACCAGCAGCGTTGCCACCACCAGCAGCAGCAGCAGCGGCTCTGGCGGCAACACCAGCAGCAACAACAGCAGCAACAACAACAACAGCTACGGCTACAGCTGGCATAGCAGTCAGGTGAGAATCTCAGCAATTGTTGCTCCCGCACAGCTTTCTATTTTGTCTTCCCGTTCGCTCTAGACCTTTCACACCAAATACCAAATACACCCGCCATCAGCTGTTGCCGCAGCGTCACCCACCACTGCCACGCCCACAGCTCAACATGTGCTGCATCAACAGCAACAGCAGCAGCAGCAACAACAGCTGCAGCTCTGCCCGCCAGCCGCGCCCAGCACGCCCTCCGCCACGTCCGCCTCCTCCTCCTCGGGCAGCGTCTCCTCCACGGGCTCCGGCTCGACGCGCCACATGTTCGTGCCGCCACTGACCCCGCCCAGCTCAGATCCCGGCAGTCCAGGCGCCTCCATGGTGGCCGCTGCCGCCGCTGTTGCTCAGGCCCAGAGACGCAGCACGCCGCCGCCGCCCTACCAGCAGGGCCATGGCCTGGCCGGGCTCTGCCCCAGCCTGGTGAGTCCGGCGCCCACGCTGCAGCTGCTGGGCGCTGCCACGCCCGCCACGCTCACAACCCTAACGCCCGCGAATGCAGTCGCCCAGCAGCCGGCACCGCCGCCGCCGCCGCCCCCGCCCTCGAGCAGCGGCCGACGCGGCCGGCACGCGCACCACCAGCCCGGGACGCCGGCGCACATCGCGAGCCTGATGAGCGTGCGCACCGTGCGCTACAATCGACGCAACAATCCGGAGCTGGAGAAGCGTCGCATCCATCACTGTGATTTTGTGGGTGAGTGCAATACGCAGATTCCACTAGCCATATCCATGCCGATTCACATTCTCATTCCGATTCTCATTCCAATTCACATTCCCATTTCCATTCTCATTCCCATTCCATTTCCCACTGAGATTCAACAGCCTCTGCTTGGGATGCGCTGCATGCGCGACTCGTTTATCATTTGGCGCGCTTTGCGACACATTTTGTAGAAAAGTTCGACTTCTGCCCCACCGCCCCACCGCCGTCGCCCCATGCGAGAGCACGGCCTGAGCCTCTACTCATTGCGCATGCGTGCGGCGTAGAGCCAATCGCCATTTATTTATTTATTCTCCATTTATCTATACATTTATTTATTATCTTTCCGTCTTAGCTGTCGCCCGCTGTGCCTATTGACAGTTGTTGTGGCGCTTTTTCTAATGCCTCTTTTGTAATTCCAATTAGCCAGCGTCGCATTTATGTAAGAGTCTCCCTCTCGCTCTGTCTTAGTATCTCGCTCTCACTCTCTGTGCCTGTCTTTCATCTCATTGCATTGCATTTCAATGTCAGCCTGAGGACCTTGTGTGGTGGAACAGTTAGCTGACTGATCATAGATCTATGAATAGGCAGCCTATGCAATCAGAGGAGTTGATGAAGTGAAGTGATGGACTGGAAATGAGCTAGAGATGGAGTATAGTAGTGGGAGTAATATTGAATCTATTTGAGAAATGTTAGTTGAGCCTAAAGATTAAGTGAGTGTGAGAGGAAACGTGGGTATCATTAGCTGAAGATCAGTTGTGAGAGATTACTTGAGATGAAGAAATGAGGATCACCAAGAGAGTAATTTTTTTAGCTAGTTGGTTAAGCTGAAGATCAAGAGAGGGTGAGAGAGAATGAAGGCATTATGGAAAGTTTAGCCTGAGAGCTATTGAGAAAATATGAGTGAGAAGATAAAATCGTAGAAGTAAAGATCTATGAAGCAATTTAGTTAGCCAGGTAATGAAGAAGAAGATTAAGTGAGGGACAAGTGGAACAAAAAGGAGGAGAAATTTCTAAAAAATTTAGGTAGATAAAGTAGTAGAAGATCATATAAGTACTGTATATAATCATATCAAAATGATGAAAAGAAATATATACAGAAAATGGATAGAGTACTAGAAGATATTCAGTTCAAAATGATATTTGAATTTATTAGAAAGAGGATCCTAGCTGATCGTATAAGATTAGCAATCACAGAGACTAAGAGCTACACCAAATGAATTTATCTTAAGATGAGCAGCGCCACACCAATACTAGATCATAAAGCTTTTTGAAGATCATTTGAGATTATTTATAACTGAAGATCAGCTGATAAGCAGCACAAAGAAGAAAGCTGAAAGCACCGATCAATATTTGAGGATCAATTAAAGATCCAACAAAGATCTACAATCAATCCAAGATCAGCAAAAAAAAACTCTTTGCTCAATCAAAAAGTCTATTTTTTTTTCACCAATTTTGTTTCGATCAGTCCATTAGCTTTTAACGGGTTCGTTCGCTGCGAGGGTAGCGCAAAACACTTAACCCCAAGCTAAATGCGACGTTGTCTAGCCAAAATGATGGTTCGTCCGTCTGTCCGTCCGTCCCTCTGTCTGCCCGTTGTTGGCGTCGCTAGCTACGTGCGTTGCCACTAATAAATAATTGACAATTGTCTGACACGTTTGCCGTGGCCATTTTTAGACAAAAAGCGCGTACCGAGCACAAATATTTTTGTGTGCGATTGCCGATTGCCGTTGGCCTGGCTAGCTGACTGGCTGGCTGGCTTGTTGGCTGGCTTAAAGCTCAGTCTAGGCTACAAAAATGCTGTCCAAATGAAGTTATTATGCCATAAGCGCACACATCAAGCGTCTCCTCGACTCAACTCCACGCGGCAACTCCGCCAACTCGGGGAGATTGCAACTGGCTAAGTGAGTTATGTCTGCAGTAGTTCGCTCTGGCTCTGTGGCCAACAATTCTCGTAACTTTTGCAGTCGCAGCCAATCACGCGTCTAACTGTCATCGTTGTTGTTGTTGTTGTTGCTGTGGTTGTTGTGGTTGTTGCTTGGCATCGACGCAACATTCTTGAATCGCTTTTTAGCTATCAATTCGCTCTGGCCATGTTTGTCTTGCCTGGTGGCGTACCCGCGCTGGCTGCCTGTATTTTTAGCCAAGTCTATGGCTATTTGGGCATTGTCTTCGCAATATGCGCGTCACGTTCTACTCAGCTTTCAATTAGAGCGAACGTGCTGGGATCTCTAAGCATCCTTTTAAGTGCCACATAAATGTCTCATGCTGTGCACAAGTGAATCTTGTGCAACTTTCACCAACAACATCCAGCAACAGCCACAGCAACAGCAACAGCTACAGCTGCACGGGCTTAATTAAAGGCTCGATTGTAGCGACGCCCACTGACCCACTGACAGCAGAGCTGCAGCCACAGCAACCACAACCACACAACAGTCGCAGTTGCAGTTGCATTCACACAGCCTGCGCTGCACTTTGCAATGTGCCTCTTTTTTTTTCGTAGTCATCTTATCAAGATGTTTTTCTCCTTTGCTCTCAGATAAATGGCCAACGAGTTTGCCGACCCAACACACACACACACACACACACTGAGACTTGCATGTGAAGTGCTTAAAATTGTTAACAACTATTGAGCTAGCTGTTAATTTAATGGCCAAGATCATTGCAGATGCCTCGCGGAGGCTGCTTTGATTTAAACAGTTGCTAAAATTATGGCTCAAGCTAACAAGCAATTCATAAAATATAGCTCAATTACTCATGGTTGTTGTTGTTGTTGTTCTTGCTTTTAAATTAATATTTATTTATCTAGGAGATGTGTATTTAGCAGATAATCGTTTCTTTTAGCTTTATAAAAATAATAAAAATTATGTTAGATTGTTGCTGAAGATCAGGGATAAAATTAGAGAGAGAAAGAGAGAGAGATTATAGTTATATTATATAACTGTATAATACTTACATATTTGATCAATATTTATATTCAAGTTAAGCGTGCAGAAACTTCACTAAGCTCAATCAATTCAATGAGCTATAGTGAGTCTGATTCGCGCCTTAAAAACAGTTTGTCTTTATTATTCATATATGTATATACATACTACAACTGTATATACATATATAAAATATATTATATTAATTGAATAGAAGCCCGTTAATTCGAAATGGCATGATCGAAAAACTCAGTTTTTTCGATTTACACAGAAATTCAAACTATCGAGAATTATTGAGAACGAATTTCTTTCAAGGGGATAGCATTTGGTTTCGATTTATCGTGATTTTCGATTGATCGGAATACGAACTATCGAGACTCGACTGTATTTATATTTGCACTAATGGACTTGCTACAATTTGATAATGAGCCATAAGCTCGAGCTTTTAAAGCTTTACGATCCATAGGGTCTCATTCTGCTGCCTTTTCCTCCCTTTAAAACGGTCTACTTGTTATCCATTATCTGCTTAGCCCACTCCTGCTAGATTATTATACACATTATACATATATAACTATACCTATCTCCCCCATATATCATAGCTATCAGACATCTAACTTTCATCTGCTCATTCATGCAGCTCCACACGCCTCACAGATTATAATAATATATTTGTATATGCCTAGATATTCACTCCTTTTGCCTGCCTCTGCTTATGCAATAAAACTTTCTTTTTTTCTTTGGCTATTGCAGGTTGTTCCAAGGTTTATACGAAGAGCTCGCACTTGAAGGCGCATCAAAGGATACACACGGGTAAGTTGTTATTGATAGTTAACTGGCTCACAGATCCACCCACCGCCCAGTGCACCACGGCACCGCTGCACCACTGCACCAGCTGGCATTAGTTAGTTATGAGGCGCCGCTAGGCTTGTCCGCTGTCATACACATCGCTGGCTGCTCCGCATCCGTTGTAGGCGTAGGTCGGGCTTATTACCAAAGCACCACCAGCACCGCTAGCACCACCACGATGAGCCAATGCAGCGGCAGCTGTGCTGCGCTTGTTGAGCAAGCGAGCGGCGCAAAAAAAGGCTTTTGATTAATTCGCGCGCTCATATTTGTAGTTGCCAGCACATAATTTGCCAAGAGCTCGGAGCGGCTTAGTTTTATTTTTTTTTTTTTGGTTTTTGTTTTTCAATTTCGGCGCAGCAACCACAGAAATCGTGATTTCTACGGTTTCGGTTTTGCTTTTTTTGTTTTTTTGTGGTCAGTTGCAACATCAGCAACATCAACAATCGCCAATCGCCAACGCCATCAGCTGGGCGCACGTTTGGCCTGCATTTCCTTCTTGCTCAGATTACACTTGACGTTATTTTTGTCTTTTTTGTCTTTTTTTCTGGCCTTTTTTCCGGGCTCCAGCTGTAGACTATCTGCTTTTTTTGTTTGGTGGGTCGTTGCCGGTTGATCACCTGCCTCTGCGTTTTATGGGCCACACGTTTTATGCCCCTCATTCGCGACTTTCAACTCTCGACCCAGCCCCAGCCCCAGCCGCAGCCCCAAACCGAAAAGAGTCTCTCAAAGTCCCGACCGCAGTTCTCCTTCAGTGTTTTAATTTTTATTAATCGCACATGACCAGCTGATTTATGCGCTGCACTAAAAAACATTTTTATTATTATGATTTTGTACTTTTTGCTTTTTTTTGCCTTTTTTTTTTTTCCTTTTGCGCTGATTTTCACTTAACTGATAAACTTAACGCCCCGCTAAAGAAACACAACACGGCATTTGATAAGCCCGACGACAAGTACTCAGAGTCAAGGTGAAGCTGTAAATTCTCAACGACTGAGGTTTATATAAGGCTAAAAACGTTTCAAAGTCATTTCAAGATATATGAAAATAGCTTTTGCTCGTTGCATATATATTTTATTTTTATTATAAATGTCAATTTGATATGCATAAAATATATATGCAATACAGATCTAGTATGAGAAGGTTTAAGGCAATTTATATAATATATTTATATGTGCTGAAATAACTCTAAAAGAGTTTCAGCTCAGATTGAATACTCTAAAAAAAATAGAGTTCTTCTTCCCCTTTATTAATCATATTCTAAATAGAAATCTTATAGCTAACACCCACTCACATAGTTAAACTCTTTCATCCACTCTCTCTTTCTCTCTTGCGCCCTCTCTCTCACCATCTTATGTAAGCCTTGTCAATGGCAGCTATAGATCTGGTTAACAGATTTAATTGCCTGACGCCCGCCTGTGGGCCAGCACGAACGAATGCCAGACGAATCAATGGCCTAATGGCCACGTCTTTGGCCATTTGGCTCAAATCTCTTGGCCAGCAATTTGGCAGCACTTTTCGAGTGGCAGCCACCATTTGTGGCTACCGTCTGATGGCTGTCCGTTTGTTTGGCTTTTGACTTGGTTAACTTCGTCACACGCCCAGCCACAAATACACAAACACACAAACACACACACACACAGACATACAGCTAGGCCCGGCACAGTCGCATTTTTCATGCAATTTTGAAGCTGCGGCATCTCGTGGCGCCAGACCCCAAGTTGAGTGTTGTCTTAGCTGATTAGCTGGGCTGCAGCTCAAGTGCCAAGGCTGGACACATCGAGCATTTGGCTCGGCACATGGGCAGGGGACACTTCTTGGGCAAGTTCGTTGCCTAAGTCTTTTGTTTGCCAGCTCGTAAATTTGTCGTTTTTATTTGGGCTTTTTGTCCTTATCGGCTTGGCGGCGATTAGAAAATCAGCCAGTAACTAATCTTTATGCAGCGAGCGAACGCATAAATTTTTACATATCTACCTGGGCGACTGGAAGACTGGGAGACTGGGAGACCCAAAGGCTGGAAGACAGAAAGACCGAAAGACTGGACGCTGTTTGCCCACCGGCTGGGCTTATTTTGTACTGATTTGTTTGCTAATACGTTTGCGTTGCCATAAATTAGTTTGATTTTTATGCCCCGGCGAGAGTAGGAGTTGCCCAGGCCGCTGGCCAGGCCTGCGGCTAGACATGTCTTCTAGCTAGTTGCGGCCGGCCGTTGCCTTAATTTATATGCGACTCCGATTGACTCCATACACACACACACACACACACAAATATATATATGTATGTCTGTGCTTATATCTATAGTTAGTTGCATGTTGAGCTTATCGCGCCATACGCTAAAATTATGAAGTAATTTCGTCGGCTTTATCGCATTGCGTTCATCGCACATTACAAAACTACATTTACATAACTTTGTTTGTTGTTTGCTCCGGCCACGGGGCCTGGGCGCGGGCCCCTGGCTCCGGCATCGATGCTGATCTTTGTTTTAGTTACGAGCGATTTCAATTTTTCGCCATTGCCAAATGATATTCCCACGAGTGCGCGATCTGTATTTGTTGTTGTTGTTGTTTACGAGATTCTGTTTGGGCAGTTGCTGTGCCATGACTCACCCAGCAGCCATTTATCAATGTTTTCGTAAAACCAAACAAAGCTTCTTACATGAGGGAGTGAGAGTGAGCGAGATAGCGCGTATGTATGTGTGTGCCTGCAAGTGTCGATAGGTAAAGTTTCTTTTTTTTTTTTTTTTTTGATTATATGTTCAGTCATCTCGAGGCACTTAAGTTCATTAAAAGAGATCTAAATAAACCAATAAGTCACGCCACGAGTCCGTCGCTCATATTGAGTTTCTCTATGCCAAAATCTAAATCCCACAAAAGTGTCAGCTGAGTGCCACTTCTCGAGCTTCAGCGCGACGCTGAAGAGGCATTTTCAACCGAAAATGCTGTAAAGAAACAACAACAAGCAAGAAAGCTCTAGTTGTAGCTGCCCGACTTGGAGATACCCTAAGCACTGTAAAAATAGAATATACGTGCATACGAATAGGGAGGCTCATGGCTAAGGCTTTTGCTTAGGAACGTCTCTATTACTTAGCGAATTCCAATCAATAATTCTGAATATAATCTACATATTCTCGTAAATCTTTGTCACTTTAGAAAAAGTTTAAGACAACATGCTTATGATATTGACAACTGACCTTCAATTAACAGAATCTGAAAACTATTGAGACGATATTCCATTATAACACAAAGCAACATTTTATAACATGCATCTATATAGAAAATTTGGTGGCTCCTGGTGTAAAGTTCTATGATCTAGATCTAAAGACGTAATAGATAAAATTTTGTATAATAAAGGTGCTGAGACCCACTTGTTCACACATGCGGACAGACAGACAGAGCTTTATCGACTCAGCTGTTCGTGCTCATCAAAAATATATACAATTTATTGAGTTCTGCCACGCCTCCTTCTGCCTGTTGCATACACTTCAACTAAACCTACATACCCTGCCTTTGCATTTTCATTGAGCTCAGTATATAATTTGTATTATGCCTATTGCTGGCAGTGAAAAGGGTCTCAGCGGCTTAGATGAGCTTAGAAGTGCGAGTTATTTGAGCTGAAGTGTGAAGCTGTTGTTGCACGAGAATTTTCGAATTGCCGAATTGCCGAATTGTCGAATTGTTGAGCTGAGCTTGAGCCTCGCGTCGCGTCGCGCTGCCTCGAATGGCAAAAATTTGAATTACGCGCACAGCGAATTCGCTTACTTCGAGCCATGCATAGCGAATGGGCAATGCGAATTCGCTACAGTTCGTTGGGGTCCAGCTGGGACAATGCCTGAATAATGCCATAAAATGTCAAGTTCACAAAATTTAAAGCAGCGCAATAATTATTTCATTCAATTTCAATTCGAACACGAATGTTTATGTTTATGTTGATATTGCTGCTGTTGTTGTTGTTGTTGTTGCCGTTGAGTTGTAATGCTCTGCTCACAGCCGGCTGCCCGCTCGCAGTGAATTAGTCATAGAGCAGCGAAGCCAGCGGAGAAACATTTGGGCACCGGCCGGTCGCAATTTCGTTTACAATTTTGTAGCTCGACTCGCCAAATGTCGTCGTGTTGTCTCTTGTTATTGTTATTGCTGTTGTTGTTGTTGTTGTTACTGTTGTTGTTGGGCCATCGTCGTCAGCAGCGGCAAGTCGTGTGCCAGAGCTAAAAATCCAAATCATAAAATACGCGACGCTGAGTGACTCGAACTGCGAATTGACTTACCAGCTGCTGTTTGCTTGTTGTTATAGATGTTGCTGTTGTTGTTGTTGTTGTTGCTGTTGTCGTGTTGTGATTGTTCTCCAACTAACATGAAAAGCCAATGAAAATGTTAATTTGCGCATACATGCAGCAGGCGCGACAAGAAGCTGCGGCTGCTCCTGCTGACATTTGCTTCACTTGAAGCATTTGTCATTCCATTTGTCAATTTTGTTCTGTAAAAATCATGGCTAACTGTGTTTCCCCCTTCTGCTTCTCTGCTTGCAGGTGAAAAGCCGTATACGTGCCAGTGGCCCGAGTGCGAATGGCGCTTCGCACGCTCCGACGAGCTGACGAGACACTACCGCAAACACACTGGCGCCAAGCCCTTCAAGTGCATCGTCTGCGAGCGCAGCTTTGCGCGCAGCGATCACCTGGCGCTCCACATGAAGCGACACCTGCCGAAGAACAAGTGAGGGAGAGCAGCCGAACAGAGTAGAGACTCCACTCCCCATGTCTCTCTCTCTCTGTCTTTCTCTCGCGGCCTACAAATTCAACTATATCACAATCCAAAGGACTTTAGTTAAGCTACTAAGAGAAATTCGTATAGTTAAATGGTGTTACTATTAAATATTAAATACGAAACCTGAATATATACATATACATAATATAACGAGCTTTTTGCACTCAAGAGCGAGAGAGAAATAGAGATAGATATATATCTCTTTCTCACTCGCTTCTAGTTTAATGCTAAGTAAATGAAATTTCCACCTGCTTAACTACATATTAATGCAAATCTTATATCTAAGCACGATCCTAACTAATGTTAACTCGTTTATCGCATTCAATACTTTACCCCCTCCCTCGCTCGCTCCAACCACACTCCCAGCAGATGCAATGCCTGCCATCGGAGTCCCGTGTATTAAAGTGCATATAGTATATATTTATTCATACACACATGGATCCAATGTATGTATACATTTATATGTATTGGTGTGTTTAACAATTTAAGTTGTAGGAGGAGAACATTAATCGCCACGTGTCATTGTCGCCTAGTTTCTGTATAGTTCACCCTTAGCCATAAATTTTAGTTTTTAGTGTATCTGTAGTCGGTCAACATTAATTCGATGCGCATCTCTCTATGTGTGTGTGCTCTTTTTATAGTAATTGTAGTAGTAGTAATTGTAAGTGTAAGTGTAAGTGTAAATGTATATGTAAATGTAGCTAGCGTATTATGTGTCTATATATCGTTTCTAAACACCAAAAAGTGCTGGCACAACAAAATCAAATAATAAAATGTTTTTGAAAAACCACACAATCTGGCTTCTTTCATCCTGCTCTCCCTACTGTCCATCCTTCTCAGAGTTCGGCATGGCAAAGCGACGGGTCCACTGGCGTGCGATCTTGTCGTGCTCGCTGCGATGAGAGATGTAGAGTTTGGCGATAGCCGGATTTAGCGGATCCATCGGATCGGGCGTCGCCATCATATAGAGAATGGAGACCATCAGCTTGGCCACCGTTATGACGGGCGTCCATCTCTCGGTGCAGACGAGACTGCCGTACACGTTGCAATGATAGATCTTCGTCACGAACTTCAGGGTCGGCGGCTCGAACGGATACTCGTTAGGAAACGAGATGTGTATGTCAAAGACGCCGCCCTCATAGGGCGTGTTCACCGGACCCTTCAACGAGGCAGCCCACTCGAACAGATTGTCATCCAACACATCCACACGGCAGCCTTCCACGGGACCCTGCCTGATCTGGGCCAGCTCGTGCTTCAAGCGAGTCTCCGGCATCCCGTTGTTCGGATAACGGGCGTAGATGCGCAAGCGCCGCATGGTCTCCTCAGGGCTATTTACCAGGAACGGAAAATCATGCATACCAATGTCATCAAAATCAGAGTCGTCTCCATCCTCAAAGTCGGAAAAATCAGCTCCCAGCATATCATCATCTGAGTCGAGTTGAGGGCCGCAGCGTAGCATCTTGGTATGACTAATAAAAAAAAAAAAATAAATAAAATAAAATAAAATAAAAAAATAAAAAAAAAATAAAAAATTTGAAATTCAAGAAAAAAACCTTCATTGCACTCACTATTTAGGCTTTGAGATTCAATAAAAAATTTGCTGAATTCGAATTTGTCAAAATCGCGCTGCAATTACTTTGCCAGAGACTTGAAAAGACAATGAAAAAAAAAAAAAATAAAATAAATTTGCTTCCCGAATTTCACTATTTTGTTATTCGTTCTAAATTTCAATTTTCTTTGCTGCACAGATTTTTTTCAGAGATTTGTAAACACAACCGACTTCTCGTAGCAATTGAGAACTAATGAATTATCCTGCTCGAAGTTCTCTTATTTATAGCATTTTTGCCACGGGTTTCCAATTTCAAGGCCTGCTTTGATTTGTTAAACACGAAATGCGAAAATGTCAAGTTTAGTGTTGAACAATGAGTGATAAACTCTTATTAGTATTTTTCGTATTTTTTGACTATCGTGCCAAAATAGCGTATCGATTTTTATTAGCAATTTTATGCTCTATTTTGGTATGATGGAACTTTGTCTACGTAATTTTCTTAGAATGACAGATACTGACCTCAATTGTTGCTAACTTTATTGCGTGTATTTTTATGCTCTAAGCCCAATTGAAAAAGAGGATTTCAGGGTGATTTTTGATAAAATATATATAAGCAGTAGTCGTTGGCGTAGCAGACGCTATAAAATAATGGATATAGATGTGTGTCCATATAGATATGTATATACATATGCTTTATAAAGAAAACAGCCTGTACAGCAATCTTTGCGTATGAATAGGTCCGTCGTTCTCGGCACATAGAGGGGCTATAGCATCTTCGTAAAATTCTTAACATTTCATTTACAAGCAGTTAATTATATTTGAAATAAATTCCTTTTAAATGATATTAGAAATATATATGCTTTGTTTTTTTTTTTTTTTTTTTTTTTTTTTTTGTATGATTTAAATTTCATTTTACTGTAATAAAGTAGATACCAGACTCAGCTAACCTCAATTAACCAAACAGTTACCACATCTCTAAGCTAACTGTTACCTCTTCCATCATAAACTATCTCCAATTGCCCTTCAGAGTTATCGCTACCCTCTTCAAGTCCATGCTTTGCCCATCAGCAATTCAATGCCAGCGTTAGACAATGTGCAATGGAATTTTCGAGTATTCGATATTTACTGCAATCGCAAGCATTTTATACGATTATTAACATTCGCCCAGTACGTGCCCTGCAACGTCAAACGACAAATTGAAAATTTTCTCCAACAATTGTCAATAAATCTGTGGTGTTTCTTTGGGTAAACTCCACACGTCAGCTAACAGTTAGGTTATTAAAGAATCGATATAAAATACATAGATATGTGATAAAGAGTTTTATGTGCCTCACATAGCCAAGAGACAATAATTTCATTTAGATGAGAATGCAAAGCCGATAAGTGTGAGCCCGTCTCTGTGGACAGACGGACTGTGGAGAGACCGACTGACTCAATTGCTTTTTGTTGTTATGGCCCGTGTGATTATTATCAAAATATTTTGTACACGAAACAAACATGTCAAGCAAATGCGAGACGTTTGTTGTTGTTGCTGCTGTTGTTGTTGTTGTTGTTGTTAGTGTTGTCTGCTTGAAAATTGTTTAAAAATAAAAATAATAATTTCAATTGTTGACTGCATTTCATTTTCTACTCTTTCTCTCTCCCTCTCTCTCTCTGTCTCTATCTCTATCTCTCTTCATATTTTGTAGCGTCATGTTGTTTTGATTGGGGCGATAAAATTGTTGTCGTTGTGTGCCCATTTGAAATTATAAATCGTTTGATTTTTATGAGGCTCATTTATTTATGAGCTAGCCATGGATAGATAGAGTAAGACAGAGAGAGAGACAGGGAGAGAGAGAGAGAGAGAGTAGTGGTAAACCAGTTCATTTGTTAGCCAACTTCTTTAGCTGCATTGACTAAACGCAGGAGACCTCATGTAAGCCCAGAGAGAGCAACGCAAAGCCCACTCAACGCTCGCCACATGCCTCGACCTGGCATCCATCATTGCCCAGCTTAAACTCCAAGCTCCCTCCACGTGGGCGTCAAGTACCGAGAGCATCTCCATCTCTGTTGCACTGCACTGCGCTGCCATCTCGCGCGCCTTGTCGGGCATCTTCAATTGTCTGTGCGCTGATTAATCATGTTACCACTGACAGCTCAACTTTGCGGGCAAGCTGCTTATTAAATTGGCTTTAGATTGCTAGATAAACGCAATAAAAACGCACAGCAACAGTCAGAGTCAGATACAGAGTCGCAGTCGCAGCTAAAGATACAGATACATGAGCAAGACACATGTGGAGTACGTGTAGGTATGAGGACCCCACAAATTGATAAATGCAAAGGTTTCCCCTCCCCCCCACTCTCTCACTCGCTCTCTTTGCACCCACCTGAATGTCGGAACAAAGGAGAATTTCATATGAAATCAATGCGCGATTCCAGTCAGATCGCGTGTGCCTCTGCCCTCCTCGACAGATCTCGCTTATTATTTCAATTAATTTGTGCGCTTTGCGCTCTGTGCTCATTAAAGCAAAGCCGAGCACAAAGCCAAATTGTGCATACAAATCCGTACAGACTCAATTCGATCTCCATGTGGGTGTCGATACTATGCCAATCGGGTAAATATGTCAGTGGGGAATGCTTAATGTATCCATACGTATTAAACACAGTACCTGACTGTGTGTATATGTGTGTGTGTGTGAGCACATTCAATCTAAATAGACAGATGGAATGCAAGACAATGGAAATTTATATAACTTACTTTAATTATCTTATATATCATTGTTGTCAAGTCATATGTTATATGGGTATAATATATATAAATATATATATTGCTCTATCAAATTAATTATTATGATTTGATATTAATTCACAAGCTATAAGCTCAGATGTTAATGTAAGAATAAATTAGAGCAATTATTTTTTTTATTGACTTGAGTCAGAGCTCTATAATCTATAGGATCTTCTATAAAGTTCACTTTACATTAACCTTTCATTTTCCTAACTTCTATTTTCTCTTTCTTAATCTCCCTCTATTTTCGCTATCTATCTTTCACTCTCTCCCTCTCTTTCTATCTCCCGTTCTCATTTCCTCTCTCTCTCTCTCTGTGTGTCTCTCTGTCTCTCTCTCTCTCTCTCACGTTCTTATTTTCCCTCTATGTCTGTCCTTTCTCTACATTCTCTGGTTCTCTTTCTGAATATCTTACATCTTTCTGTGTAACTCTCTCTCTCTCTCTCTTCATTCGCTCTCTCACTCTCTTTTACCTCTAACTCTCTCCCTCATTTGCGTTCCTTCCATCTCTCTCTCTCCCTCGCTCACTTTTTCCTTCGCTCCATCCAAAGTCTCTTGCAGTTTAAGCACACGTTTTATTTTTATGTCTTTTCAATTGTTCTTATTCAGCCTAACTTTTATATCATATCACCCATTGCAATATAATTCCAATAGCCTAAGGGTACTTCATGCCTTCACATGGGGTATCTGTTTGACCGTATTGTTATTCTTTTGTCTACTTGATATACATAAATCATATATGTTGCCCATGCTCGAATGACTTCATTAGAACTCGTTGCCCGTTTCGAATCCGTTTCGATCTAGACTTCAGCTATGGAATATGCGAGTCGAATCAACCCAACGACAACTTTTATGGAAATATGGAACATATGCTTGACAATATATACACCTATTCGTACCTTTCCAAAGTTTAGAGACAGCTATAGAGTATAAGTAGCAGACATTATAAATGGATGATTTTATATTCTGTTCTATAGGTCCACTCAATTTTCTTTAGAGATTCTTTTGTTATTGATTATTTCACTGTTTGGCCAACTTCTTAAGCTTCCGCAACAACTTTTACTTTCAGGCAGGCTGGCGGCTCAGCTTGCCGTCTGGCTGGCAGACTGCGTCCAGCTGTGGCTCAGCAAACACCCACAGCAATAGCTGCATGGCTAACCCACACACACACACACACACACACTCACACACAGATAGAGGCAGCAGCAGCGGGTTCATCCATTTTAAGCCAGGCGAAACATACAAAAGCGCCCATTAGCAAATGGGGGGGACGCACTCGTCGTGTCGTGTTGTGGCCGTGTCGTATCGTGTGTTGTTGTCTCGTGTGTGTGTGTCGCCTGTCAGACTGACAGAGGGGCGCAGTCGAAAGCCAAAAACTGCAACAACAACAACAGCAACAAAAAACCGTAAACAGGAACTCCTCTCGCCAAATGCTAACTGGCCCAGACAACACGACGAACTACGGCGGGGGCGGGGGTGGGGCCTGGCAGGAGTCGGCAAGAGGCGGTGCAGTTGGACGCGTGTTGCAAGCAACTGCTTTGCATACACGCTGCACATAAACAACGCTGACTAAAAACGGCGACAACTATAATTAAGCTTAATTGCTGTTTAATGTGAGCCACGGCGACAGACAGACAGACACTCCGGCTCGAACTGAAGCTGAAGCTGGAGTCGGATGCGGAATCGGAGCTTGGCAAGCAGGACCGCGATAGTTTTCAACATTTGTCAACTCGCCCACGCAACGTCACTGACTGCTAACCATATCACACACACACACACAAACACACACATGCGCAGTCTGTATGTACTTAAGCTTAATTTAATTATATTTATAATAGGAAAAATGTCCACATTAAACTGGAGTAGAAACCAGGTGTTTGTATAATTGAAAAAAAAAAAAAAAAAGTTGCTTATCTGCTGGCATTATTGTTTTTCGTTTCTCTGTGTTTGTGTGTGTGTTGGGTTAAATTAATTAGCAATTAAAAATGCAGTGCGGACCAATGGATACGCGGCTCTAATCTGTTGTAGCAACAGTCGTAATTCATATTTATAAATAGGCACACATTATTCAAGGTGTCCGCAGCGAGCCGAGAACCGTAAATTAAATCAAAATCAAAATGAAAACGATATGGCTAGAATTTTATAACGAAAAATAGGTACAGAATTGAATAAGTCAGAGATAAGTGAAATATCGTCAAGCCGAATTCGAAATACACTTGCATATGAATAAGGATTTCGTTTTTGGAAATATATTTTTTGTGGGGCGAGTCTAGGGAGTGGATGGAATAGTTCTCAGTGACATCGAAAGTTGACTTAAAATAAAATATTTTTATATTTGTAAAATATTTCTGTATCAGTTTCTCAAACTATCCAGAAGATTATTAGAAATCCAATAACAATAATAAAAATAAAGAAATATGCAAATCATATATTTTTCCCATTTATAGTTTTTGTTTTTGTTTTTAATGTTCAACAATTCATATCCTTGACAATAAATCCAGCATGTTCCGTCACTCTTTCACAGCAGTCTAGCGACCCGATGGCCAAGCGTAGGGTATGCTAAAAACCCATTAGATCCGTGGCCGCCCACAATTTGAACGTGGAGCCGTGCTCGGACCTCGGACGTCGGACAGACAACAGCCGGCAATTGGAGGTTGGGGTTGTTGCCGCTGCTAGACGGCGTGTGACTCAATCCCAGCTGCAGTTGATCGACCGACCGATCCGGCCGACCCAGTGGCGACTGCTGCTGCTGCTGCATTTGGCAATGAACTTTTCGATATCGAAATATGCATGGGCTAAAAGGCAGGCAGCGATGGAGATAAATGCAGCGAGCTTGGCTGCTGCCAATTTGACTTTGAACTCGGTCAAGTCGAGACACATTTGAAGCTGTTTGCATATTTAATTGAACACCTACAACAGCGACAACAACAACAACAACACAAGCGGCAACAACAACGACGAGAGCGACAACAAATGGTTCGCAGCTGTGTTGGCATAATAATAAGCATTATAATCAGGCGCAAAAGGCTCAATAGGCCAATTGGCTGCCGGCCAGCCAAAATCTACAGTTACTTTGTCAAAGCGTCAAGTCGTGCCTGACAAAATAATGACCGCTTATGCATAAGCTTGTGGCCTTTCAGCCAAATCTCATTACAAACCACAAAAGCCAAGACCAACTGCAAGTAAAACTTTAAATTTTGCTAAATATTAAAATATATGCAAGTCGTAACTTTGAGATATATGCAAGTCGTAGTTCACAAGAAACAATTTCTAATATTAAGTTTGTAGGGGAAAATAATTAAGTATATAATAATATAAAATTAAAAATTATTCAATCGATGAATAATGAAAGGCAGTGATTGCTAGCTGAAATCTAGATATGAAATATTTGATGTTGTGCTCATATAAATAGTAGTGGGTAAGATTATGAAAATAGTAGTAAAAGTGATTGTAAATATTAGTGTATATGTTAATGAAAATAGTAGTATAATTGCTAAAAAAAAAAAGTAGTGTCCTGTATGTTCATGAAATATTAGTTTGCATATTCATGAAAACAGTAATATGATTGTTCATAAAAATAGTAATGCATATGTTCATGAAAATAGTTTTCTATATGTTTATAAGACAGTAGTAAATATATTCGTAAAAATTGTAGCGTAATTCATGAAAAGAGTAGTTTTGAAAGCTAATAAAAATAGATGTGCACATGAATATAAAAATAGTCTATTAGAAATTCAAGAAAGAGTACTCTATATATTTATAAAAATTGTAGTATTATTGCTCATAAGAAAAGTAGTTCATATTTATATAAGGAGTAGTGCTGCATAAAATATACAATAAGAATTTTGTACAGGCTTTCAAAATCATTTGCTGAAAGCTTACTCAGTCGGCTTAGTTTATGTATTCGTCCTATCGAAAGCAACACTAAATCGATAACGAACAGGATTGTCAATTGAATCTGTCAATGCCAGCCCAAAAATTAAATGCCCAGGAGGCTCTGCCCTTTGCCTTTGCTTAAAAATCAAAAGTCTATTCGCAAGGAGAGTCTCGAGAGCAACTGCTGCAGCTGCTGAAAAAGTAGAAAAACTAAAATAATTTTAACAAAAAAAAAAAAAAAAAAAAAAAAAACAGCTGTGAAAAGTAAGAAATATTAATTTATATATTCAGATATATACACATATAAAAACAAAATATATAACGTGTATAATACGTAAAATATCATTGACGTGAAAAATGTTTAAATTGATGCTTTCAGTTGTTAGAGCAATGCCGCCCAGACGCAGTGAGCGCTTGCGTTTGCAACGCGAGGACGCTTCCCCAGCCCAGCCCGGAGCCGAGCCCAGAGCTGAGCCGAGGTCAGCGAGCAGTCGACCCGTTCGCCGGCGCTCTCATGGAACGCGCGCCGCACAGCCGGCACGACAGGCGAGGATGAACGCAGTGGTGGTGCCGCTGGATCAGCGGCATGATCCGCGCACCTGGCTGCAGCTGGAGGCGCACAGGAACTCCAGGGCGTTGGCCAGCCACAGTGGGGAGGTGCAGACGGATGATGCGCAGACGCTGCGTCTGCTGTCGGTCTTCATACGCATCGCGCTGCTGGAGTCGCCGTCGCTGGCCCAGCTGACCCGGCGCAATCCTAGTCAGGGCATCCGGAAGCTGTTTCGCATCATACGATTTCTGTTCTTTAGACGTTAGCTGATTGAGCTGGTTAGCTCACGTAGGTCTTATGTTCAATAAATCGACCAGAGCCAAGCGCCCCCACAACGATCCCTTCGACTTTTCAATCATTTACCCAGTTGCCAGCTCTTCGATCTCTCCACATGCTCCTCGTCTGTCTACGCATGATTAATTGGCTGGCACGCGCACCCGATGCCAATCGCCTGCCCAAGTGACAAAAATCAATGCACTGCTAATGTGAAGAGACGCACTACGCACTGCTGCGGCTCGGAGGCCGCTGCGACGTGTGAGTTACTCGGAATAACACGGCTCATAAATCTTCAGGCTCCGATCTCTGCGATGCACAGCCCCTCCGCCCCTCCGTCCCTCCGCTGGCTGCCATTTGGCAACCTGTGCCCACGCAGGCGGCATCGAGGGCTTATCAGCAGCCAACTATCAGCCAGGCGAGACAATTCTTCTCTGCGGAATGTAATGTGTAATGAAACGGAAGTGGCCCGACTATCAATCTCAATTAAATTGATTGCCACCGAACGCCGTTGCAGGCTGAAGTAGCCTGAAAGCATCATCAGTGCCAGAATCGTAGAGGGCAACTTCATAATGGATAATATGTGAGCTGGTGCTCAATATGGAGAGCAATTCTTATGAAGTAGGTGGGCTGTGATGATTTCTTACGAATTTCTAGTTAGGAGAGAGAATAATTGATGTTAAGAGGGAGAGTGAGAGAGAGCGAAAGAAATGAAAAAGTGATGACAGATAAGAACTAAAAGTGTGGAAGATAGAGAGAGAAATATAAATAAAGACGAAAACAGAGGGAGAGATAGATATTTCTACTGTATAGATATTTCTCCTGTATGACTCTATCACTGCTCTCTTCTTTATTTCTCTCTCTCTCTCTCTCTCTCTCTCTCTCTCTCAGAGAGACAGATAAGAACTAAAAGTGTGGAAGATAGAGAGAGAGAGAGAGAGAGAGAGAGAGAAAGAGAGATAGAAATAAAGAAGAAATCAGAGGGAGAGATAGATATTTCTCCTGTATGACTATCACTGTCCTCTTCTTTATTTCTATCTCTCTCTCTCAGACAGATAGATAAGAGCTAAAAGAGTGGAAGATAGAGAAAGAGAGAGAGAAAGAGAGATAGAAATAAAGAAGAACACAGAGGGAGAGATAGATATTTCTCCTGTATGACTTTACCGCTGTTCCCTTCTTTATTTCTATCTCTCTCTCTCTCTCCCGTCACTTTCTTTGTCTTTCTCTCTGTTTCTCGTAGTACTTATATAACAATCAATCATGCACTTAGTCATACAACACATATATCATCTACACACTCACATGCACATGCTTGCATGCCATTACATGCAGACATAAACAAGTTAACAATTATGCCAACGTGTTCCTTGTTTATATGTTGCATCCTCAATCAGAGAGAATAACATGCCCCTAATATATGTAATTCCCGCCCTGGTGTACTCCATTTTCAACTATTATTTACAGTTTGCAGCGGACATGGCCTAAACATAAATTTCACCAACAGCAGCAGCCGCAGCAACAGTTGTTGTTGTTGTTGTTGTTGTTATTTTTTGGCATAGAGCTAGTTGACAATCCAACAGTTAGTTGACTAAATTGCGCACATCCGTTGGATTGGCAAAAGGAGCCGCAATAATTTGCCGCAATATGGCTAAAATAAACGCAACGCGTCGCCAATGTTGCTGTTGGTGTTGCTGTTGGTGTTGGTGTTGGTGTTGGTGTTGCTGGCTGAGAAGTGGCAATAAACAAAGCCAAGAGCACGCGTTATTTCCATGCAAATGCTGGCGGCAAATCAGCGCAAAATGAAAGAAGCAACGACAACTGCAACAATTGCAACAGCAACAGCAATAGCAACACCAGCAACAGCAACAACAACAGCAACAGCAACAGCAATTGGCAATTGCGTGTTGCACAATCATTGGGAGCAGAACGAGCAGGCAAGTCAACTGTCGGCCTACACATGCAGAGCCCAAGAACATGACATCAAATGGCAAACAAAGAGCAATTACATGCGACCGCAGCAACTGCAGCAATTGTCGCCTCGAAGAACCTTCGGCTGAGTGGATCCGATCTGCGATCTGCACATGGGCGAGCATTAAAAGCCCACAGCCTGAAAGATGCGTTGGACGTTGGACACACGTTGGCAAATCGGCACAGCGAAGCTATGGGCCATAGCTATTGGTCTCTATCAGATGTTTGGCATCTCTATGACTGTTGCATGTCAGCTCGAAACTAAACTCGAAAGCGAAGCATTTATCACACTCGCCGGGGGCACCTAATGCCCGCTAATTAATGATAATGTACGTAACGTATGCTTGCTGCAGCGCCCTGCCACAGGGCCACAGGCCACAGTGCCACAGTCCACAGTGCCACAGGTCATCAGTTAACGTTTTCATTAACCATATGTCACACGCATGTCCACCGAAGGGCTGACAACCCTGGAGCAACCCTCGCCGAACGCCGAACGCGGAACCCTTGAAAATTAAATTATGCGCTCGGTCGCGTGTCCTCGCGCAGACAGCGGAGCGCAGTCAGCGAATGATGACTCAAAATACATAAAAATAATAAGTGAGAGAGAGAGAAGTGCTCGACTCGCAAATACCCTGTAGGGCTATACCTATCAGAATATGTCTTCAAGCTTAGAATATGTCTTCAAGCACCTAGTCTCAGTAAAAGTTTTGTGAAGAAAATTCAATAAATAATTTAACTTATCGTAGGATATTGGTCTGATATCTTATATAAAGAGTGACAATCTTAGATCAGCACATCTCGTTCAGTTATCCATATGAACTGAACGAGCAACATCCTAGAATTTCGTTGATCAAATAACTCAAATAACTCAATACTGAATATACTCTTACCTCTTTCCTCTTACTCACCTTCAATTCGTCTTTACAATAGGATATAGACCTCTTATACTAAGTCCCAACTTAGATTAGCTTAGAGCACTTCTCATTCATAGAATTCTAAAAACTTATATGATCAAATAGACCTATTCTCTATAGACACTATAGAGTCCTAGCTACTTCCCTCTACTCATCCTTGGCTATATCGTCTCAATTTGAGATCATCTTCAAATACTTTCCATTCATAAATTTCAAAGGACTTCTCAGACTTTGACTTCCTTCTGCCAGTCACATACATACGTTGCCCTGAACACATCATACCCCATTTCATTAATATAATGTATAAAACGGAAAAACGAAATGGAAATGAATATAAAAATGCATAGCTCTTCGCCTATTTCTCTCACTCTCTTCTCCCCCCCTTCCAGCCTACCCATCGACTCGTATCACATTTGTGCCCATTTCTCGCTTCTTTCACATACATTTCCCGATGTTGGTTACAGTTGGTTTGGGCCGTTGTGCAAACTGTTTGCAGTCGGCGCGTGTTTCGGGCCAAAGAGGTGTTAAAACTGTGCCACAAAATTGTTTTCGTGTCCGACAGCCCGGGGTTGTTTTAATGACCGCCTGACTTTTGGACCCGCTATCTCATGATGAACCCGATATAATTACGCATTTTGTCGACAATGAAGTTTATGTTCCTGTGTGCGACGCGTGCCGGATATGTGGCTGAAAGGTGGGCGAATGTTTTTTTTTTTACCTTTTTCCCGTTGCTTTTGTTTCTCCTCATTTTGTTTTTTATAAGGCCGCGACACGCAATACTTGAACTAGGGGTTAATATTTCTGGTTTTCTGGCTTGCTCGTTTATAAGCTGTGAAGAGCTACATAATTATGGGGGCACGTATTTGACTTGTGCCAAGAAAGCAAAGTTCATTTTCATGGGACGTCAGATTTCTTTCACTTTTCAGATTGTGGCTAAGGGCAGCTGCTGAAAGATATTTCTGATTTATCCTTAATATGAGATAGGACATTTCTGTCTCTCAGCTATCTGTCTCTCTCTCTTTCATGCGTTCTCTATCTCTCCTTAACTCTTTCTTTAAGCCCATTTCTCTCACTCATCTTTCTTTCTCTATCCCTTTCTATCTAATTTTCTATCTCTCTCACTCTCTTTCTTCCACATACACTCACTCTAGCATTTCCTGAGATGTTTCACAATTCAATTCAGAAGACTTTCTTTTCTCTCTCACACCCTCATGTATTTCCTTTCTCTCTTTTGCTCCAACTCACCCTCTTTCTCTCTCTCTCTCTCTCCTTCTATCACTGCCTCTCCCTCTGGCATTTCATAATCAATCCCAACATCATGTTAACCCAATTAACTATTAACCCAAATTCACTCACAAGACACCATCCAAATGGACAAAACAATTTGCACATCACGCCGCACACTTCATCTAATTAGCTCAACCAGAAGAAGAAAGAGGAAGAAATCAAAACTGAAACTCACGCATTTGGCAAAAAAAGAAGAAGAAGAGTGTCAGAAAGAGAGGGCAATACATGAGAAGGCATTGGCAGGGAATTGGCAGCCTCGCTTACATAATGATTGGATGTGGCTGATTGATTGATGGACTTGGATTCAAGAGAGATCAGAGCGGGGCAGGGTGACGGAACAGGCACTTGCCCGATCCAAACACTAATTCAATTGCTTTATAATTGAACTAAGGAGGCGCGACGCGAACTTCAGTTCGCAAGCTTCGAGTGGAATGGAGCGGAGCTGCTTTAATGAGGCTGCCACATGTGGGGCAGCTGGCTCAGCGGGTTTTTGGCCAAGTTAATAATTTAATGGTCAACGTTGTAATTTTTCCAGCCAAAATTGATCAATAATCGCCCGCTGCCGCGTCCAATTCAATTCAATGAGATTCAATTCAATCGAATGATAATTGAAAAAAATAAAAATAAAATCAAAAATTGAAAATGGATTTTAATGCCGAATTAATAGAAAAAATTTGTTGTGGCATGCGACCGCATGCTAGAGCTATTGAAATGCGCTCTTGATCGATGATAGCTCAAGTCATTAGCTAAGATCTGGGCATGGCCATGGCCCCCTCCTTTCCGCCTCCTGCCCATTGCCGCGCCTGCTGCCAGACAAATGCGAATTTATGCGAGGTCTTAAAGCTGCCGCGTGTCCTTTGTTTAATTAGCACGCTAAAAAATTAGTAGAACTAAAATTAAAAAAAAAAAAAAAAATACCAAAAAATATATATATACCATAAAAGATGATCACATAAATATTTAAGCGGATTAAGCGGCGATTTATCAAAAGCAATTAAAGAGCAACGAAAATGAGTTATTTTTTGATACGATTATTATTTAAGATTGTGTTTTTTTTTTTTTTTGATTTTGTTGTTGTTTTGTTTCGTTCGTGGAATGCGCTTTGATGACAAATAGTAGCAAAAATGTTGCGCCATCAATTTGTTGCGCTGCTGCGGGGAGGAGGAGATGAAGCAGGAGCAGGAGGCAGCGTGTAGTTGGGGGCACACAAAATGTTTATAATGCTGCTAAAAGCATGTCAGTACGAGTATCTCGCCGATATACATCATAGAGCGGCCCGCAAGCAAAGTGGGCCACGATGCGACGGCAAAGCGATTCGGCCGGGCCAAACGAAGTCAGCCAGCCAGACGGCCGGGCCAGGTGAGGCGGCTATCTGTGCAGATCAAAGCCGCTTGAGAAATCAGCGAGATATACGAGTATATTTAGCAGCTCCCGGTGGCAAGTGGAGGCCAAGTCTTTAGCTTAAATACTAATTACCCTATGGGGAGCTGCAGCTTATCGCTGCAGGAGCTACCAAGTCGTGAGTCGCACAGTTTCCACAGTCGCTGCGGCTGGCTGTGCGTCGTGCGACGCGTCGTCAATATTTGTCAAACTGTCATTCGGTTTGACATTTACGTTTGATCAACACTGCAACTGGCCAAGTGGCTGTTGGCCATGTCCGGAGCTGGCTGGCTGGCTAGCTGGCTGACTGCCTGGCTGCCGTTTGTTGGCCCGTTCCAGGAGCCGCTTTGCCGCGTTGACACAGCCAGATAAAAGCCAAAGCGAAACACACAGAGACAAAAAACAACAACAACAACAACAACAACAAAAACTAGCCCAACTTCGATTTTTCAATGTGTGGCAATTTAAAGGCGACACATTAACGAGCTCCAGACAGCTCGACTATATCGCGCCTTTGTTATACAATGCTCCACTTGCACTGGTCCGAGTGCCTCTCGCAGTCCGAAACAAAGAGTTGATCTCCAGCTCCAGATAAGCAACGGCTTCTTCGCTTAAGAGCTGCGTATGCGTATGCAAATGCAGCCGTCGATATGATAAGCCACTGTTAAGCACTCGTCCAACTGAAATGCTAATTAATACTTATGTTTCTCGGCTGCACAATAAAAGCGAAAAGAAATTATTATTTAACAGCTGTGCGCTCGTTAAGATCACTTTATTTATTTCCTATTTAGCCAAAGGCCGAAAACATGTTTAAGTAATCCTCTTAGCGTCTGTGTGGGTTTCAGACTTATGGCCCAGCTCCGGAGAGCTTCTACCAATTTGGCCTTTGTTTCGATTCGCATTGAGAAAGCGACATTTGAATATTTGAGAAAGATTTGATACCATCATGGCATATCATCATTTATTTATACAACATATTCTCGATCATAACTCATATACTTTATAGAGTTTGTTAAATCGGCCAAAGTGTTTTGCCTGGGATCTCGTTATTGTGAGACCCACCAGATTCTCATTGATTCATTGATTATTTTGAAGCTTGCTAATATCTGATATTATCTTGGTAAATCATCATTTATGTATACATAATATTCTTGAGCATATATCAAATGCTTTATAGACTACATTAAATGAGCAAAAGTATTTGGCTGAGATGTTGTTATTGTGAGTGCTACCAGAATTTAATGGATCCAATGTTTCTATTGTGGATTCTTATGCTCGTGATGACTAGATTGCTGGGGTATATCAGGCTAGACTGTAGATATAGAGCACTATAATATGTATATATGTACTTTGAGGAGAGCAAAGAGGGAAATATGCGCAGCTAACCTTATTAACTCTATGTGGAGTAATCCTAATGCATCCCTAGTAGACATTTAATTTTATTTGAACTAGTTTCTTTTATCTATTCTCTCTTTAAATGATTCTTAGACTATCTGCTAGTGTCTCATTCTATGTCTTTCTGTATGACCATTGTGCAACACTCGTTCGCAACGACTCTGTCGCTGTCAGAGTTCATTCGTTCGTTTTACAACACTGGACGTCTACTCTAAGCAGCTGTCATTGGTTCAATTCAATTAAAATAATATCATATTACGACCGACCCGACTTGAATTTGCAAAGTGCGTAAGAGCATCACCACTCTGTAGTTTTTGCATTTACTCTACTCACTTCCGGGTATCTCCCAGTCGTGCACACCCCAGCAGAACTCACTTTCGCTTTGCAAAATTTATTCACAAATAAAGAAATCACATTTTCATCAAATTAGTTTCATTGCAGCAAGCTTAAACTCTTGGCAAGCCTCGCCTAATTGGCAGCCAGTTTCAGTTTGTGTTCACATATGATTTATGAATCGAGTTGAGGAGTTCATCGTGCGATAAATCATAATTTTAATAGCAATTCAGCTGGCAAACATTGTGCTGGCAGTGAAATTGCAATCAATCGCTGGCTGCAGGAATTGCAGCAGCTCAAGTGGCTGCCTCAGTATCTTCTATCTCCCTCTCTCTCACACTAACTCTCTATCTCTGTCTCATCTCATTAGCAGCTGATTGATTGCGTTGGCCAAAAGTGCAGAGAGCAACGTGACCTTCATATGCTTAACGAAAAATGCGGGCAAATAAACTTCCGTCGCAGTTGGCCACTTGGCACACTTTTACTTGGCTCATCTCCTGGCTGAGCGCTCGCTGCCTCGGCTGCCTTCCCGGAGTGAGTCATTGCCAAAGTTGGCCAAGTTCACGCGCAGCTGGAGGCCTCGCGTAGCCTCGACGCTCGACCCGGCATGTTATTTTATGCTGCGTAAGAATTTGTTAACGGGCATGTTTAGGAGCGCCTCTCGACTAAACACAACACAGCAACACACTCACACACACACACACACACACTCACATACACTCTCTCGCTTAGACAGCATTTATATTTTTGTGAATGAAGTCAAAGAGTTTCACCGTGTCGCCTTTCGGGTCTTTGGCTTGAGAACATGGCATGGCATGGCGTGGCGTGTGGATTTTTATGTTCCATCAATGAAATGGCATTTAATTAACATAATTTTTATTGATCGCAGCCCGAAACAACAAAGAGCAACAACAATCGGGCGAGAGAGATACTATCGATAGCCGATCACTGTGGCAAGTTCTTTCAACTGTCTGCTTCTCGCTAATTAGCATAATGCGCACATCGAAACATCTTTGGCATAGATTGGAGCACACCCCCTCCTCCCTTCTCCCCTTCTCACCTTCCCCCTCTTCCAGCTTCAGCAGCTGCAAAGGGCAGACAAAAGCCCTCAACGCCATGTCTTTGCGGTCAACTCGCGTGGGCTTTAATCGTCGCATAGTTAGTTGCCTCACACACACACACACACACACACATAAGTAATGCGGCGTATCCATGTCAAGTGTTTGCTCCACAGCCGAAGCGAAATTATGATTGAAATTTAAGATAGCGCTACAGGTGACACATACACTCACACTCACACACACATACACACATCTAGCTATCACTGGCATACGATCTGGCATAAGTAATGTCTGTGTGTGTGTGTGTGCGTTTGCCATGCTGACATCACTGCCTTATAGCGCCAGAAAGTCTCTAAATTACCAGATCGATATGCCAGTGATACGATGATATAAGAGAGAGTGTCATGAGTGATGCCAGCTCATAAAAACCACTTACAGCTAACGCTAAAGCTAATCACTGAACTCAATCAGTTAGCCTGGCTAATCAATTTGGCAGAGATTTCAAATCAAATGCTAAACAGAAGATGTCTGAACGTCTAGAGAAACCAGATCTATTCTAGCCTTCGAATTGATTGAAGTAGCTGGAAGTTTGAAAGGAACCTGACTGCTTTAAGTCTATTTAAGATACTCCTAGATGGATAAAACTAGATTATTAAATTGAAAATTAAAATTTATTAAGATAGCTCTTAGACAACTTGAACTTAAACAGATGCAACTAGATATAAAACAGTAGACGCTTTCAGCAAGCTCAGGAAGGCTAGATAGATTAGATGAAGTAAATAGATGAAATTACACATAAAGCAGTCCAGCTGGCATTGTTGTGCCTTAAAAGTTTATTAGCCTATATACATATAACTTACATTAGACAATATACGGAACACAAGAGCAATTTCTTTGTTTTTATTAGATAAAGAAATCTTTTTAGAAATATTTCTAGCTGTTTTTTAGAAATATTAGAATTTAAGGAAAATTTATTTTAAATATGTATATGCATTTAAGAAAAGTTTCTCTGCGTTTAATGTAATATTTATTTCCTCTAGATGAACCAAAAGCCAAAGCCTTTGAGGTAGATCATTCTTGATGAAGCTGAGCGTTACTAAGCTACTATTCCGATATTGCTCTTAGTGCTAGTTGATTTTTAATTCAGTTTTAAATTGTAAGCAGCCTTATAAAATTTTCATGTTTGGCTAACTTTTTCTTCCCTTAAGACACTCTCACTCTCCTCTAGAATTTCATAGGACTCGATATCTTTCGCCCTGCCTAATGAGACCCAATGGGAAGCCCTCTCTCACGCCCAGCTTCAGCCTGGCTCTAGCCTGAGCCTTGCATCATAAATCATGATGTAATCTAGAGTTTCATCAGCACTGTGCCTCATCTAGCCACAAATATACCTTATATGAGCTCAGGCAGTTGATTTTTCTGGCCTGTCATAAGTCTCTAATCTGTTTTTGCGCTCATTGCAATGGCATAGGTTTTATTTTTCTCTCTCTATATATATATATTTATAAAGCACACTTTGATTTATTGTGTGTGTAAAGTGTCACGCGGGCGACAACAGCCACCGCTGTGAGTGTGACTGCGACTTTGACATGTCACACAAACAGCTACAGCTGCAGATACAACTAGAGATACAGATACAGATACAAATACAGATACAAATACAGATACAGTTGCAGATACAGAGCTAGACTTGAGACGCTCTGCTGTCTGAAAAATGTCATATTGTAATGCATATTAAATGTAAACTGTAAAACTAATAGAATTTAGCGCCCCGACACGAGCAGCAAATGACAGCGATTACAATTATGACAATTGGAAAGGTTGGCCAGGCCAACTCAAAGCTCAGAGCTCACAGCTGAGCTGCGATTTGTGATTGCAATGCCGATTGCAGTTGCAGTTGCAGTTGCATTCGGAGTTGACTCTCCATTTCGTTGAGTGTTGGCGTCAATTGTTGTGCGGGTGTGTGTGTTTGTGTGTGTGTGTGTGTGTGTGTGTGCGTGTGTGGCAGAGTTATCCGCACTCACACAATGAATGATTTCCCACGATTTGCAAACGCCAAGTCTTTTGGCCAAAGTGTGAGTCATTTTTCAAGACAATAACTTGTCAGAAATGTTTCGCTTTTTCGGCTATATAAAAGAGCAGCTCAGAAAATATCTATCTATGTCGCGCAATTGTTGTTTGGCTTTGGTTATTGTTTTTTTTTTTTTTTTTCTGTAAACATAAACCCGAAACTAAACCACAGAAATCAATAAAAAACAGCGGATAAAAAGGAGCAGCAGCAGCAACTGTTGCAGCGGCAGCAGCTTTGCAACAACAATTGCGCAGGCGTTGCTCGGACAAGGGGGCCGGCCTGCCCGGAGGGGGCGGGGCGGAGGCGGAGTCTGTCTAGCTTGGCTCTGCAATTGAGCAATTGAATTCGCACGCTTGCGCGCCTTTTTTCGCCAACTGTTGTTGCTGCTGCGGCGGCGGATGTCGCAGACACATCTCGGAAGTTTGCGAATGTTGTTGTTGTTGTTGCTGTTGTTGATGCTGTTGATGTTGAGAAAAGCCAAACAGAAAAGAGTGCCAGCTAAGATATTACAAAAATCAATTACCAACACCTCAAAAAGTTGTAGCCGTTGTTGATGTTGCTGCTGTAAACATTGCTTGCTGCAGACACAGCAGCAACATTAACAACGACGACAATAGCAACAGCTACAACTACAGCAATAACAATGCAACTAGAAGCATTGAAGGGAAAACTGAAGGAACTCTGCATACTCTATATCTATATCTATATCTATATCTATATCTATATCTATATCTATATCTATATCTATATCTATATCTATATCTATATCTATATCTATATCTATATCTATATCTATATCTATATCTATATCTATATCTATATCTATATCTATATCTATATCTATATCTATATCTATATCTATATCTATATCTATATCTATATCTATATCTATATCTATATCTATATTTATATCTATATCTATATCTATATCTATATCTATATCTATATCTATATCTATATCTATATCTATATCTATATCTATATCTATATCTATATCTATATCTATATCTATATCTATATCTATATCTATATCTATATCTATATCTATATCTATATCTATATCTATATCTATATCTATATCTATATCTATATCTATATCTATATCTATATCTATATCTATATCTATATCTATATCTATATCTATATCTATATCTATATCTATATCTATATCTATATCTATATCTATATCTATATCTATATCTATATCTATATCTATATCTATATCTATATCTATATCTATATCTATATCTATATCTATATCTATATCTATATCTATATCTATATCTATATCTATATCTATATCTATATCTATATCTATATCTATATCTATATCTATATCTATATCTATATCTATATCTATATCTATATCTATATCTATATCTATATCTATATCTATATCTATATCTATATCTATATCTATATCTATATCTATATCTATATCTATATCTATATCTATATCTATATCTATCTATATCTATATCTATATCTATATCTATATCTATATCTATATCTATATCTATATCTATATCTATATCTATATCTATATCTATATCTATATCTATATCTATATCTATATCTATATTCTATATCTATATCTATATCTATATCTATATCTATATCTATATCTATATCTATATCTATATCTATCTCTTTTGCTCTCTTTAGGCAAAGTTCTTTTCAAGTCGCAAGGACTCCGCTTGGGTAGGGTATTCAATATAAGGCAAACGTGCGTGGTTGCTGGTAATAGACACAATCATAAAAATGAAATATATCTGAGAATCTCTCATGACGTTTTGCTGGCGAGGCGAGACTTGCGCAACGTCTGCAACGTCGTCTCCTAAGCTGCCTCATCAGCAGCAGAGCAGCAGATCAGCAGAACAGCAGAGCAGCAGCTGAGCAGAAGATGAAGCAGGAGTGGTTCAGCTGCGGCTCGGTTGGTGGCTTGGATGCTGGAGGCTGGCCGCCAGCGCTCGTCGTCGATGTCGATAGCCAAAAATGGTAAATGTGGTAAATGGGATAAGGCAGAGCCACGCGTGGGCTGTCAACTAGCAGCTCGCAGATCGCAGCTCGCAGCTCGCAGCTTGCAACTGGCTGTGGCTCACGTGTGCTGCGGGGGCAGTTGCCTCGCTAGGTAGATGGTTGGCTAGCTGGCTGGCTGCTTCTCAATGGGCTGGCGTTGCATAAGACGCGCTTGGGGGTGCTCGCTGCCAGCTCCTGCTGTTGCCTGCAAATATTTAAATTATTTCATCGCATAACCAAAATGACCAGCAGGCATGCAGAGACACACACACACACACACACACACAGAGGCAGTTGAGGCTGCTGCATGTTGTTCATAATTCAAGCCTCCGACTGGGAACCCGACTGCCTGGCTGCCTCGTTGCCTCGCTGCCTGGCTGCCTCGCCTGGTTGGCTGGCAAAGCTGTCTGCCACCCAGCCAAGAGTCGAGGCGCGCGATTTGCGTTTAACAATTATTATTGGTGATTAACACGGCATGTAAAGAGCAGCTGGGCGCGGGGCAGGCACCCAAAGTGGGCGCAGGCGGGGGCGAACAACCTTCGACACCTGCAGCCAATAGTGGCTGCAGTGGTTGCAGTGGTAGCAGTGGTTGCCTGCATTCGTTGCAGTGGCTCGCTGGCGGCATGTGGAGCGCCACGTTCGGCTTTTAATTAAAATATTAAACGAAAATGCAACTGCACAAATTGTAACTGGATCACTGAGTGCTGCATTTCGATGTAGACTCGCGGTACGAGCTGTTGCTGTGTGATGAGGAGCCCAGTGGGGTGAGGAGGCGAAGCTTACGGCGTGATCACTGCGCACGCTTGAGGTTATGTGCAGCCGGGTCAGCTCTAGCTTATAACATGTCGAGAACAGAGGCAATTAGTGCAACATTGATAAACCACAACAGATTGCAAGAGGCTGAAAAGAGAGAGAGAGGGAGAGAGAGGGGCAGAAAGAGAACAGCGGGTTAAATGGTTATAAGATGACATGTGCGAGGTCTTATGGCAATTATAATTGGGGATTTGGATTATGAGATGGAAGATGAAATGGGTTGAAGGTTGAGAGAGATAAATTAAGGAATATAAGTATATAGCAAATATATATACATATAATAACTGCAGACTGAGCTGAGTGATGATAATTTTGAGAGTATTTCGCAAGGCAAAACGAGTTAAAATAATGTGGGGAAGAGGATGGACAGAAAATATAACGCAAAATATTAAGAATACAACATTAAAAAACAAAAAAAAAAAAAAAAATTATTAAAAAAAAAATAAATAAATAAATAAATTTAAAATAAATATAAAAAATATTCAAAGAAAAATAAAAAACAAATATTAAAATATATAAACGTATTTATAAATATAAGAATATATAATAAAATTAAAAAATTAATAATAAATGAATATAAAATATAAATATAAAAAATAAAATATATAAAATATGACTATAATTATAGATTCTGTTTATATTGATATATACCCCAATTCTCTTTTATATTATTGCAAAATTTAAAGATCTCATAAACCTAAGCCAATATATTTGCTAACAATTTGCCAGACATAAAAATCAAATACATAATTTTATGTTTGTTTTTGCACAATAAATTTGTGAACAATTGCAGCTGTCGCTGGCTGAAATGTTAAGAGGCAATTCGTAAATGATATATAAACAGAAATGAATGCGGTCGAATGGGACGCGAGGGCCGTAATGTAGGTGCTATGGACAAGGATGCTGCGCATAAAAAGCCAATAAATTACAAATGTCGGCCTTTAAAGCGCGCACACTTTAATTAAAGTTACTTTGAAAAGTATGCGCACAGCGCACAGATTCGACTATGGTTAGCTTGGCTCTATCTCTCCCTCTCCTTCACTCTCTGTCTTTCTGTAGAGTTACAGCTGTACATGGACATGGACATAACAGCAGATCGTGCGGAACATGGCAAAAATGTGCCGGGTGCTGTCGCACGACGGGTAAGAGATATACAAACACTCCGCAGCCGTAATTCAGTTGGCAGTCACGGGTAAACGATCTGGCTGCCGTCTTTGGACTAGCTTCGCTTAGCGCACAGATTTATGGGCTGGATTGATCGATCGCTGCAGTTATCATTCAGCAATTATAGCGAAAGAGAGTGACAGAGAGAGAGAGAGAGACAGAGAGGGAGAGAGAGAGGAGCATTATTATTGACTGACAAATTAATGAGCACAGCGCGCACTTCATCTACTTGGAGCTCGCTCGATTTGTGTCACAGAAATTATGTCAAGCACTCGCAACGGTAGCTTTACAATGGAAATAAAAAATAATAATAATAATAATGAAATTAATTTTTATACATTTTTACATTTTTTTCTTACTTTTTTTTTGCGCCATAAAAAAACACAACAAAAGCCAAAAGCGAGAATTGTATAATGAAAATCAACTGAAAGCTGATTTCCAAAGAGAGACAACAACAACAACAACAATCCATGAATAATCTTTACAGAAATCAACTGTGGAAACGTCATAAGGCGTGCAGGAATTTTTGACAATGAACAAAACGGTGACTGTGACGGTGACTGCGACTGCGATCAGTCACTGCTTTGGCCCCGCTTTAATTGAAACAATAAACAACAATAAAAGCCTGCCATAAAGACATAAAATGGCTAGACATAAAAAAAAAAAGAAAAAAAAAATCACACGCTTCACACAGCATCAATGCCTATCAGCGGACAGAGATCTTGTTTGTTTTTCTCTCGCTGGCCCTATTGATTTTCCTATCCCAAGAAAAACATAAAATTTCACTGAATTCATAAAGTTAAATATGGAACTGCGCAGAGGCCTTCAGCTCCGTTAACTTGGTCAACAGCTGAGCTAAGCTGAGCTGAACTAAACGCAGTTGGAGCCGATCAACAATTTTGCCCGCCAAATGAAAACAAGTGTCACATCGAGAGTCCGGTGCTCAAGTAGCCACAACAACAACAACAGCAACCACAGCAGCAGCATCAAACGGTAGGCATTAAGCTCAGCTAGTTACTAAGTAAGTAAAGTGTGTAAATATTTATTTAATTATGCTCATATTTATGCAAGCCACACTCAACACTCAAACAGGGGCCATGGAATGTGAAACGAAATTGGAGACACGATCAGCAATACCAGCAGCAGCAGCAGCAGCAGCAACAGCATTAGTAGCCACCGCCTGCAATGTTGGGAAAGTTGTTTGAAAACCTTACAGGTTTTTAAAAGGCTGCTCAAGTTTATACTTAAAAGCGAAAATACTGATCAAATTTCAATTTCTAGGCTTCAAATGTATTTTTAATAATTTTCTAAATGCTGTTATAGATAATAGGTAAATTGTATATGTATATGTATATTCATATACATGGATAACTGAGTTGACCTGAGCTCAGGGAATAATCATATTCTGAAGGCGGCGTAACTAAGTGCATGAAGTGTCTATATTTCACTGAGTCAATATCGAGTTAGTTTAGCTTTGTCTATCTATCTGAGCGGTTCTTTCTCAAAACCTAGAAGAGCAGGACGAAGGAGGAGAAGCTCTTCGAGTCTAAAATAATTACTCCAATTTTTTTTTTACGTATTTTTTTAAATTTATTTTTAAAATTTGTTAAAAATGAAATTCAAATAATATAGGAGAATCGAGAGTGTCATCTATACACGAATATATAGCTTAAAATAAAATTTTTTTAAAATTATAAACTTTTATCTATCACATTGTACTACGATGTGTACCAAAGGAACCCTTGAGGAAGCTAGTCTGAGACCCTGAAAGAACTTGAAAGTATAGTATTATTTTTTCGCATATTAAGAGAGTCCAATTGTAATATTTTATGCTTATGTACCTTAACTTATCTAATAATTACCACATAAAAGTTGGTAGACTTAAAGGTTAATTGAATACAATCAAATCCAATCTGCTTCCCATCATACTTCCCAGTATTAATCGATGGTTTTCACACACACTCACACATACATATATATATGATAACACACACACTCGCTTACACTCTCAACTAATCATACACTCACACACACTCTCACATTCGCACACCGACTTGAACTCTCCCACGACTTGTGGCACATTGAAAACGTTTTTAAAAACTCTATTAACTGCAACGAACTTCAATTATGGCCCGCAAATATGAGTGAGTCGAAATGATATATGTGTTTTTTATATAAGTACATATATATGCAGATAATGTGTAGTGGAGTGTAGAGGCAGAGTCCAAAAAAAAAAAAAAAAAAAAGCCGAAAAAACCCCAGACTGTGGTAACAAATGTGGCGGCCATTAGAAAACGCTTTGCGCTAATGTGTTACAAATATTTCATGTGGATTTCGCGTCGAACAATGTTGACAACACACATTCGCCCGCCGACTGGGGACGTGAGAGACGTGTGCAACATTTGGATTTGGCTTTGACTATGGCTGGAGCTGAGGCTGAGGCTGAGGCTGTAGCTGTGGCGATTTGTTTGCCTTTGCGGTTGCTGTCGATATGGAAAGCACCGTTAATGCCAGGCCACATTGTTGTGGTAATATGTTTTGGCCAGATGTGTTGTATGTTGTGTATGTTGCCTTGGCATAATCCAGCTACCGCTCCAGCGACAACAATACAGCTTCATTTAGGCTACCATAAATACGGCAGGAGAGTGCGCGTAATTATTCATATCTGTGGCTGTGCCACAAGGCAAAAGGGAGATGCGTTGACCCACTGCAACAGCTGTTGCTGGCGTTGCTGCTGCTGCTGCTGCTGCTGCTGCCGTTGCTGCTGCTGTGGCTACTCCTGCTTTATGTGCCACATCAAATTGTCAGAGCAGCGAGCATCGAACAGCGAGCCACAATATGGGCCACAATATATCTTGCAACACGAGTCAACTGTCGGTTTTTATTGTCGTCTGCTGGCAGGCCAAACATTTCTTTGTTTCGTTTGGCATTTTTGCATTGCAAATTGCCACCAAAATCGCTGCTCCAACAACAGCAACAACAACACGAAAAATGTTGCGGAAAAACTCATAAAAAAGCGAAAAAAAAAACCAAATAAATAAACTGCAGCCTGAAGCTCGCTTCGAGCTCATTTGAAAGTCAAATAACCTGGCCGAACGAAATCAAAGAAAAAATGTCGAGAAAAACTGAAGAAAAAACAGCAACAAAATGAAACTTAGTAAAAACTAAAGGAAAAATTTGCAAAAAATTGGCTGTTTTGCATTCGAGTTGCGGCGAGACTTTTTGGCGAAAATTACTCGCGAAAATGATTTCGCTAAATGCTGCCAGCAGACGGAGAGACAGATCCCCAAAAATGGGAGTCCAACTGGCAATTGGAGGCGCGCGAGCTAAAGTCGAAGTCGAAGTCGAATTTAATGCAGAAATGTTTTAATTAATTTAGCAAAGCAAACGACGACGAGTTGCCAGCGGCTCAGCGCGGTTCGCCCAAAAACAACTCAATAATTCATAAACTTTGTCTGACTGCGATCTACAATAACAACAGCAGCAGCAACAACAACAACAACAATATTTTAGAGTTTATCAGTTGTGTGTCTTCTGGTGTCACGTAGTGCCGGATGGACGGGGCGCTAATGATTTCTGGGATTTCATAAGCGAACGGGCCAAGATCTCATTTTTTGTTGCTCGCGATAACAACAACAACAACAACAACAGCAGCAGCAGCAGCAGCATATGGCAAGCTGTTTCTGTTTCGGTTTTGGGTTAATTGGCAGCACAGTCAACATCCCAAAAGATTTCGGTGACGCTTCTCGTAGACCCAAAACAACAACAACAACAGCAACAACAACAACAATAGAAAACTAAAACGAGTTCATAATGAATGGCCAACAAGGCAAGCGCACGTTTTTCTAAACTCCAAGCGAACCTATTTTGATTGTTGTTTGACGCATGTCAATGGAAACGTTGTTGTCGTTGTTGTCGTTGTTGCTGTTGTTGCTGTTGTTGGCGCCACAAAAATGTCAAAAATTGTGCTACACGACGCCGTCGACTCCGTCGAGCACAGTTGCCCAAAATGCTCAAATGAAGTTGTTTCACTTGTGCGGCACGTGCGTTTACTTTGCGAGTCTCGCGCTCGCGCTGGAGTTGGAGTTCGAGTCTGTTTCGCTTTTTTCTCTGGCTAAAGACATGGCCACAATAAAGCGCCAACTGACATGTCTACGCAGTTGGGTGCCTCCACTAAGCGGCCATTGATTCAATCTAATGATTGCAATCAATACAAGAGCAGACTAGCGCTGATTTATCTGCCAAGCCTCGCTTTAACATGCCATTGGCATTCAAACATACAGAGCATTTACAGAATATTAACAGATCTTTACGAAAGTCAGTCAACTCAACTCTTTGCCCATATTCCATCGCCCTCACTCTGCTTTGAGTCAGTCCTGCAGCTACTTTATTTATCTGAAAAGTTCAACAGATCTCTTGATATCTCCTTTCTGTATCTGCGCGCAGCGATCTCATTGTTTGTTGCATCATTACAGAGCTAAACGGCATCTGCTTCATTAGTCGAACAATTAATTTCTGCTGCTTATCCAGCCTAAGCAGCCGACATGTGTAGGCATTCGCCATATAGGGACGCACAAGCAGCCCTCCTTCGCCTGCTGCACGATGCGCTGCTCGCTGGCGCACAGATGGCACCGCGGGCTAAAATTGAGTAATAGCCAGGCTAACAGCCAGCAACAGAGCAACGGCAAGAGCAAGAGCATTAAAGGCAATGGCAAGACCAATTGATTTATTTTATTTTCTACTTTTTATAGTCAACAATTTGCAGCGCTTGGCGAAAAATAAGCCAAAACTTTAACTTTAACTTCAACTCCAACTTCAACTCCAACTCCAACTGTAACTGAAACTGAAACTGAGTCTCAGCTAGACAAATACTTGAGCGGAAAGCAAACTCCACACTTCGTCATCGCGCTGGCAGCTGGATTAATATTGAAATATTGCCGGTCAGGCGACGTGAGCCCATGAGCATGTAAAGCGAGCGACGACGACGACGATGCCGACGGCGGCGTCGCCAGATGGACGGACCACTGCTAGCCAGGGCCACATGTGAGACACCGTCAATGGCAATCGAGAGAGCTGGCTCTTTGATTTATGACCGCTGCGCTAATAAAGACAACAAGCTGCAAGCCAGCAAGCTGCGACCTGGGCATAGAATGAGCAGGATGTGCCGCTGGCGAATGACAATCATACTCATGGCAAAGCATGGACGAGGCTGCACTCCACTTGGTAGCTGTTGGCTTTGCCAGCGAGTAATCATGTTTATATAATTGATAGGCCTGCGCTCTCAATTGATCTTCTGACACTTTTGCATATTGCATATGTATGTGTGTATGTTTATGTCAAGTTTGTTGCCTGAGTCTTTTGTTTTTATCAGGATGCACTTGGCTTGGCTATCTCAGCAAATGCCTTGTTAAACTAGTGCAGCATAAATAATGTGCAGCAAGTTCGTTGCCTAAGTCTTTCCTTTTAATCAGCCATCAGCATAAGTAATGCACTGCTCAAATTCGTTGCCTAAGTCTTTTGCTGCGACTTTATGGGCGATATACATTAAGCAGAGCGACAGCAATTACAATATCTCATAGCAAGCGCGCGGCATGAATAATGCAATGCTCAAGTTCGTTGCCTAAGTCTTTTGTATTAATTAGGAGAGCTCTTCGGCTGGCGCTGTCGCTGTCGCTGCCATAGTGACCCAGTTAAAGGACTGTGCCGAGAGCAACTTGCTTGGCAACATATTCTATGCGCTCCATAAAAACTGGTCGGGTCAGCATCCGAGCAGCACCGACTTTAGCACTTGCTCAGCTCTCGCAGCTCACAGCCATAGAGTTGCATCATCATTGCCGTTGAGGGAGAAAACTTGGCAAGGAGCAGATCAGAGAGAGGGAGAGAGTGAGAGAGAGGGAGTGGGTGGGTTGGTGGGGTGGCACGGCGACCATTGTACAACAAGAAAACGCGCGCCTCGCAGCAAATGATGCCATGTTATATATATTTTCGTACGGTCCATCTGTCTGTAGCGCTGTCGGTGTGTCCGTTTGTTCGTGCAGCTCAGATTACTGCGGGGCGATAAAAATGACTTGCCAACTTGCACATTTGGCCAACAGGCGAGAGACCGTGGACCGGAGAAGAAGCTGAAGCTGCAGTTGTAGCTGTAGCCGAGTGGAACGGGCAGCTCGCTGCCTATGGCAAATATTTAGATAGATTTGACTTTTCATGTTAATGGCGCGCTTTCAGCTGTTCATAATTAATCGGGCATCCACACTGAACAAGTGAGGTATTTTTATTTGCCAACTGCGAATACCAAAAGACATTTTATGGCTAATTAAATGCATTGAAATCGCATGACTCGATAAGCTTGCAGTTACAGCTAACAGCAGCAGCAGCCGCCGCAGCAGCAGCAGCAGGGGACAAATTATTTATTGGATCAGTCAACGGAACAATTTATCTAGTTGTTCCAAGAAGTCGAGGGTTATAAAACTATTTGCGATTTTCAATATTCGATTGCTGGCAGAAACTTAAGAGATTATGTTTATGCTTTTTAAGCAGCTTAAGTTGTAAAAGCCGTTCATTAAGTCTGGCTTTATTCCGGCTATGCGCTCGGCTCTATTTGGCTAAAAGCTTCTTGAGTGGGCGCGTTTTTAATGGCACTGCTGCAATAATCAGCCCGGGAGGCCCATGTCCGATGGCTTCCTCATCTCGGACGGCGTGTGTAAAAATGTTGTAAAAATCTACGAGCTGTCATTAAATAATACCACGCAATAAAAGCACTAAAAATGTGCATAAAATGCATATGAAAATGCAAAACGCTTTGCCCACACCACGCAAACACCGCAAACGTGGTGCAAAAATACAACAAGAGCAACAACAACAACTACAACTACAACTATAACTGCAATAGCAGATATTTTACAATTTATTAAAAATTGATTGTATTGCCACGCAGCAGCCGCAGCAGCAGCAGCAGCAGCAGCAACTAGGCCCGGCTCACGGCTCGATACGGACGGCGTAGCTGGCCGAGCAGACAGGCGCAGATTTTGGTCTTGTGGCACTTGTTGAGCGAGCGTTTTTGGCAAATGGCAACACGAAAGCAACAAACTACAAATAACAAAAAAACAAGTGAGAACAACGCAAGCGGCTGTAGGCGACTTTATAATACTTGTCTAGGCAAAAATGAAATGAGATGAAGGATTTGATTAACTTGATTTGTCATAGATACCTCTTTTATTGGGCTGGGGATATAGTTTCAGTAGGATATAGTTATTATGTAGCTGTCACGCCTCTAAATTGAGCATGTTTATATACTTTTATCTATAGAGCATGCTGATCTATAGTTTTATAGCAACTTATATAGGTTAACCTATGTAGAAGGCCTCTTACTTTACGTATGACAAACTACAGAGAAGATATCTTTAAATAATTTAGTTGGTGACCTTTTCTATTAATCTACAGAGAAGATGTTTTATGCATTGACTTCATCTTAGATTTAGACATGTGACCTTATCTATAAATTGATCTATGGAAAAGTAGTCCTGTGGCCCTAGATGGTTTACGTTTATGTTGATGCACTTCTGGCCTTGATTTTACCTATGTACAGAGCAGGTTTTTTGGTTGATCTATTTGGTAAGCCTTTACATTGATCTACAGAGAAGATGTCTTCGCCTTAGGCTTGCCAATCGATATATAAGGTCACTTGGCTAATCTAAGGTCAAGTTGCCTTGTCTATATATCAATGTCTATATACAAAATAGATCAACTAAATGACTTCCTCTATAGATATATAAATTTAGGGCCAGAAGTGCATCTGCCTATAGACCAACTCTAAAATAGTGGAGTTTGCCTTGCTACGCCTCTATATGCTTTGGACAACATGAAACCTCATCAGCTATAAGAAGGGCAAAGACCAGCTTCATTATAATTAGCTTTATCTTCAGCAGAGTGCACCAACATCAATTTATATCCACAAAGCCAATATACCCTGCTCATTTGATAATCTCATAAACTTTATATAAAATAACAAATATCAAGTCCTGAAGACAAGCGGCAAACATGCAACATTCGCACACCCAGCTAGCTAGCCAAACCGCCAAACAGCCAAAGCGACAAGCAATGTGAAAATTGCATTTTAATAAATTCAAAGCGGGTCTCTTTATCGATATCTCCCTCTGCAATGTGTGTGTGTGTGTGTGTGTGTGAGATATGCGTAGCATAAATGATTTTAATGCGTGAGTGTGTCAATAAATTTGCAATTGCCACAAGGGGCTGCCCCTTGCTGCCTGATCTCTGGCCTGCATCGTGGTCCATTTGTTGTGGCTGCTCCTCTGATAAGCGCTGGCTGCCCTCCCTCTATGGGCTTTTAATTAAAGCCGTGTGCACTTGAACCGCCCGGCGATTTATCAGCACCTGAACATATTTTGTAATATTTGGCTTGTCGCGCTGTCAGCTCAGCTCAGCTCGGCTCGGCTCGGCTCGGCCGGGCACCTCGGTCCAGATAACGAGGCGCAGCGCCTGTAATAATTTCTCACGTTTCATACATAAAACTGTTATCTTTTCGGTTGCAACAGAAAATTATGACAAAATATTAATAAACATTCAGCAGTCAGCATTCAGCTCAAAGGCAGCCGCCGACGTTGCGGCGCAAGTTTTGCTCTGGTCTTGAATTTATTTAGTTGGCCTCTATCGATTTGACCCGCCACGAATACTGGGCCAAATCGGAGCTGCTGGCCAAGCCGACTTTGCATGTACGAATTTAATTAAAAATATTTCTGTTTGCGTGCATATTTCACAAATAATAAATAATTATTATCGTTCTCTTGGCCAGGCTTGTTTATATTATTTATGAGTTCGTTTGTCCAGCAACGCGTCGCAGCCATGTTTCGCTGTTCAACATTAATATGCGACCAAAAAGGCTGCCACAGCGTGCAGCTAACATTTAGTTAGCAGCCATTTAATATATGTGCTTAGTATAATAAGGATTAATGTGTGAGAAAATTGAGTGTTTGCAGAGCAAAGCAAACAAGTGCAGGTATATATAGGAGGTGTGTATAGGAAACCGCAAGGTATTTAGAATACTCTTTCTATACATATATATGTATTGATATGCTTAAGCATATATGTATGTGTATTAGTATTGATATTACAGCTTTTTTCCGCATTGCAATTGGCTTAGGATATTGTGAATTCGACGTTGCCTTACCATTAGAAATATCATACCCCTCATTCTTAGCATATCTGACTCAGCTCGGAGCATATAGTATACATAGAATCTAACGTAAGTTGTATGAACTGCAAGTCTAACGATATGGGCTATCGAGTAGGCGGATTTGTCCCATCTATGGTTTAAGAAGTCTCTATTATCTTATCATTATAATCTCGATTGATTAATAACAATAATAGATATCTTTTCATATTTAGCTTTTCATATTTTGTATATTTAATAAATAATGAAAAGCAAAAGACAAATTAAGATAGAGCTAAATATATCAAGTTTTCATTACCTCTAAAATACTGAATATACTTTAACTGAAACGATTTTCTGCCTGCAATGCTAATATTTGCTTCCTATTGAACAGAGTTTGCTGGTATATAAAAATATTTATTTGCAAATAATTTCATGTTTATTAATCTGTAAGAGATATTACAAAATATTCGTAGATATTCGAAGCATCGCTCTTCGGAGCCACAATCAGTTCATAGATTGCTGAAGCATAGATCTCTGTAGCATAGATCGCAGCTCATTCCCAACTCTTAACCCTTATCAATAAATACGAATTTTTAATACCATGCATTAGCCTTTCATGAGACTATCAGCTCATAGATCGCCTGAGTGCAGCGTTCGCTCATTCCCACATTTGCGCTCAGCTGGCCCAGCCATAACATCCTTATCAAACTCGGCTCAATTTCAACTTTCGCCCGTGATTTCCCATACGAAAAAGCAAAACCAAACTTGAGCTCAGCTCATTAAATACACTTTTATTATGAGTTACAATTTGCCGGCTATCGGGCCAATCAGACGCAATGCGCGTATTTATGTTGCTGTTTACACCAGGCACAGTCATTCGCTAGGCTCCATTGAAAATCCATCAAAGCTCCATAAAAATAAGACAACAACAACAACAACAAAACAAAGATTTTGATGCTTCATCACGCTCCACTCGGAGCTGGAACTGCAGCCAAATCGCACAGACAGCCGGAAAATTGTCTATAAAAGTTGCAATTAAGCGAGTTGGACGCATATCTAAGCCAGACGCGAGCACAACTGGCAGGAGGAGTCGGACTGCCAGCAGGAGCGGGCACCTGTGGGGGGAGGGGCTATTGAGACGAGGTCTGCTGCCAGACGTCGCGACGACAAAGTCTGTGACAATTTGGTGGCGGGCTTTCAATTTTAGTTTCAGTTACTGCGGCAGCGGCTGAGGCAGAGACAGCGGCAGCGGCAGCGGCAGCTCGTTAAAGCCAAAGTCGGGCTTATTAAAAGGCGCACGTCGTTTATGGCACATGAAAATCATTTAATCGATGGCCATATTTGGCGGGGGCTTACATTTTGCCAAATCCAAGCCGCAGCAGCAGCAGTGAGCGACGCCCACGCCATGGTTATGACTGCCAATGTGGCAGCAGGCTCTAATGACAGCTGAGCTCGCGCTGACATCTCGAGCCGTTGACAGTAGCTTCAAATTATGAGCCACAAATCGCAGTCAATTGAATGTTTTATTAAATGCCATCTAAAATTGTCTGCACGCTCTGCTCCGCTCTGCCTCTCCCCCTCCCTCCCTCTCTCTCTCTCTGCTGGATGCTGGCTAATTATGAGTCTTGCGAGTCTCGCGTTAATTGCAGAAATAAATCTGCTAAACAATTTCAATTTGTTGCCTGCAAACTCGCCGCGACTCGCATCCGAGTTCATAAATATGCAAGAGACAAAACGACGCTGCGAATTCACTTGGATGGAATAACTTGGCGCTAATTAGACAACAAGCGTGGCATGGGAAAACAACACACACACACACACGCACGCACACAGGCACAAAGCGAATTAGCTGATATTAATTTATTAGCGCGACGCGTAGAAATTATCGCAAATGCTTATAAACCATTTACAGTAATTATATATGCCGGCTCATAATTAAATAGTTTACAATTGCCGCGCTGGGAATGCGACGCAGCTGAGCTTGTTATACCCTGTACAGGGGTAGAGGCTAGATTGGCTTGCTGGCATGGTATGTAATGCGTCGGAGTATGACAGCTACATTCGTTGAGATGTAGTCAATGGAAAGGGTTTGAAGGGGGTAGCTTGGCTTTGTGGAATCACAAGTAACGGGCAGCAGGAGGCGTGACAGACCTCATAATGTAGATATATTCCTGATGAGAGTGGAAATCTGAGTTGATCTATGTCTACTCGTCTTCATACCTATTCGTCTATATGTCTTTCTACCTGACTGTCCAAGCTTATCTGTCTATATATACATATATCCATTCCTATATATATACTTCTATGTGCTCGACTATCTGTCTATTTGTCTGTCACTCAACCTGTCCGTCCATCCGTCTATCTGTCCGTCTATTTGTTCCTCTATCTGTTCGTTTGTCAATCCATATGAACAGTTCAATATTCCATTCGAAATCTGCCTCTTTCGATATCTCATCAAACAATTCAGCATCGATAATTATCGATATTTTCCCATAGTTTTTCCAACAGAACTCAAAGACAATGCAATTTAGAGACCTCAGAGTTGTAATACATATGAAAAAGTTAGTCCACAAAACAATTCCATCATTAACTCTGTGCTCTCTCTTCCACTTTGGTATTCTAGTCACCTACCTCATCTCATATATATAGGGCACCTCCCAGTCGATCAGTCTGCTCGCCAACTAAACCACTCTTACTTAGAGTTGTTCTCTAACTAAGTTAATTGCGTTTGTTACTCTTTTTATAAACTGTTTACACAGATCGCAGCATAGATCAGATGTGATCAAGTATTTATCGTTTCCTCATTAATTTGCAGCTCCTGCCGTTGGATTTTCCCACAGGCTTTGCAAATGCCAGGCAAGCCAATAATATAAATGCTGATTGCCAATACTCACATTAATCTTAGCTCCGCTCGCTCTCCCCCCTCTCTGTTGCTCTCTCTCTCCTAAGCAAATGCCGCGCACGCCACAATATTTAAGATGCCAAAGCGTTTTGCGTATTAATCGCAGCAGCAGCAGCAGCAGCAGCAGCGACAGCGGCAAACGTGACGCAAATCTTGTGGCGCCACCAAAAAAAAAAAAAAAAAAAAAAAAGAAATAGATAAAAGTCCGCCTGTACCCCCATGGAGTCGGTGGCAAGCCGAAACCGAAAGCTGCTGCATTTTGTGTAAGCCAGAGATTTGCATCCGCAGCTAGAATCCACATTGATCGCACGGAGGATTACCAGCTGACTGGCCCCCAGAGTGTGACTTATGCGGGTGCCACGAATCGGACAACGGCCACAGCTAAAATCAAGCCAGTTGCGAGTCACCTTCATTGCGGCAACTGCAAGTGCAACTGCAACAACAACAGCAACAGCAAACACATTTGCAACATGAATGACTCGTTACGCCTGACCTATGTTAGCCATTTGCTGTTGCTGCTGCTGTTGCTGTTGTTGCTGTTGGGCTTTGGCCGCCGTCCTCAATTGCCTGGCTGAATGGCGTCCAATTCGATTATTCTAACATGAATTATAGTTCGTGTTCGTTGAATGGACAATTATGAATTTATCATGTTCAATTTGAACAGATATTTTGAGCTCTATATATTTTTTTCTCTCATTTTTTTTTTTTTGCTGCTTGAAAATTGCATTGGGCCATGTTTTGCTATCGCATTCGTCGTAGTCGCTGTTGTTGCTGTTGTTGTTGTTGTTGCTGCTGCTGTTGCAGTGGCTGTGTTGCTGTGCGATACTCGAACATAATTAGTTTCTGCTGCATAAGCGCAAAAAACAACAACAAAATTTCGATTTGGACTAACTAAATTGCAGCGAAGATTTATATGCGCTTGCATAATCCAAGTTTATATGCATATAAATGTATACATGTATGTATATATTTGTCTATATATGAAACTGTGTGATTAGAGTAGGAACACATATTTGCATATATAGACCATGTCAAAGAGTTTTATGAACACATAATAGAAGAAGCTCTTTAGGTATTCTGATAAATTCTTGTATTCATTGGAGTATATTAAATACCTGAAGTCTTTGTTTCCATTTTTTACTGGAGCTATTATCCATTCTTCGTAAGTTATCATTTTGCTGTTATGGGTTTTACTTTAAATAAATAAGCATCTCTATAATCTTTAATTAAAGTCACTCTATCACTCCATAACTCTATAACTCAATTACTCTATAACTCTATCTATAACTCTTCTATCCCTTTACTGCTCTTTGAGTTCTTGATACCCGCTAAGGTGGGATGGGGTTCCAATAGCAAAGCAACGCCACCTTGCTCATCTAGAGACTTCCAATAGCAAAATCTAGTCCCTAATTGTTCAAGTTGACACACAGCCTCCTAATCTGAGCCAAGTTACCAATATAACAGAACACCTAGACCACCTAGACTATCTAGATTCACTCCATTTTCAAAGGATTCCATGCTTCACTCATGCTCAATATATTAAAGATTCGTATATCTAAAATATGTTATTCAGCTTCTGCTTCATAGACATTTCAAGCATTACCACATATCTGAACTGAGGTCTTGACTTTACTGCTATAGCAAACATGTAAACTAACGATAATACAATTACCATCTCAGCTATTCTCAAAGACTTACTCACTTTACATTTACTCACTATAACTATATCAACTCTTTAAGTTATTCAAATTTCCACAGGCATCTTTAGCTCCTAAATGTAACCTGCTCTTATCTGACTTTGGTGATATAGCAAATACCAAGTCTATCCATCAAGCGACTGCCATTCAAATAATTTTCTAAGCCTCTGCAAAGAAACCATTTCCGTTGCTTGTCTCACGCGGCTCGCATGCTCGAGTCGCATTATTCACAAGACAAACCAGCAAACACCATATAAATTTCTCGAAACATGGAGGCTTGTGCAATAATTTAACAGAAATTGCGCTGCTCATAAAAATATATAAAATATTTATTGAATTTAAATATTTAAAAGCAGAACAAATACCAAGAAAAGAAAAAAGCAGAAGAAGAAGAAGAAGAAAACCAACGAACGATTGGCGATTGGGCAATTTGGCAATCTGATAATGCAAATATATATTTATGTATATTCTATATACACTTTGCATGTATATGCATATGTATGAGTGTATAGAGTGTCATAAATTCGCAGGGGAATTAGTCATGGTGCGTGATAAATTCGCCTTTTATTTGTCTTTCGTGTGAGAATGCTTTTCCCCGTAATATATATATATATATATGTGTGTGTGTGTGTATACATTTAGGTATATGGCATATAAATGTGTTCTTTGTTGCAGGGCATTCGGTTTTACTTTTCAGCTTTATAAGTTAAGCAACTTTAACTGGTCATTGACGCCAGATCGAATCGATCAATCGATCGTGCCTGTTGCCTCAATGTCAAATTTCACTTTTTTTTCTCTTTCGCGCTGTTTCTCTGTGAATCAGCAGCAGCAGCAGCAGCCGAGGTAACAGGAAGAGGGTGGAATAGGAGAGTCGAGCTTAGAGAGAGGAGCGGGTGGGCAGGCAACGTTCGATTGCAACCTGTTCAAGCAATTCTCTGCCGCCGCCTCCTGCTGCCTGCCAGATTATGCAATTATTGGCAATCACTTTCATGCTCGTTTAGAGCAGCGGGCGGCCAGTGCGGCCAGCCTGGGTGTTTTTTGGGCTTTTGGGCATTTTGGGCACTTGGCTCAAACAGTCAGCCAGGCAGCCAGCCAGCCAGCCAGGCTCGTTGTCTTTGAAGAAAAGGGAAATTACATAAAAGTGAGCAACTAAATTTTACTGGATTTCTGCACGTTCGACACACAAAAAGCGCAAATATTCAGACGCCGAGGCTACGAAATCGCCACGAATTGATCGCAAATGAGGGTTAGAGTTCAGCTTCAGCTTTGGCTCTGGCTTTTGGCTCAGCTGTGCTGGCAGCCCAATTCGTGTAGCCAGGCTTTAATGGCGTTGCCTGGTCGTTATTGTTAGCAAATATTTGTGTTATAATGGCGCGAGCTTTTTGGTCGGAGGCTAATGATATGAATGAACTCGTTAGCGTGAGCCCAGCCAAACACACACACACACAAGCACTCACACATGTGTGTGTATGCCGTCTGAGAACGGCGCAGATAGCTAAATGTCTGTAAAATAAAAATAAAAACGAAATACCGATCAAAGTTTCTACTTAGCATAGATATCGAACGATTGCAACATGGTTTATACGTCTAGACATTCATGCCCCGATGTATTTATATTTATATTTATTTATAACATTTACATCCGTTTGTTTCTCTAGCCATTAGCCTCTATATAATGTTTATATTTGCTTTTGTTAATGCCATCGTCTCTGGGCATATTTTGAATAAGTTGTTAAATGTCAAATGTTTTTGTCATAAAAATAAACATTTGAAATAATCATAACAGCGCTGCATAACACTTGACTGCTTAACATAATACACAAATGTTAATGGCCTAACATAACATGGAAATGTTTGGAAAACATTTAGTCTGCGTTTGATTTTATAGACCAATTTCAAGGATTGCGAAAAGTATTTTACATACATTATATTTATAAAAATATATATCGATATATATTTTTTTTTACAATTTTTTTTTTTGCCTTACATAATTTGTATAACATTTCAGGCCAACTCCGGGTTAAGCGCTTTGCTATTTAGTCAACGGCTTTTTGCCATTTGCCTGGACCACATCGATCGCAATCTGCGTTGTGTTGCACGCATGTGTTAATTGTTGGCATGAGGCAGCCCAAAAGCAGCAACAGAGCAGCAGTGCAACAACATCCTGCGCGTGCCCCCAAAACAAACATATATCAAATCTAACACTCTGTACGCGATATCGCGGCTAGCTGATTGCGCTGCCTATAAATCACTGCGAATCGGAACCCTGAGTGCTACGGCCTCGTAGTCTCTGCTCGGCACCAAGTGCAAGTCTCGTATTTTGTCGATTGCAATCATCCTAGACGACAGCACGCACGCGCGTAATGCAAGCGGACAACGAAAGAGAGCGAGATAGGGAGAGAGAGCGGGTGAGAGTGGGCGGCATTAGAGAGCGTGTCGCAGAACAACTTCATTAGAGCTAGTCGATAGTCGATGGAGATATGTGAACTGCGAACCATACAATAACCTGACGCCTATTCAAAATACTTGAGGCGGCTGTGAAATGATTTACGCGACGCGACAGGCGAACAAGTTTTTGCACTCATTTCAGCAATTTGACAATTAATCAACTGCAACAACAGCAACAACTACAGCACAACAACAATTGAACAATCCAACAATCGATCCAATCGAGCATTAGTCAGCAATCAGGCTAGCTGGCAGTCAGGCAAGCAGGCAGGCAGGCAGGCAGGCAATGAAATACTCTGCACAAATGTTCAGCTTGAGCCAGGCGAGTTTTGAGGTCAAACACTCGAGTTCAGAACGTGCGGGCCACATGAAAATCAAACTATATGCGATAGACCATATGCATATATCTATCCATCGATTGTATGGCCCATTGGCCGTGCTAAGTGACATGTGACATATTGTCAACGCATTGCCTGGCGATCATTTGCATAAATTCCAATTGTTAGCAACATATATGTGTGTATGTGCACGGCAAATGCAGGCAGGCTGAGCTGATCAACAATTGTGTTGACAAACATTGTTGCTACACATGCACGCGAGTGCGAGCAGCAACAACAAGAGCAACAAAGCTTTTGCATATGCTGAGTGACAAAAATGTTGCTGCTACAAAATGGCTAATTGGTATTGCTCGCCAATCAGCAATTGTTGTTCTTGTTATTCGGCTGTGGCTGCAAGCTGCAGGCTGCAGCTGACAGCTGATAGAAAGAGAAGGTTAACGGTAAGCGCTGCCGGTCACTCACTCACTCACTGCACACTTCATCAACAATGTTGCTGTGTAAATAGTTGCTGTTATCCCACTGTTTGGTATTAGTTGAGCACGGCAGTGCGAAAGGGAAAGAAAGCTGCAAAAACTGCTCAGCAAAATGTTGCAAAGCTTTTCAGGTCAGCTGGGACACATTTAATATCCCTAAGCATTTAAGCTCCCCTATGTTGAGTAGGGAAATGTTGCTCAACTGGATGTTGCTGAAATGTGGATGTCATCTATAAAAGCCACACAAATGTTACTAGGCGATCTCTTTGATGTTTCTAGAAGTGAAAGCGGATGCTTAAGTGTTTTATTGAACGTGGGCGTGAAACTACAAATATTTCCCTCAAGCTGTCACTTAGATCATTAATTCAAGCAATTAACATATAAGAAATAAAGCTTAATGCCCATTAACATTTTTATTGTGATTGCAAAATGGTGAATGGAAACACCCCGACTGAAGTCGGACCACCTCGTGTTTATGTGCATAGATCTTGTGGGGCAAACGGTCAAAATGTTTCATATTAAATTTGTGTTAGCCATTGAACAACAAGGCAATAAAAAGCATGCAACAAAACGGGGCAGCATCAGCAAACTAACAAAATGCTGAGCTGCCAAATAAATTGCAACTATTTATGTGTTGAGCATAAATTGATGTACTCAGCTCTATGTGTGTGAGTGTGTGTATCGAGCTCTCTGTGTGTGTGTGTGTGTGTGTTCGAGTGCTTAATTTCAATGGGCAAAACGTGACCAATTTGGTTTATTTACATGTGGCGAACATAAATTGTAATTGTTTAATAAACATTTGCCACAACAGCATTTGGCCGCAACTTCAAGGATTATTTTTGTGTTTTTTTTTTTTTTTTTTTTTTTTTTTTTTTTTGTTGCAGCTTTCGCTCGATGCCTGCATTGTGGGCAGACCCAATTTGCCGCTGCAAGCCAAAAGGAAACCCGACCCGGTCTTGGCCAGTCTTGGCCTGCCCAGAACCAGACCAAGAGCCGGCAGACGCACTTAAAAGCCGAGCACAGCCCAGCTGAGAGCCGCGTTGGGTGCTTAAAGTCAGTTTTATGTCTTCATCTGCGTAAACATGTGGCGAACCAATTGTGTTGCCAACAAATTACGGCCAATACCAACGGAGCCACCTTCAATTGGTTAGCTGTTGCTGCCGCCGCTGTTGTTGTTGTTGTTGTTGTTGTTGTTGCTGCTGTTGTTGTTGCTGTTGCAGTTGGGCACACGTGCGGCATATGTTAAGGCAGAAATTTGCATTTTAAGTGAATTCTCTTCATTTGTATTGGTTTTCCGTTTGGGACTTTGTACGCGTGCCAATTAGCCGCAGCAATTTGGCCAAATTGCAATTTGTTGTTAGCTGTTGGCGTGGACGTTTTTTTGGCGCTGTTTATGAAGTTGTTTTTCGCTGTTCGAAGGCGCGATTTATGGCCCAAATACAGCGCTCGGCATGCTTCACAGAAAATCGCCAAATGAGAACTCGGAGTGCTCTCTGCTATCACAAAAGTCTATTTAAGACGGCAATTGGCAAGGCCTTTCTATGCGATTTTCATTAAGTACTGTCAGCTGGTGTGCAAGAAAGAGAGAGAGAGAGAGAGAGAGAGAGAGAGAGGTTCACTGACTTGTTTCATTAAGCCAAATGTCGTTCTGGCTTGTTTGGCAACAAAAACTTGATAAATTTTGGTGTCTCTAGTCGTTGGCTGAACTTTAATCTAGCGCTTAATATAAACTTATATACGAAATTAAGTTAATTATGCAACCGAAATCAATAATGTTTAATGTACGCGCATTACTCGTATTTCAATATTTTTATGCAATTTGCGCCCGAGACGAAAGCCCCACAGCTGAGCCAGCCAGCCACCCACTGCTGGCTGGCAAGCGCTAGTGGGTTCAGTGGGTCAGCAGCGTCACGCGCTCGATGCTCGATGCTCGATGCCCCAGGAACCAGTTGCAGTTGCAGTTGTTGCCGTTGCCTTTGCTTGGGCTTCACTTTCGTCTCGTCTCGTCTCGCGCCTGGCCGCGGCCCAATTTCAGTTTCATTTGCAATTTTACTCTCGATGAGTCTTGACTCTTGGGTAGATCGGTGGCGTATCTTTGGCAATCAATCATTAGACGCAATCATTGGCCACATTAACTTCGGCACTCGCTCGCCAGTTGCGCGCAGATATTGAAAACAGAAAATAGCTAAAAAGACGGAAAAAAAAGCTAATGTGCCGCCCACTGGACAGCAGTCGGCAGTCGGCAGCTGAGACTTGCCTTGGCTCGGATCTGATTCAATCGGCTCGTTAGCGGGATTAGCAATTACCCAAAGGCTGACAGACCGGACACTCAGACAGACGTGACAGACAGCCAGACAGACGGACAGACTGAGAGTCGGTGGCTTGAATTGTCAGTCATTTTGTCATTCGTTTAATTGCAGCTGGCAAACGGCAACTCCAACTGCAACTGCAACTGCAACGGCAATACTAACGTGCAACAGTAGCCACAAACACTGAATGACACTGAAATGCTGCCAGCTTATGAGTCAGCACCAACCAACATCAGGAAGCCAACAGCAGCAGCAGCAACTGTAGCAGCAACAGCAACTGTGGCAGCAACATGTGAGTCGCGACTGTGGCAGCCACTGAAATCCTTGACATAATGACCCCTTTTAGCGCTAAGCGCGATAACAATGGCTGCTCGAAGCATTTGACACGCTGCATTTGCTGATATATGAAGGCCAATCTCGAAATGATTTACGTTGGCGCATTTCCTACCTACTGAAGAGCCCGGAGATTGAGCAGATCGAGCAGACTCGAGTAGATTCTTCGCAGAACAAAGAACCAACAATTGGCATTCAAGCATGACAAAATGATGAACAATTTGTACAGCTTTTGGCAAGTATATAAATCACAATGTTGCTTCAAAATAGCAAACTGCAGGGGAGATCTTCCCAGCTTTGAAGATAATGTCATTTCGGATTTGTCTGGTACAAAGCTATCGATGGGCATTCAGTAAATAAATTATTAAGTAGCAGCAGAGTGAGATGTGAAGAGATAGAGAGAGAGAGAGAGAGAGAGAGAGAGAGAGAGATAGAGAAAGTATCAGAATAGAAATGATTAAGAAATGACAACTCAATGTGGGAGAATTGGCGATGGGAGCCTCTTTTATGTGAAGGATTTTTCGAATATAATCTTGAGTAATGGTTTATGAATAGAAGAGAGAGAGAGAGAGAGAGAGAGACAAATACAAAAAGCGAGAAAGAGAGAGAGTTTTCTAAGAGGACCACGCAGTCAAATCTATGCATCAAAATTTAAACCTCGTAGAACAGTAATACCTTCAAATACTATCAGATATGTGCACATTTAGATCTCATCTAACTGTCAAGAGGCCTATTATGTAGTATAATCGGAATACCACAGCTTGTTAGCTTTAAATGCTGCTCTAACTTGATTATGTGAAGTAAATTCATTATTATCACACTTAATTGATATATATTCATATATTTTATATATTATATCTAAAAGACAACAAATTCAGATGCTGGTACCAAATTTGACAAGATTTTGCAGCTTCCAGCTGAACCCTGCGGCGTTACAGTGGCTATGCAGAGCGCAGACAATGACGTCTAATTAGTAAACGTAGACGTCGAGGCTTAAGGCTTTAGGCCACAATTGCTAACGGGCAACAGGCAACAGGCAACAGGCAATGGGTAAACAGGCAATAGGCAACGGGCAACGGGCATCTGGCGACTTCCACACGTGCATGCTCACGCTCTAGGCAGCAACATGTCTGGGAGCAACAACAACGGCAACGGCAACAACAAGCAACACAATGTTGTTGTCTGTGCTGTGTTGCAGCTACCGTTGGCAACATTTGTGGCTGCCTTTTGTTGCTTGGCTTCTGCCCTGTTCCTGTCTGCTTGCTGCCCCCTGCCTCCTGCCCGTTGCCCGTTTGCCTGTTGCTGCTGTGCAAAATGTAATTCAATCATGCAGCAGCATGTTGCTGCTTTTGCTGCTGCTGTGGCTGTCCATTGGGCATGCTTTATTATGAGGGGCATGCAACATAGTAGTCGTAGCAGTAGCTGGCAGCAGTAGCTTGCACAATCGATAGCTGCAGCCAGAGAGTTCGGCCGGCAGACGCACGTTGCTCACCTCTATAAGGTCAGCACCCAATTTACAGTACGCCTCAGCATTCGCGGATAGCTTTTAGCTGATAGTTGAGCCAGCTAACTGACAATAGATATGCAGGTTGCAAATTTTCGGTGAGTCACTTGGCAGACAGCAAAGGCCGCAGAGATCGTGATATTAGCCTGACTTGCAGATCTGTCCAGCTCCAGCCTATCGCTCTCTCTCTCTCTCTCTTTCTCTCTCTCCTTCTATATTGCACACTTATATGGCTAGGTAATTTAATACTCTTAGCCAACTAATTGCAGCCACTTTAATCCGAGACATTGCCCATGTAAATCGTATTATCAACTTATTATATGCCGCTTCGCAGAGACTTGTTGAGCAACGTTTTTAGCCAAGTTGTCGCCACTGGCAGTCGACTGCGCCATGATTAACCTCATTAGCCAAGAATTTTGGTTTGGGTCCACTCTAAAGCCAATCAGAATGTGCCCACTTTTCGCCTTGCTTATTAGAGCTGTTAAATTATGGCAGGCATTTTGGCAAACACCATTTGGGATCTGACTCCCACAACACCTTGGCTGCCCCTCTCACTCTTTCACTCTCTCTCCATCTCTCTCGCTCGCTCGCTCGCTTAGTCGCAGTCCACCCACGCGTTGCCAGCCAGGTAAATGAAAATGTTCATTAGGTTTGCAACGGTTTTCAGCACAACGTGTAATAAGTTTTTGATATACCCTAACCTGAAGCATGTGCACGAGGACAGGCTGTTTGGGAGGGCTAGAAATGACTGAGAGGGAGAAAAGTTCAAGATATTTGGAAAATGCATATAAAAATATAATAATAATATATTTAATATACATTCATAAGGCACAAATCAAAATGAAGCAAAATATATTTCAAAATATTGTTTATTATTTTTTTTTTTAAATATTATTTATTTATATTTTAAATTATTAAAATCTAGCAAAATACATTTTAAAAAAAATATATATTTTTTTTTAAATTTTTTTTTTAATTTTAGTTATTTTGTATTATTTATTTATTTTAAAAAATTATTATTTCAAAATAAATATTTCTAAGATATTTTTAATTACATTATTTTTAATTCTTTAAAATTATTATTTGGCATATATTTGCAAGGCACATTGATGTAGATAATGATAATATATTTAATGAAGATTGGCGATAAAAAATGTTCTCTTTAAAAAGGAAACAAGAATCTACATACAATAGATGTAGATATAACAAGTAAGAAAGCTCTAGTCGAGACTGCTCGACTACGAGATCCCCTGAACCCTTGGAGCAATAGATATTTCAATACTTTTTCGCGACTTTCAGCTTACACAAGAAACACGCACACACACACACACACACGCACGTACGCACACACAGGTATACATACACACACACGCATACAGACACACATACACACACACACGCATACAGACACAAACGCATACAGACACAAACGCATACACACACACACATACACACACACATACACATACAAGCAACCACGCATAAACACGCATGGGCTGCAGTGTGCGCTTACTATGAGAACTTAATTGTTTAATAACTTTTTTTATGGACGTACGATCTTCATGAAACTTTTAGATTATGATTATAACATGAATATGTATGTAATTGCCAAAGCACAAGTCTCTAGTATTTGAAATACGCTTTTTACAAAAGTGAGGGTGAGGGGGTGAATTTAGAGGTGGGGGGTAAATTTTAACAAAAACCGAAATTGTATAAATTGCATATAAGCATTCATTAAAAATTTGGAGACTCTAGCAATAAAGGTGTAGAAGATATAATTTTATAACTGGGTTTCGATAAGGTTTTTTATCGATAAAAAAATATCGAGATGAGTTATCGATTTTTAATGATAAACTTGATATGCGCGCTGTAATTACGGACATTTTAAAAAAAATTTGAAGTCTCTAGCTCTTATATCTTCTGAAATCGACGCGTTCATACATACGGACAGACGGACAGACGGACAGGGCCAAATCAACTCAGCTCGTCACCCTGATCAAGAATATATATACTTTGTGGGGTCTGCCACGCCTCCTTCTCCCTGTTACATACATTTCAACAAAACCATTATACCCTGATTTCCCATTGAAAATGGGTTCAGGGTATAAAAACTCTTTCAGTTAACCTATTCAATTAACATATATTCTATTAAATATATCATTATCATATCATTTACAGAAGCCTAAAGAATTGCCCATGTCTGGCTTTACTTTCTCACCAGTCTCACTCCAATTAGTGTATACGAAATTCGTAGTCTTCTTCTGCTCAGGGCAGCTCGTCGCTGTGCTGCAGCAGCCGAGTGCAGGCAAAGACAATGATTATGTGTCAATATGCAAAAAGGCGATTTACACGCAAGTTAAAGCAACTAAATTGTATAATAAAAAACATTTTATTATTGAGGCAGCAGCAGCGGCGTCAGCAGCCGGCGGCCAAACAAATTGAGTGCCATGAAGGCAATAAATGGCTTGGCAATAAGCAGCAGCAGCAGCAGCAGCGGCAGCAGCAGCCGGTCCCACCGTTGATGGAGAGACTCTTGAGGCCCAGGCCGGTTCTATGAGCAAACGCACCTAGGTTGCATAAAGCTGCTGCAACGCACAATACAAAAGAGGGCGGCAAATGGCTGCTGCTGCTGCTGCGGTCAGTGAGTCACAATGTGGTGTTCTGTGACTGTGGGTCGCGCCGAGCGGAGCAAAACAATTGTCAAGTTTGTAAGTTTTATGGGTCAACGTGGCGTATAATTAATACACTTGGCCAACTTCCAGTTGCCATTAGGCAGCCAAAAAAATAAGAAGAAAAAAAAAAAACAAGACAGAGAAACTGCAATAGAAACTTCTTGCTTGCATTCAGCTGATGATGATTGCAGCTGTCTTTGCCTTTGCTGTTGCCTTTGTTTTTACCCAAGCCTCTGATAATTGTCATAACCTTGCCATCATTTCCTGACATTGATCGATTTGCCAGCATCAATCAGATTTTGTGAGCACTGGAAATTAATGCATATAATTGAAACTCTGTTTCATAGAGCTTTTAATAGAGTCATGCTGAGTGCGCAGTAACGAACAAATGTGCAGGCAGTCGTTAAATCTATATGATTAACTCTGAATAAGTCGTGGCTTTTAGCTAGAATATTAGGCGGTGTATGAGGAAGATTTGGCTGAACTTAGGCGGAGTTTGGGGAAGATTTGACTGAACTTAGGTGGAGTTTAAAGAAGCTTCCTGCAAATATTTAATTTTATTTATATTTTCAATCAGCATTAAATAACTTTTGCTTATTAGGCTTAGTTTGAGGAAGCTTATCTAACATAATATTGAATGATTTTTTAATAGTGCCAGGAAACTGAATCTTTAGTAAATTATATAATTAAATTATATAATATAGCCAAAAGTCAAATAATTGTAATGGAAGAGAGAGGCTAAATTCTATAATGCGCTAGCCAAACTTCATAATCTATTTAAGTTCCTTCGAGTAATTTTACCTAGAAAAGGCCCCATTAAAACTTAAACTGAAATAATTATTATTATGGCTATGGCTATAACTCTATGATTATAATTAGTACTAGCCTTCTTATACACTCTGCCCTCATTCTCTAGGCTAACTCTCAGCTATAATTGCTGCTAGTCTTACTACTTGAACTTACTCTATGAATTCACTGAAATATTATAAATAGTTGATCAACTCAGCTTAACATTGCGAACTGCGAGTCGCACAATAACTCAGTATGTCAACTAAACATTTGCACATTGGACACACACTACATGCACACACTCAAACACACACACACACACTACACACACTCGCACACACACACACCTTATCCACTGACTGGAGCTGTCACCCACTCGCTAGGCACAAATTCCCATGGCGTTGGCTTTTAAAGAGTCGATTCTTATTTTTAGCTTTTCGCATATGACACTTCTGCAGTTGACTTTGTTGTTGTTGTTGTTGCTGTTGCTGCTGTTGCTGCTGTTGTTGTTGTTAGCTATTGCCGTTGGCTTCCGCTTGTTGCTGCCACACATTGGCCTGGCTCTGACCAAATTTGGCCATGGCTGCGCAGAGCTTGGCTGGTGGATGCCCGTTGGCAGCTGCTGATGGCGCCCGCGCATGCGTTCAACTCTTGTTGTTGTTGCTGTTGTTGTTGATGCATCATCATCATCATCATTTATATTGTTTAATTGTAAATTTGGAATATTGTACGCTGTCTGCCCATTCATCCGTCCGTCCGTCCGTCTGTCTGGCAGTTGAACATATTGTGCATGTTGCTTATGAGATTACAACAATCGAATAAATAATAAACAAACAGCAAAATAAAATAAAACTTTGCGCTACACCCCCCTCCCCCCGCCACACTCCGCTCTTACAGCACACAGCCAACTCATTCTTTTTGTCATTTTTGTTCAGTGGGCAAAATCTTAAATGAATCTCTGGCTGTTCGAGTAGAAAATACGGTTTGCGTGTGGGCCTCAAATCGCTTTTATTATTGTGCATGTCGTGTAATTTAATTTATGAATTTAAATGAACAAACGAGGCTGCCAGCAGCGAAGGGAAGGGAGCGGGAGCAGACGTCTCCAAACTATTCGTTGTAGTTGCCACAGTTAGTAGTTGTTTTTCATTTGTGTTTGTGTTGTCTTGTGTCTCTTATTTTTCTTCTTTTGGCTGCATAATTTTCTAATGCAGACAAATGGGATTTGGATTTATGACTGCTGTGGCACGTAGGTGTTGCAGCAGTTGCAGTTGCTGCACTTTTTGTTTGATTGAAGATGTCGCAAGCTGACCTCGACCAGCGAACATGAGAAACTGCGCCACTAACTGTGCCACGATTGCGCAAATTCGCGCTCCTCCAATGTGGAGCTGGCCAAACAACCGCTTGGCCAAGGTAAACAGAAAGGGTGACTAAAGACGTTAGTCTCTGAACTGAAGAAGTACTGAATGGGAAGAGCAGTAGTTGAAAGACTGCACGAATTCGATGCTGTGTGCAGAGGTAAAGCAGATGGTTCAAGCAGGAAGCGTAGGTGAAGCAAAGTGAAGAAGGATGAGCAAAGAATTGAGGTGATAAAATAAAATAAATTGATGGAAAATGAGTTTTCAATTATGTAGATTAAAGTTAAATTTCAAGCTAAATGAGTTTGTATAATTTGTATAATGTATAATTAAAGTAAGAAAATCATCTCAGATTATGGAAGATGAGATCAGACATTTAATATAATAATTTAATTCTTAAGTTGCTGTGGTTTGACTGCTAATCGGATATCTACTCTTATATCCCGAAATTCACACAAGTTCACATTAAGCTTAAAGTTCTGAATCCTTTCTTTTAGCTACAAAGGATAGTTGAAGCTGAAGGATGCATATCTGGCTATTGGACTGTATATAATTCATTCTAGCTATAACAATATATTTTATATATCTATTTACCATAGTCTTCTCGTAAATTGAGTTTCTAGCACTTTTATGTAGGTTAAAACTCTTTTTAATCTACATCTAACATAATACCTATGCAATACTCTATATATGCTTTATATATATTATATATATATACTCCATATACCAATCTCTCTAAGCTCAAATGGAATCCCTTCAATTTCAGAGGAAGCCTGACCTCATTTTGCGCGACATTTAGCTGCACATATGACATATAAGGAATGTCCAAGTTGAGCAGAAAAAAAATTGTTCTCAAGCTATCAGAGCAAATCTCTGGCTTTGCCATTTGCCGCCAGTTGCTGTTGTTGTTGTTGTTGTTGGCATTGCTGGCGTTGCTCCCGTTAAAACGTTTCTAATCTTAACTCATTATAATTAAATAAGTCACGAGTTTTGAATTTTAATTTCGCTTTTCTGACATTGCCCCGAAACAGAAACAGAAACAGACCAAAAAAAAAAAAAAAAAAAAAAAAGTTAACTGACAAAATCGGCTACCGTCAATGGCAGTTGCTGTTGTTATTTTCTTGTTAAGTTCGGATTGTTTTAGATGCCCGCCCGCCCCGCCGAGCTGCCTCCCGCGCGTTCATTTTCGGGTCAATTTTATCAAAATCGCAACAAGCCAAGGTCTGTGGCCACGAAACTTAATTATATTGCAGACCCGCAACAGCAACAGCCACAATAAATGAATACCTGGGCAGGTAAATAGAATCTTGTGAGGGCCATTAAAATTTGCACTTTAATGCTGCAGCAACAAAGCAAAAACAAAAACAAAAGCAAAAGACAAAAGGAGTGAAGTACAAATTACTTAAAAACAAAATGAGCCAAATTAGCAGACTCACTTGGCTGCTACTGATTTGGATTTCGATTTCGATTTCTAGCCAACAACAACAGCAGCAGCAGCAGCAGAGGCAGAGGCAGAGGCAGAGGCAGCGGCAGAGGCAGCGGCAAGTCAAGGTCTTTGCGAAGGTGTTGAAATGTTTGAAGCTGTGGCTGAATTCAAAGTTGTATTTGATTTACGACTGATGCTTGGAAATTGCTTTGAAATTGGCCAACCGACAGCAGCAACAACAACAACAACAGCAGCAGCAACAGCAGCAACAACAATGAAATTAAGGAACGAGGCATTGCTTCAGAATTGGCCCAGGCCAAACAACTCTTAAGTGTTCGGCATTGCTGTGTGTGTGTGTGTGTGTGTGTTGGAGTGTTGTCGATTTTGTGCGGCATTATGCAACTCACGACAATGACAATTCACGGCAGGACCTTTGGCGACCTACAAGCGTGTCGGCAACCCTCAGCTCCAAGTGGTTACTGGTGGCTCAGCGGCTGCTGCTGCCTCCGCTGCTGGCTCACACTCATTTGAAGATGCCAAGCGTCAGTGTGGCGTCGCTTGTTTCTGGGTTTGTCAGCTGAGCTGAGCTGTTCGTATGACAAATCGACAAATCGATTTACATAGCCAAAGCTAGTTACTGTTTGCGTGTGTGTGTGTGTGTGTGTGTGTGTGTGTTAGTGTTGGTGTTGGCGGCTTACGGTTCAGCTTGATTAGGTTTGGCTTCGGATTTTGGGCCAATTAGGTTTGCTTTTGCCTCGAGTGGAGGCTATGCGGCTCTCTGGCTGACTTCATATTAAAATGTCATTGCTGGCGCCGTGGGGCACTGCTTAAACGGGGCAGGCTGTGGCATGCCTGACAATCAATTCGTTCGATTGTTGTTCTTTTCGCCTTCATTTTGCTTTTTGTCGTCGTCTTTGCTTTTGTTGAAACTACAACAACAACAACAACAACAACACACGCACACACACACACACAGTTGAGTTAGTTGAGAGAAGTTGAACAGGAGAAAAAAAAAAAAAAGGGAGGAAAAAATCAATTTATTTTTTATTATTTACTCGAACTCTGTTTGTGCTCGATTTGATTTGCACCACAATCGTAATAAATGGCCAAGAGCGGCTACTGCAGCAACGAGCAGCTGATCAAGCTGGCCCAGAAGCGCTACAAGAACCAGCTGGACGTCGTCTTCACGCCATTCATGATGTACATGGAGGAGTATCTGGAGTATCTGCAGGAGCACGCGATGCACCACGACTACACCATGGACGAGGCCATTCACATGGCCCGCCACAACTGGAAGAAGTTCAAGAAGTTCGAGAAGGTGCGCTACAAAGAGCTAGCCGAAATGGCCAACAGCCAGTAGCCGAACGGATCGGAGGCAGGGCCCGGCTCCCGAGTATTTAACGTGCGTTTCTCAGACCTGAGTGAGTGAGTGAAAGGAAAAGAATAAACTAAAATTGAAAATTTCAATGGACAGAGAAAAATTCAAAATTTGGCACAAACCGATGTGCAGTTGGCCCAAATTATGGAAACTCTATTGACCTAGCATTTGTCCGAGCGCGAATTTGTCTTTTTGGAATACGGAACTGATCGAGAAATTAAATATATATGTATTTTATATAAGTCTGATGTGATTTCAGAATTTTGATTGACAATTTGTAGATAAACCTTTTACGTCTCTCCTGCCCAGCGTAAGCACAGCAGCTGCTACAGTCGAGCCTCGAGTTCTTGGACACGCTGACCGTGTGTCTATGTCGTGTGTCCAATCTATCCGAAGTGTCTTGTGCCCTATTAAGAACATGGCATTTCAAATGATTTATATAATTTGCGCGCTTTGTTTATAATAGATATACATATATATATATATATATCTGGGTAGGTAGGTAGGTGTCTGGGAACTCGAGTACATTGTCCAGTTCCACTTGAGGCTTGTCAGCGGCGGTTTGACATTTCGGCTGTCAGTTGGTTTTCCTTTTTGGTGTGTGAGTGTGTGAGTGTGTGTCTGACACTCTAGACTCAGAGAACAGCCACCATAAATAATAAATAAATAAATAAATTGCAAACAAATTCATTTGGCCCATTGCAAGACAATTGTGAGAGGAATTAAGTGCAATTAGCGCATTAACAAATCGACTTTAATTAATGGAATTTTTGCACAATGCAAACAATTTGGATTTTTATTAATTATGTAACGACTGCAATGCCTTAATCAAATGTTAATTGCTTAATCAATATGCCATAAATATATCAATAATAACAGCAGCAGCAGCAGCAACAACAACAACCAAATCATAATCGACATCAAAAATCAGAAAAAGGCTCCACGTCCCGGACACACTCTCCACACAGACTTTTATTATTATTACGGCTGCAACACTTTTGTATGCGAGAGCTGCCAGCAACAACAACAACAACAAAAGGTAACTAAATTGTATAAAAATAAATTCTTGAAACTTGTTTGCTGCATGCGATTACGTCGCAGATCGACGTCGACGTCGACGATCAACGATCAACGATCAACGATCGCCCCGTCATCGTCATCGAGTATCGCATGAATTTCAAACAAAAAAGATGGAAAAAAAGAATTGTCGACATCGCCGCACAGCTGTGACGAATCTCTGGCCGGAGTAAAGGCAGCGGCCGGGCGGCTTTTGGGGGCGTGACAGGCGGCCAGGAATGATCTACAGCTACAGTTGCAAGTCTCACTGCTCGCTGGCAAACGCTTTTCACTTTTTATAGCCAGCTCGCTAATTTGACAGGCGGGCGCGCAATCGCGATCACCAGTCTCTCCGACTTCAGCTGCGACTGCGACTGCGACTGGGACTGACAAAGTGCCATGTGTGGATGGATAGACTCAGTTATGCATGAATTTATATAGAGCGGCGCAGTGAAAGGGGATGCATTGAGGCACACTGGGCTGCAATCGATGGCAAAGGCAGCTACAGCAAATGGAAAGAGTTTAGATCGGTGCATAGAAGGACAGACAAAGCGTATAAGTAGATGAACTAAGAATTTAGCAGTTAAGCCTAAGGTCTGAAGAAATAGAACTGCAGATTCAAAGTGAAGATCAATTAAATAAAAAGTGATCAGTGATCAGTCAGAGAGGAGAAGAACTGAAGCCTTGGACATTGAGTTAGATGAGGCTAGGATAGGAAATCGATTCGAGAGAGACATTTAACAGAGCTTCGGCTGAAGGATAGATCCGTTGGATAAGTAAATCTCAGATCAGATCGGAAATATGCCAAATCTGCTTATAGGATATAGACCAAAGACTAAGAAGTCAAGAGCAGCTCACGTGACCAGAAAGAAAATTGTATGGAATCTTGAGCAAGTTAGTTTTACAAATTGAAGATCTACAAAATGCGATCAGCAGCAACGGAAGAAAGAGATCGGGATTGGGATTTCATTAGAATTCAACCAAGCTGACAGTCTATGCCTCTTTTTAAGGATCTACGGCCCTTCACATACATGGTCCAACCTGTGTATAGAGACTCTCTAGCGGTCTCTATTAAAGACAGCATCTATCCATCTATTTCCAACTACCTTGATCGCAATTTTCATAGCATAGCCTCACATCACCTAAAAAGTGATAGTAACAGCAAGCGAAGCATTAACCATTGCTTTGTCTTATCTCTAATTACTCGCTCTTAAATTAGTTTCATTTGTGTGCATTAAACATAGATCAATCATCCGAGCTAATGCAGTTCGATCGCGAAAGCGTGCAACTTGAATAACAATTAATCAAATATGGGCTGTGATGAAAACTTGACTGTTCTTTTGAAGCAATCGTAATTGAGAAAAAAAATGGTTCAGTGCATAAATCTCTTAATATATTGCATATTAGAGGCTGCATGCGATGCTTGTCTAATATTGATCTGGGAATTAGGTGTACTTGGATTGTGTGGTGTGGCGCCGCGACTGCTTAGCCACAGTGTTCCCCGCATATGGGCGACAGTTGCAGCTCGCAGTCAGATCAGATCCGAGTCGGTGGCTCAGCTCAGCTCGGGTCTATATTGGCCTACACTGAGATAGACAGCTATCGATCAGCTGCACAGTTGGCAGCTCAGCGAGCTTAATGGAAGCCCGCCACTTAGCCGGCAGTTGGCTTTATGGACTTTAATTTATGCACTGAGCTCGAGGCACAAGACTTGGCCCCGGACGCGGTTGCCTTACCTTCTGCCCCCCCCTCACTCTTCCACCATCTCTTTGGTTGTTGTTGTTGTTGTCTCCAGCTCTGTCCCTGAATGCGGCTTAAGCTCTTGCGTCTCTGAGATGCGTGCCAGCGATAAAAGTAATTTGCTTGATTTAATTTTAGTCAGCAGCTCACAAGACAACTAAACAGCCCCCGCAGCGTGCCAGCCCCGTAGCCCCCCCTCTCCGACGATATGGTAGCATCCTGTTTGTCAGCTCTCAGTTAGCCTGAGTTTTAGTTTTTTAGTTTTTAGTTTTTAGTCGATTTTTTAATTAGGCAACCGCAACAAATTTTTAGCAAAGTTTCATGTTGCAAAATGTTGGCGGCGCATGTAAGTGGCAAATGGCCTGAAAAAAAGGCAACAACTGCCGCAGCCACAGTAATAACAACGGCAACAACAACAACAACAGGAAAAGAGGCAGCCAAAAGTAAAGCCAACTTCTAAAGTGGCTAATTGTGTTATGGCATAATTTACACGTTGTGTTTTCGGTTGCCACGAACAAGGCGCTGGACATGTGCCACTAGCGGCAGCCACTTGAACAATTTTGTTGCACCTCAGCGAAGAGCTCTGCAACCGCCTTCCCCTCCTCGCCCACTAGCCCAACGAGCGCATTTTATGCGGAATTTATGTACGCGTACTACCAAATATACACCTAATATTCCATTAAGAGTCGATACGTTTACGCCAACAACTAATGGATTTTCAAGCAACTGATTGCTATATTAGCCAAAGTGAAAGAGACTGAGAGAGAGAGAGAGAGAGGGAACTAACACTGAATCGCGATCGTAAAAGCGTAGATAAAGACTTTAAATATTATTGTGATTGTTATTCTCTTTTTATGAGCATTCAATAAACTTTATCTAAGTCTATACAAAGGGAATGAATATCAAAAGATTACATTAAATTGAGCCAGAGATTAGTGTGGCAAATGAGCAGCGAGGGGGGAGGGGGAGAAAGAAACAGAGAGAGTTTGCGAAATGGATAGGGGGAAACATTGAGAGGGTGAGAGACGGGAGCTAAAGAGGAGAAGAAGAGAAGTGAAAATTGAGTAAATCAGACATACAGAGAATAGAGAGAGAGAGAGAAGGAGAGACAGAGAGGGAGAGGGAGAGAGTGGGAGAGAGAGAGAGGGTCGGTTGGAGTGAGCGTAAGTGACAGTAAGATAGTAAAAGAAGAAAAGTTGAGGGAGAGTGAGAGTCCGTGTGTCAGTGAGATATAGAAAATGTGAGAGAGGGATGGAATGAAAATAGAACACCTAAGTAAAGAGCTACAGAAAAGCAGAGGTACGTAAGACAAGTAGGCTCAGTGAGAGAGAGAGAGAAAGAGAGTGTGAGTAAGAGAGAGAGAGAGAGAGAAAGAGAGTGTGAGTAAGAGAGAGAGAGAGAGAAAGAGAGATATAAGCGATACTCATGCACGGACAGAGAGGATAGAACGCAGCAGTGAGAAATAGAAATCACTATTAAGAAACAATGAAACAGAGACAGAAGAGCAATAAATATATTTAAAATAAGTGAATCAAGATGAGCATGGTCTCTAAATGAGATGATCTGATGTTTGTAAATAAGTCTTGAGTAGTGTATATGAGACTTGCGTAAATTCAGAAGAAGTGCAGTGCAATCGAAAGTAAATTTGCTTTACGTATGCTAATCTATATATAGATTATAGACTTATACCTGCTGATACTTCATATGGAACGACATAAATACTTAACAGTTCCATCCATTAATACATTTCCTATAAAACGCCCACTTTTCTACTTATCGTGGGCAAATTTTTGCACAAGTCCCCGAAATGTTTGTTTGGTAACTATCTGCGCCCCCTTCGCCCCGCCCCGCTCAGATGCTATTCGCCTATTCATGGAAATTAGCATTTCTACAGGTTTTGCTGCGAGCTGCCTTTGTGCCTGTCAGCATTCGATTATTTATCAGTGTCAACCCGAGTTGAGTGTGACCCCCGTTCAGACGCCGACCCTTCGGCCTCCCCCTCCCCCTGCCCCTGCCGCACGCTCTGCAATGAAAACATATTGACTGATGTCTTCATAAAGTGGCTTCACGCACCTTTGTGATTCAGTTGCTGATTAGCCGCGTCGCTGGTAGCGTGGGAACCGAAAGCGCTATCAACGAGCTCGGGGCGACACAGCTGGGCCATTTGATTAAATGCCTCGTTTTATTTCATATTTAATATGTGAAATTATTGACAGTCGATTAGGCAATGCAAACGGCAAACACACTCTGAGACACAGCTCCGACTCGGACTGCGACTGCGTCTGCGACTCGTTATTCAGATTGGGGCTGCCCGCATTTCAGCTGCTATCGCTATCTGCCCATATGCCATATGCCATATGCCATATACCTACCGAGCGGTCAATATCAAAATTCAAATATCAATATTTGCGCAGCAATTATGCAAATTAAGTTCAAGTCTAAGCGAACCGGCCGATCGCTCGGCTCTGTCGCAACGGAGCTGACATCTCTCGGCTGGCAGGGGGGGCGGACGTGGGCGGCAGTTAACTGTTATCGCTTGTTAAGTTTCAATTTAATTGTTCTAATTACACGGCTATTTGCTTCTTTCCCTCTCTCTGCCTCTGCTTTGGCTATTTTGTTTAATTGCTCGTGGGAAAAAAGCAACGCACGTATGCGGCCTTTTGGCCAAGTGTCGCCTGGGCACTTGGCCATATATGTAGTTGGCTTTCTGGCTTTTTTTTCTCTCTTTTTGGCCAGCTTGTGCTGCCACACGCACAGCTTGACACCTGCCCGAAAGAGGCCGTGGTTGTTGTTGTTGTTGTTGCAACAGGCGCCAGGCGGCTTTGTCTATGCCAGGCAATGGGCTGAGACGGCCCGCTGCGCGTTCTTAAATGTCAGCAAAGCGGCTCAGGCAGCTCCTAGAGCACCTAGAGATTTGTCATTTCAGTTAAGCTATTGATTCATTGCGGCTCGGCAGAGTGAAGCCTTTAGTGCTAGAGCAGCAAGCAGCTTTCAATAACAAACGATTTCCCTCTTTGCATATTTATTTCAAAGCTTTAAGTTCTTTCACATTTTTTAATACCCTCACCTCATTATATTAACGATTTTTGGTTGGCAAGAAAAGGTGAGCAGCCCCCAAAAAGCCAGCATAAGTGACAAATTTATGGCGCGTGTGTTGCAAGCCACATAATTTGTCTGACTCTGACCCCCAGCAAGCAGCTGCTGCCCCTCCCACCGCCCTCAGCGACCCACACTTGCCGCATATAGCCGAAAATCACGAAATTTATGCACAACGCCCGCGCGCCAAATTAATGGATGCTTATTAATTTATAGCTATTTAAATGATTGTGAGGATACAGCAGGAGAGTAGGAGGGAGCAGGAGGAGGAGGAGAAGGAGGAGGAGACTGAAAACAACATTCCAAGGCTGATCCTGCCGTTAGAGATGGACAGAGCTTGAGGTGCTTTCTGCTGTAGTTGATAGGGAATATATATAACTATATATAGCTAATAGTGTCTGCCATAAGTATGTGTACAGAAAGTCATAAACTGTAAAGTATAATATATATAACTAGATATACTTATATTTAGTTAATAGTGTTTGCCATAAGTATGGGCACATATAGTACTAAGTTTTATAACATATATAACTATATTTAGTTAATAGTGCCTGTCATAAGTTTGTGTAAGTCTGAATCATTATTTCGAACTTTCTAGGCATAAGCTTAAGGAGTTATCAAAGTCTTCCATAGAGTGCTAGAAATTTCTCTTATATTTCAATCACCGACTCACGCGTGAGTGAGCACGAGCAGACACGCTCATCGCTTGGCTTAAGTCCAAGCTTCCCTAATGAAGTCTGATGTGTCGCCTGCGTGTTGCGTGTGTGTTGCCCCGAGGCCCAAGTGTATTTAATTTACACCTGAGTCGCATCAGCGCGAAACCGAAAACCGAACTTGAACCTGAACTCGGCTTGACATCGACGTCAGTTGATTTCTTCTTTTCGCTTTTTGGGGCTTTTGCAGTTTCGGTTTTGTTTTTGGACTTTTCGGTATTGGCATTGGCTTTGACTGTTTGGATTGGGCTGGGGCTGCCTGCATATAAATTAGCATCATGGGGTGAGGTCTGCTACAACAACAAACAAACAAACAAAAAAACCAAAAATTGAAACATTTTTCGCGTTTTGTCTTCTTTTTGCGCTCGCTCTCGCACATTTGAAAAATGAAAGTGTTTCGTTTTGGTTTCTTTGTATTTTTTTTTTTTTTTTTTTTGTATTTTTCATTCGAGCTTTGAGTCGCGAGCCCCGTGCAGCTTGTGGCATTGGCTGGCCCATAAATTAGCCGCAGCTCTTAACTGGACGCCACGCGGCTACAGCCAAAGCTGAGGCAACTGAAACAGCTTCAATTTCGGCTCATCGCATGGCGCGCTGTGTGGTCATCGAGGCTGGGCTGGAGTCCAAATTGAGCGAGGGGTTAGCGAGGGCAGGGGTGGATATCGAGGGGCTGCCTTTCTATGACTAAGCCCGCACAGCTGGCCGGCTGGCTGCCTGGCTGCCCAGTTGTCCAGTTGTCCAGTTGGCCAGTTGGAGAGCGATTGCATCGCTCTTTCTCCATTTGAAAATTACTATTATAGTTTTATGTGCTATTATTTGGGCATAAAGCAAACGCCAGCCCCCGCAGCGCTGGCCGAGACACACACACATGAAGCCAATCGGCTAGCTACGTTTTCTGTTTTCTTTTTGCATAATCGATGCGGCCAATAGTTCAAAAAACCTGGCAAATCTTTAGCCAGTTGCCAGTTGCCAGTTGCTGGTTGCTGGTTGCCAGTTGGCAGGGGACGGCGGCATCTTGATTGGAGCTCAGCGCAGTCGCCGTTGCAGCCATAGGGTGGCAAAGAATCTTTTTGGGGGCCGAGTTGGCGCCAAGTCGAAGCCCCGAATGGTGGTTATGGAGCTGTTATCTTGCATCTGCTTTGCTGCTGGCCAGCAATATTTGAGCATGCGGCATGGGGCATGCCACACGAACCGAACAAGCGCCGGTCAGCTCAAAGCTGGAGTCAGCGAATCGAACTAATCTCTTGATAAGCAAACATTTGGCTGGCCTTCAAAAGCACAAAACTTGGTCAGGGCTGCAGCAAAGTTCTCACAATTAAAATGCTCACCCCTCGCAGCATTCCAGAGGCTGTCCGGCGGCTGTCGAGTCGGAGGCATCGCGCTTGGAATGTGGCGTCAACTGTCAGGGCCATGCCCGTGCCTCAGTTACGGTGTGGGCGTCGCGTTGCGTAGCTCAGCAGCATTTGACTGTGTCGCTAATGTCGCCGCGCGTAAATGTCACGGCAAATGCCAACAGCTGAACGGACGGACAGACAGACGGACGAACGGACGGACGGTCGGTCGGTGGAGCAGTCGGGCGAGCGAACAGGCGCACTCAATCAAAACCAGTAGCCAAGGCAGCCAATGCGAAGCCAATGCAGGGCAGCCAACTGGAAATGTAACAAGCTAAAGCCAAAGGCCAGCTCAATCGGGCCCCACGAAGGCAAAGGCAATGCCAATGGCTGAGCTGCAGGGGCAGCAGCAAAGGCAGAAAGAAGCTGAAGCTAGCAAAGGATGTAGTATAGATATGAAAATAAACTCAACAATATCAACAGAATTTTAATTAGAATTGAACTGAAATGAAGCCAATCTCAAAATTATATTTAAAATGAGTAATGATTAATACAAATATAATTATTATATATTTACAAAATATTAATATTAGAGTAAAACTGAAATAAATATTTTTTTTTTTTTTTATGTAAATTAATATATATAATAAATAATAATAAATAAATTAGTATATATGTATATGAACATATAATACTAATACGAAAATTGAAATCCTTCTGTTAAGAGATTTTTATACAAAATTCCAAATAATAATAATAATAATAATAATAAATAATAATAACACAAACTAATTTTTTTTTTACCAAAAAGTATTAAAAAAAAAAAAAATTTAAATATATAAAATAAATATGTAAAAAATATGTTAAAATTTGTTTGAGTGTGTAGGTGTATTTAAAATCTACTCATTTGAACAGTGAAATAAAAATATGTTAAAAAAAAAATTATAAATTGTTACTGTATTCATAAATTCTCTATAAATAAATGATACAAAAGAAATCCATATTTTTTTTTTTAATTCTGGAAAGAAAATGTACTAGAAAAAATAATAAATATAAAAAATATATTAATAAATAAAATGAAATTATATCGTTAAATAAAATGAAATATAAAATAATATTTCTGCAGTTTCAACTAAAATAAAATCAATATGTATGTGGAACCCTATATATGTAAATATAAGCCCATTTTTATAAATTTCTTGTAAGAATCATTTAATGTTTACCCTTTACCCTGGTCTTTGCTTATTTAGAGAACATTATCTGTGCGCAGTGACAGAACGGATATGAAGGAATCGCATACATATGAATATAAATTAATAAATATATATATTCGTATATATAGCTATCTATATAGCCACATAGCCACGCCCCATCAAAGAGCAAACGCCCACGCAACGATGGCAATGGCAATGGAGCTGGGGCAGCGAGCGAGAGGAGCAGCGGCGCAGTGGAGCAAAAGCAGCGCAAATTATTTCTCACCATTTATCTGTAAAAATTCGCATATTAAATAAGCGTGCAACCCAAAATTATCACGGACCTGGCATCAAGGCAGGCCACAGCCATAGTCAGAGCCAGAGTCCCAGCTGGAGTTGGAGTTGGAGCGTCGAGCTGGGCAAGCAACAGGCTCGATCGTAATCTGTAAGTGTTTGCAGCGGCACACGTAGCCGACGCCGATGCGGATGCTGTGGCATGCCATTGACTCGAATGGAGCCATCGAGTGGATGGGCAGCTACAAAGAGAGTGAGAGAGAGAGAGAGAGAAGAGGAGTGAGAGCGAGCGCGCTTTTATTTGTTTTTGTGCGTACGCAAAGGATATGCCGAGCAACGCCCACTCAGAGTAGGAGCTGGAGGAGGAGGTGGAGGTGGAGATGCTGTGCAGATGCCGATGCGCACAGATGATGATGATGGGGATGATGATGTCGACAACGATTGCGATTGCGCGTTTGGATTACAATAATTTAACATCATCATAATAAAACAATCAACGTAAGCATTTAACTCGCCAAAAGAGAACCCAACTGTTGTGTGCCTGTGTGTGCGTGTGTGTGTGTGTGTGTGTGCTTAAGTCGATACAAATCGCATATGCCAAAAGGATAAAGGCTGCACAATAAATTGAGAGGTCATTCCTGCCACGACAAGCGCTGCGACTCTGCCTGGCGCTTGGCCGCAGTTCGAGAATTGCGAATCGAGAATCGAGAATCGCGAATTGCGACGGCGACTTGTGCCAAAGTAATTGATGTGCTCGCCTGACCTGTGGGAGTTTACGAATCACAGATTATCTCAGCCAGACAATGCGCTGCCTCAACCTCATGTCGTCGCTCGTCGCTCGTCGCGTGGAGCTGCGTGGCTCTTGCGGCTCTCTGGCTCCACTGGGTCACGCCTACCGCAGCTAGAAGACATTGTTGCCGATGTCTCTGTCTCTGTCGCTGCCTCTGTCGCTGCCTCTGCCGCTGTCGCTGTCGTTGCTGATGCCAACTTTTTTTTTAGAGTCTGCAGCTCGATAACATTTTCATTGATGTGCAGCTGATATGCAAAGTTATAAAAACAGGTGGCGGCTGCTTTTTTCTACCTCTCCCTCTCTCTCCCCCTCCTCCTCCTCCTTTCTGACGGCGACAAAAGCTGCTCGCTAACTAATTCGCAATATGCAAATCGCAGCTGGTTGTGTAATCTGCTCGCTGCTGGCTCCCATGCTCCAGCGTCTGACCTCGCCTGGTCCGATATTGTGTGAAAGGCTTCGATTCGATTTGAGCAGCCGAAAGCCACAGCTAAAGACCCCAAATGCTGCCTGCCTAATTTATCTGACTCATGTGAGTTGGCTTTTTGTTTCACTCGTTTTCTTTTTCTTTTCTGCTATATCATTGTTGCTGTTTGTTCGTTGCGGTTGCAGGATGCGTAGGCCGTTAAATAAGTGCGGCAAATTATATGGAGACAAGTGCCTGGGCCTGCACCGGAAACCGAAAGGAGCGAAACAGCGTGGGCAGCCTTTGGGATAATTGAAGGTGTTATCGGCGAGCTGAATGCAAGTCTGAATGTTTAAAAAGCTAGATATGGAATCAAAACCCATATGAAATATCAAAAATTTTGAGGATGCTACGATTGGAGTTTGGAAATATATCTGGCAATAAATATAGAGGGAGATGAGAAGAAGATCTTATTTATAATATATTAAATTTTTTCTTTTCTTGTTTAATAATTGCTAATATATAGCTTACATATATCATTTTTGTATTTTTGAAAAAGACTCTGAACAAAAAGTTAGACTGTTTTTAGTCAACCAATATATTCTAAGATTTACAGCATATCCGTAAATCAATTACGCAGCTCTTTCTTGCTAAAATCTTTTTAAGGATTTCTTATACTAAAAACACGCGATTTTGACTTCCCTCTAGACTCAACTCAAACCCATTTATAGCAAAACTTTGTTTTTGTCTTGCAGGCATCATATTTCATCAGTTTTCTTGCCGACTTGTGCCCCATCTATAAGTTATAGTTATTCATCTTTCATATTCAATTATCTCTAGCGGAATCTTAGTGATGGCAGGGGCATGTCCTTTGGTCTATAGTCTCTATAGACTCTTTTGCATTTTGTTTAATGTTGAAATTAACCTGAGGTCTATGGCAATTTCGACTGCGATTGCGCCGCGTGATACGCCATGGACCTGCACATATATACATATGGCAAGGCATATATCCGCTTGACAGTGCGCGCACAGATAAAGCCCAAACATAAAAGCGACTGAGGCTACAAACCTGTCAAGATGGCGAGATGTGCCATTTATGAATTGCTGCTGCTGTTGGTGCTAGAGCTGCTGCTGCTGTTGCTGTTGTTGCTGCTGTTGTTGCTGCCACCCACAAATATTTGACTTCTCACCTACAATAAATAAAACAATAAACCAGAGTTGTACAACTGGCCAGACAAATGCGAAATACGAATGCAAAATACGTTGCATATTCAATAAATTTCTTGTTTGTTTTAACTATATTTGAGATCTTTATCGTGTATCGATACACACGGCTATTGTTGCTGTTGCTGTTGCTGTTGCTGTTGTTCTTGTATTTGCATGCCAGTGGGTGAAACTCGAGAAACAGCAAAAAGTGCAGCAACAAACGCCTGTCACGCTTGGCTAAAAATGGTAAAAATGACAAATGTTTCACAGCGAACAAAAAAAAAAAAGGCAAAAGCAAAAAAAAAAGTGACTGCAGCAGCAACAACAACCACAGCAAAAAGTTCAATTTCTTAGCGCAGAACATGACAAGCATGAAACTGTATTATAGCCAAAATAAAAAAATAACAACAGCAACAACAACAGTATGTAAAATAATAACAAAGACACACACACACACACACACTCACATGGCTGACAACATTTTGGCTGCAGTTTGGCAGGCTAAGCAAACAAAAGACTTAGGCAACAAACTTGCAGCGGGCAGCATCATTATTATCAGCAATTTGTGCCTTTTATTGCCCGAAATTGTTCAACGTCCAGCAATAATGCTCAAAACTCGTAATAATAATGCCCGACAAAAATTTGCTTACCTCTCTTCTACAGAGTTTTTTTTACGTTGTTTTTATGGCAAACTGCATTATTGGAAAGCAGCGGAAAAACTTTTGAAAAGTGCTTACATGCGAGGCAACAGATGAAAGATGAAACCGAGATAAGGAAGCGGAGTGAATAAAAGAAGCTTAAAGTGAGCATTTATATGAGTGTGTAAGAGTTTTTAGTCAAGTTCAGTTAAGTCTGGAATGCCTTAGCTTAAGTCCATATATTTATTCCTTAGTTAAGGTAAAGAACTTTGTCCATTCATAACTCTGCATCGAATATAATATAAATCTATAGTGATATACATATACTAGTGTAAGTATTTATTTCAGTATAGATACATTTTTAATATATTTTCCTATTTATATACTCAACTCTTGTCCCTTGGTGCCTTGGCTGCCTTCGTCATATGGCTGCTCTCTGCTTCATAGGGTATTCGTACAGCGAAGAGGATGCCTGATAATTTAGCATACTTACGGCTTTTCGATTGCCTGCAATTTGTTTTGGGCACCACCTACAATTGCTCTCTGCTCGGCACAGCATCGCATCTACCCTAAGCCAAGGCAACGCCCCCTCCGTTCGCCTGCTCTGCAGCCCCCCGGGCCGCTCAACTGCTGCCTGCTGCTTTCAGTGAACATCTTCATGTGTGAGTGTGTGTGAGTGTGTGTGTGTGTGTGTGTGTGTGTTGGCCATAAAAATCAAAGTGGGCTGGCAGGCGATTTGCTCAGTTGTCAGTTGATTGTTGTTGTTGTTGTTGTTGTTGTTGTTGTAGTTGATGTCTTCATTATAATTTCTATATGAGCATCTACTTATATGTGGCCAGAGTTTAAACTTCGATATTTGTGCAATAATAATTTCACTGCGTGGGTTGCTCATGATGTTGTTGTTGTTGCTGTTGTTGTGGAATGGCAAATTGGTTAAGCCCACAAATGAAGGGCTCTCTGTGAGCGCCTTGGCTGCTTGCCCGCCGCCTGTCGATCATTTGTTTTCTCTGACATTTGCAACGCCAGTTAATTGAGATATTTTGCAAATGAATTGACGCCAAGTGTAAAAGCTGACAGGTTCCTTACGTTAGGTGTGAGCCAGCTAGAAAGAGAGAGAGAGAGGGAGAGAGAGAGAGAGAGAGCGTGTGCCTCTCTTTATATCGCTACTCTCATTATTATTAATTATTTAGCAAATTGAATAGCCCAATGGCAGTCATAATTTATGATGCTGACCTCCACTTGAGTCCACTCGAATTGATTTCTCTTTCTAGCTCCACTCACTGGCGAACGACTCGCTGTCATTTGCACTCATAGTACAATCAACTAATTTAATTTTCATTTATCACAACAACTAATTAATTTCCCGCTGAGCTCTTTATGCGCCCGCCCGCAACTAAATCGACGCAATCAGCAGCTAGTCGATAGTTCGTGATGTTGTTGTTGTTGTTATTGCTGCTGCTGCTGCTGCAGTCGAGAGTTGGACATTTTAATTATTTAAATGCAGCCGAAGGCTAAAGTTCTACAGAAAAAAAAAAAAACAACAGACGCTAGGCGCAGGCCCAGGCGCAGGCGAACGCAAATCATAGCTCATAAATCCATCAAAAAAAATCGAGAGAGAAAAAAAGGCTGAATAAATATTTCGTATCTGCAAAGAGGCCAGCACCAAAGTGCCATGCAAATGTTGTACAACATTAAAGCGTACAAGAACAATCAAAACATGAATGCCTATTACTTCAATCGAATGCAGTTGCTGTCGTTGCTGCTGTCGTTGTTGTTGTTGTTGTTCTCAAGAGAACAATTGTTTTAGTAGCAATTGTTGCAGTGGCTGCTGTGGCTGCTGTGGCAGCTGCCGTTTCGCCACGACCAGCCGGACAAAATGCCGTGACCGTGAATTCCTTAGAATAATCACAATTTGCAATTGCCATAATAATTTTTATGATTTATTAAACGCATTCAACTCTCGGCCCCAGTCTCCGTCCCAGTCTCAGTCTCAGTCTCAGTCTGTAGGGCACTCGGCCCCGGCCGGACTCTGCGTCTCGTGCGGCTCTTTGTGGGCCGCAATTAAATTGTAAATAAAGCGAGTGACTTTATGTCTGTCTGGCGGGCTGGCTGGCTCTCTGACTGGCTATTTATTAAGAATGCATTATTAGATAAACAAGTCGCCAGCCATTACAAATTTCATAAATTTCAGCATGAAAAACAAAAGACTTAGGCAACGAACTTGGGCCAGCGACAATGCAATGCAAACATGAATTATTATTGGCTGTCGCCGCTGTGCATGCCTCTTGACAGTTTACAGTTTTTAATTAGTTGCACGCAATAAAAACGACAAGTGCGCGGTTTTTGTAGACTGCGGCAGCACAGTGGGGCAAAAGTGAGATGAACACAGTTGATGAAGATTGGGAATTGAGTGTGGAAAAAGCAGCTGGAGAAGATGAAGGAATCGGCTCTTTTACTTTTTGGTGGCACAGTGAAGCAAAGCTGAGAACATTGGGAACAGTGAGAATGCACAGTGGGACAATAGAGTGAGAGGGAGAAGAGACGAGGCTTGAGAGAATCGAGAGAGAAACACAGATATGCAGCAGATGGTCGAGCGTGATGATTCTTGAGCACTTTCGAACCACTGTGCGCAGTAAATGAAAAGGCAAATGGAAAGGATGAACAACCTGGACATATATATGGGGTATATAAACTTAATTTATTAATATTTTTACTCACTGTAACCACTGTGTAGCAATAGACAGATGGAAAGCGTGGCCAATCAGTCAGAGAGGATTGACAATCCAGACAGATATGTAGCAGATAAACCGAAATTCATGAATATTTTTTAGCAGTGTTCAGCACTTTGGCACCACTGTGCTGCTGTGCCATAATGACTAATTACTGCACAGCTTCCAGCGATGTCAGCACGCGATGTCAGCTTTATGCTTGCCCCAAATAGCTGCCGCACTTGCACTACGTCTAGCCAAAAATCCATAGCGGCAGCAATTTGTGGCACAGTGAGGGGACGTTGCAGCGTCGCAGCGTCGCAACGTCGCTACGTCGTCTGAGGCTAATTAAAAAAGTGTCATCAAAGCGTGGACAGCGCACGTTGCGAACATTTTGTGCCGAGTTGCGTGTCAAAGAGGCAGCATAAAAACGGAGACTTTAAGGCCGCCAGCCGGCAGCATCTGGCGGGCTGGCCCACTGGGTGGCATTTTGTGGCAGCGACAAGCGCATTGGCGACTTTTAGGCAGCACAAAAGCCAACACATGTTGCAGGCGAACGGAGCCAGCCAGCTAGCTGGCTGGCGGGCTAGTTGGCAGTTGGCTGGTATGCAAACTATATTCCCATGAACATGAAAACCACTTGCTACAAATTGTCTTACAAGAGCAGCCACTAAAAGCGCAACATTTTAAACGGATGCAGATAACGATCGTCGAACACAAATGGTGCAGAAATAAACACGAGTGTAGATGCAAATCAGTTGATAAGCGCGAGGGGCGCACCAAGCGGATGGTCGGGCTGCTCGACTGCTGCTCGAACTGCTGCTTAACCCGGCCCTGGCTGCCCGGCTTTGTCCGGCACGTCCAGCTGTCCATCAGGCCGAGCATAAATTGGCACTATGCAAATTAAATTATCAACTGCAATTCGAAACGAGTTTCGATGCCAGCAAATTACTGTCAACAGCAGCCAGCCTCAGCAAAATGCGCAATGAATGCGCCGCTTATTACCAAAGAGCGGCAGCCCGAAGACTGAAGACTGAAGACTGAAGCCCGCAGGAACCGCACTGTTTGCCTTGGCATGATCTGTTGGCCAATTATGTGTAAGACAGGCAGCCAGCCAGACAGAAAGACAGCCGGCCAGCCAGCTTGCTCGCTCAGTGGTCGCATCATTATAATCACGTGTTGATTGCCTTTTAAACTCTTCGGCTCAATGAGCAGTTGCCATGGCAGACTAAGTGGTCCGCGGCGCAATTTCCATGCGAACAAGCGCCGGCTATAGAGAGCGCTAAATGTGTATTATCATCGCTGAGCGGCGCTGGCTGGCCTTGTTAGCAAATGGTTGACAATTAGATGCTGCCCGGGCAGCAGAATCTGGCCCGAACCTGTTAACACATGATGCCAGCTTTGGTAATTGGAGGCGCCAGCCAGCAGAGGATGATGACGAGGAAGAGGAAGAGGAAGAGGAAGAAGCGGCAGAGCAAATAGCTCTCTCACGAACTCCAGCTGTTGGTCACTTGGCCAGTTGGCCAAGCTCTTGATGGCCTTTTTGGCCACTCACAGTTGCCAGTTACAAGAAATAATCAGATAAGCTTGAACTGCATTTCATTTTGGCTCGCTGCTTGTCAACTTTTACACTTGTCAGGCAATGCCAATGCCCCCGCCGCCGTCGCCACCCTCGCCACCGCCTGCATTCGTTTAAGGCATATCAAATGCATTTGAGTGTGTCTAACGAAGTCTGCAAATATTAGCGCTGAGTTTGTCAGATTTATGAGCAAATCTGCATCGCTGACCGCATCGAGTCGCGGCTCGCACTGCGTTGCGTCCACAGCCAGTGGAGAGTCCAAGTCTCAGACTCGAGCTGCACTGGAGGCCATGGCGTTAGCCATAAGTGGAACAGTGCGCTGTGCATGTGTGTGTGTGTGTGTGTGTGTGTGTCGCCCCCGCTATGGCTGCAAACATTTGTAAAAAGGCGTGAAAATAATTCAGCGTCAAGTGACAGAAATGCCACACACATGGGCAACAGGCAACAGGCAGCGTGCAGCGTGCAACGTGCAACATGCAGCGAGGCTTCGTGCCAAAAACGAGCAGAGCTCTTAGAGAAGGCTACATGCAGCTAGACTTGTGGAAAAAGGAAAATATTAAGTTATACAAATGGTAATTCCACAAAAAAGTGCGAAAATCGACTGGAAAATTGGCGAAAAATTAGCAAGTGTGAAAATGTTGAAGAAAATTTCTAAACTAGCTAAAAGTTCCTAATGGAAGATGCACTCTAATGAGTGAAAATGAATGTGAGAAAATAAAGTTAAATCAATAGAAAATTTAGAAAATATAAAAATATCTAGATATGAAAGTTTTCTTGAAGATTTATAGCAACAAAATTTATGTTTTTGAATGGAAAAGTCCAGCATAAGTTAACTATTCTATAGATAAACAAGGCACTGCCATGAAAACCCGATAAAAAAGGCTAATTGTTACATTATAGTATAATATTTAAGGGAAGATAACAGAAGTTATAGCTTTTTTTTAGCGGTATTTCATACTCTACCTATACAATATTATACTGCATGATGTCTACTAGCTTTTATTTTAAGCTCAAGTCTATAAATGTCATTAAATATATTTACTACCCATAAGACAGTTCAATAAAAACACTTTCCATACCTTGAAAATCTGGAGAGAAGTCTATGAAACTGCGAAGAAAGTGATTTATAATCTTATTCTATATATTTACATTTGATTATATATTATAATGTTCAGCTCTAAGTCCAAGACTTGCAATAAATCAATCAGAATTAATGTGCCAATTCATTATCACGCGCCCATCCCTAGCTGCGACGCGTGCGAGTCTTGCGGTCTGAGTCGATGATTCATTGGCTAGACCACAAAATTGCGGTCAGTGCGTGTGCGCAGCGAAATCGATTTGTGGAATGCAATGCGCAGCGTCACAGAGGGAGCGAGGGAGACAGGGAGAGCGGGAGAGTTGGTGAGTTGCAGAGGGAGGGAGACAGCTTCAACTTGACGCTAATAGCGGTCAGTTATATAAAGCGAGTGACACCCACGCGCACAGCGCACAGCGCACAGAGAGGCTGTCGCTTTCCCGACTAGCCGCGACAGAGTCGGGGCAACATGTTGGAGCAACATGTTGCCGGGCGTTTGTTGTCAACATGCCATGTTGATAGCGCTGTTTAATGATAGGCCGAGTCGACAACACGCGAAAACATTGCCAAATGTCAACTGCTTACCAAATTTGGCCGGCGAATTGTGTCATAATTTGTTGGCAGCGCCACCTAGTGTCCAAAACGTAAAACGAAAATGAAAATGAAAACGAAAACACATCGGAAATTATGCCTGGAACAGTGCCTGGACAAGAGTCAGAGAGCGAACTGCAGCAGCGATCAACGGACACAATAATCAACGATCAGCGATCATTGAGCAAATGGACAGTGCGCTTTTACCTTTTCGGACAGTTCGCCTTGGGGCGGAGCTGCGCCAATCGTGCAACGGGTCGTGACAAATTTAACCTAATGATCCGAAATTATTGCACCTTAATTGCCCCGGCTAAAGCGACGGCTGCAGCGACGGCTACAGCGGCGGCTGCTGCAATAGCCGCAACGGCGACTAAATGGAAAATCGACTTGCAAATATTTAGAGAATTTTATTTATACTTTAAATAATTTTTACACCAAATGCCCGCAGCTCGGCATTTGCCTGACAGCCGACAGGGACAGCAGCTGAGAGTGGCCGGGCCCGAGTTTTGTTTTTCTGGGTTTTTTTTTTTTGTTTTTTGTTAAGGAACTGGCGCTTGGCAGCTCGCCTCGTGGCTTTTAGACTCTCTGTCCGAATTTCAGTAAAAGTGATTTGTAGCTTGGCCAAAATGTTTGGCTGTTTTAGCCGTTTGGGCCGTTTGGGCTGCTGGCTGTTGGCTGCTGCTCTGAGTTATTTTTGCGGCGGCATTTAACGGCCGTTGTCTTTCGGTAGTAACTGTTGACAGTTGAATGCTCGTCGAGAGTTGCATGTCAGATGCCGTCGAGCCGTGCCAACAGTTGCAACTTCGCAACTTATAAACAGTCGAACAATTGGCGGCCTTTTTGGCCGGCGTGTAAAAATTTACACGACCAGCAACAAGCTGCAACACATTTTATGACCTTTTCCAGTTGTTGCTTTGCTTTACTCCTTCTTCTTCTTGCTCTCTGCATTGATACTGATAGCCAAAAATGAGCAGAACATTTGTTGCTGGCTGGTGCCATGTTATGAAAACGCAGCCACCAAAAACCACAAAAAAATTGAAAAAAAAAAAAAACTGCGGGCTGTTTTGGTATCCAATTGCAATTGTTGCATTCGTTCAGGCCATTTGCCGTTGTTGCTCAAAAGTTCAAAATGCTGGCCTGGGTTGGGTCAGCCGAACCAATGTTGACCAGGTGCCTGTGAAACATCGATTTAAATCTCGGCTCGCATTCGCGTAACTTGAGAACGCCTTCAATAATACAAGCGGCCAAGTGTAATCAGATCAATTAATACTAATTGTCAGTGTGTTCTCTTGAACCCAACTAAAAACGCGGGGGGCTTAAATTATATATTAAAATACATCTGAGCTGAAACACAGTTTGAGAAATGTGCAAACATATCGCAGCGATAACAACTCACAAGATAAGCAAGAAAAATACACCTGACTGCTAATAGCCGTAGATAAGAGTGTTTGATATATCTGCGTGTGAGGCGGAGACATTGATAAAGAATGATATGCACAGGGAATGATATATATATAGATAAATGGCAAATAATTTAAAGTGTGGCTTTTCGCTAGGTGACAGAATGATATACAAGTCCATTGAGGCGAATAAGTGTGTGTGTAGAGGAGCAGATGTTAAAGATAGATAGACAAAGCTATGAGCGAATAATGTATATGTATGTGGGGTATATGATAATATATATATCAGCATAGGAAAGATGAGCTAGATTTATGTATGAATGCAGAAGTTTATAAATAATGCGAAATAAATAAATAAATATGTCTTAAGTGTTACAGTATCTATATATTGGTAAATATTTTATATATTATATATATTAATTATAGATAGCCTATCAACGATTTTTTTTTTTTTTTTGTAATATGTTGCTACGTTTATTTATTTATATATTTATTATTACTATAATTTTTTTTTCTTTTTTTTTACCTAAAATGTGAAATGTTTTATTCACTATACTTCTGTATTTCTTGGCATAAAAAAAAACAGAAACTACTGGGAGAAATTGATGGCTTCAGAAAGAGGCCTGAGTATGGGAGTAGGACAACAACAAAATCTGAAATTTTTTTTGAAGAAATTTCATAATTCAAATACTTTGTGAAGATATCTCTACAGATGTCTCTCTATGTGAATATGATTATGAGAAGAGATAAAACATAAATGTGTTTATTAATTTTTTTTTTATCAGACGCCAAATTAGTAAAAGTGATGATAGACGAATATAATATTGATTGATTTGAGGCACATAAACGGAGAAATTTAAATTAGATTTAATATATATAAATTTCCTTTTATAGAAAACATGATTAGTAAAAGAGATAAAAGTTAAATATAATATTGATTGATTTGAAATATACGAAAAGCTTAAGACAATCAAATGATTAGTTATTTGAATATATTAATATAGGTAATAAGTAGCTATAAGCTGTTGTTGTGTTTGTAAGAACAGGAATAGCGCTCTCCCAATGCTCGCTCTGATCTCTGTTATTTCGAATTTTGTAATCTATTAACATATATATACTTATATATTAATATATATACTTATAACCACACACTTATTCAATTTATGAGCAAACTTGCTTACACGCTCTGCCAATCCTTTCCTGCCTGGCTCACGGCTCAAGCCATATTGATTGAAAGTTTCCTATATCAATATCGACTTATATCATAATCCAGCCGATCATTGAGCTAGCCATGTTATCTGGAGCATTATCTTAAGCCTTTGGCCACTCTTATTAAGCACAAGTAGCTGGAGTAGCATGCTCTAGTTATTTCACCATTTCCAGCTACTTGAACTCCTTAAGCCGATTGCAATCAGCAAACACCTTCGACTAATCCGCCACACTTCACATGCAGCACAAATCAAGCGAGTGGAACGAGTTGCGGAGCCACTAATAAAACGGCAACTTAAATAAAGCCACAAAATTAAATAAATTATGACAAATATTTAAATGGAAATCAAAATGAAAAACTCAAAGAGTCGACAAGTCGACAATATCTAGAGCCGGAGCGCCACTTGGCTGCACACACAATGCGGCTGAAAGTGAAATTTATTGATCGTAAATCCGTAGACAATATCGATTAGTTGCTGGGTGGGTGTGGCCCGGGGTGGCCATAAAAACGGCAAATGGCAAACGGCAGCCGCTGCCCCAACTATGGAGCCACAGCCACAGCCCCAGCCACAGCCCGCCCGCTGCTCGTGGCGAATCAGCTGCAGTTGCATAAATTAAAGTGCGAAAATTCTAATATTAATGATATCGCGCAGTCGAGCAACCATTATGCGACTCCAGCAAGCAGGAAGCCAAAAGTTGTTTCAACTAAATGTTGGCTAACATGCAATGACTACACACACACACACACACACACACACAGAGAGCGCTTGTAGTAGTAATTGATTCAATGTGCTCGTTGTGTGTGGGAAAGTTTATTTGCAACGCCCACTAATAAGCTAAAGCAGTGCATGACAATACAATTCTATTGTTATACTCTTTCGGAGTAGAAGGCATATAGGCATTCATGTTGCGCTTGTAGATGATAAAAATGGGAAGTGGAGTTCAGAGAGTAAGTCTGATTCGAAATATGTAATATATCCTATGCTAGTAGGGGCTTATATGTATAGGCATATATCATATACAATGCAATACAATAGATAATAGAGGCACATCATATACCTCACATATGTAAGTATATGTATTCTGTATTCTGTAAATGTATTACGTATTCTGACTCTACTATAAATGGTATACGAGTATGTAGTTATAAAATATATAAACATTGTAAGTGAATATTCCTGCTGTTAAGAACATAACTCGGTTAATTAAGTCGGTCTTATTTAAACAAGCAAACGTAATAGTTCTCTCTCTCTCTCTCTTCTGCAGGTACTCTTACTAAATATTCAGTATGATACATAAGGCCATAAATTATTCGATTTCTGCCCGATTTATTTCTTAATAACTGCTGTAGGTCTTCAGCTAAATATACATATTTTCTTCTCTGATAAATATATTTAAAATCTTATTATCTGATTAAAATAATTTCTATAAAAATATTTTAATTGTAGAATATTATCACAATCTCTTAAAAAGAAGTCTATATACGATATACGTATTTATGTAATATAGCAAAAAATATTCAATTAATAGAATACAGCTCTACAGCTCTTCTCTTCTTTCAAATGCCATTCGGAGAGAGTATATGAAGTTCGTTAGTTTCTGGCAATGCTTTCGCCATTATGTTTACCATTTAAACGATGCCAAGCGCTAACGAGCAGTGGCAGCAGCAGCAGCAGCAGCCATAGTCACAGCCGCAGTCACAGCTCCAGTAACAACAACAACAACAACCACGACAACAATTGGCCAAGTTGAAGTCGGCCATTTATATAGCAATTAATAAGCAACTATTCATACATATGTAGATATAGCATACAATTGAACCTAATCAAAATATAACACAAGTATTTACGATCTAAATGTGTGTGTGTGTTAGTGTGGCGTTGTGTGTGGCATTTGGTTGAGCAAGTTCGTTGCCTAAGTCTTTCGTTTAAAACAATCAGTCATACGATTAGTTGATTTAATTTAGATTCCTTCTGAGGGCCCATTGACAGTTTATCGGCCTGCGCCTAGCAAATGCTCTTTTCTGCGCCTTTTCCAGCTGTCGTCGTCGTCGTCGTCGACGTCGTTGCTGGCTCGTTTTTGGGGCTGCCTTGTCGATGCTGCGCTGCGATAAAGTTGTCAAAGCTATTTTTGTTGTTGAATTTTTTTTTTGGCTGGCTATAAAAATTTTGTATGTACGCCTGCCGCAGCCAACGAATGGCAATATGCGCTTGGCCCGGGACTGCCTGGGCTGCCAGGCTGCCAGGCTGCCAGGTTGCCAGGTTGCCAGTAGATTTTTGTGGCTTTGCCTCTTTTGCCAGGCTGCGCGAGCTGTTGAATGTCTAATGTCGTGACTCGATTAATGAAATGTTGCACCAACAACAACAACAACAACAACAGCAGCAGCAGCAACGAGCGACAAGGAAAATGCAACAAGAATTATAAAAAGTTATAATAAAAGCATTGACAGTCGCTTAATGGCCAACTATTGTCGCTGCCAGCCGTTTCTAATAAGCCACTTTAATGGCCAGACTAATTAGATATACACAAGCATAAGTAGACTGGATCAATCTATGAATCTCTCTACAAAAGGAGATAGACAGAGAGAGAGATAGATCTATCAATATAGCTATGATCTTGCGCCTCTTCTTCCACTATCTTTGCTTGAACTGAAAGCTAAATATCAAATAGAGAGGAGAGAGAGAGAGAGTGTGAGAGCATCTCTCAACAGATTTCTTATCTTTCTAAGTGAACTTTTGCCTTTCTCACATTTCCTTCTAGCTATGCTTGAACCATAAGCTTATAGATATAATCAAACATAAGACTCAATCAATTATTTTATATATGGATGAGACAGAGAGAGAGAGAGAGGAATATAGAGAGCAAGGGAATTAGAAAAGATAACAGAAGCACTAGAACATATCATTCTATGCATATCTTTGCTCAGTTTTAAAGAGACAGAAAAAAGTTCTTCTTCTTGCTCTTTTTCCCTCATTCCCTTTAAGCTTGCCTTGAGCAAAGTCGGCGCAGTTGACAAAACTGATCATCAATATCAAATTAACGCACTTGATTGCCTTAATAATATAGCTATAATATAAATGTACAACAACAACAACGACAACTTCAAGCAAGAACAACAACCACAACACTCATTGTTCAGACAATGCGCTGGCAGCTCTATCAACATCTTCATAATAAAACAATCAACGCACAATCGACGCCAAGATCAAGTGACTTTCGCATAGACAAAGCTGCAGACTCCTCCAAGCGCAGACTCCAAGCAGATCTTAGCCAAAGTCTCAGGCCTTCTGCTCAGCCTCATCCTCACTTGAGCTTGAATCTTGGCATTTCCTGGCATTATGCGCGCTAAATTGAGAGGTCAACTATGCGAGTGTGTGACTGTCTGTATGTGTGTGTGTGTCTGTGTGTGTGTTTCCTGCCTGAATGTCTGCATGTCTGGCCGTCCGTCTCGCGCTTCGTCTGTGGCTTTTGGGCCTGTGCCAAAGTAATTGATGTGCACGCTTGACCTGTGGGAGTGAACATATTGCAGATAATCTGCAACGCAGACAATTGCCTCAATGAATTTTTTATAAGTCGCCGCAGCGCAAAATAAATATGTACACAATATACTACTCTTGCGCCCCCCTCTGTCTCTCTCTCTCTCTCTCTCTCTCATACACACTCTCTGAACTTTTTCTTATTTTCATCCATGCCCCATAGTTGTAAAATGTGGCCCATTGTTTTCAAAGTTGACTAGCTTTGCATTTGATTAAGCGCCAGGCAGTGTTTAAATATTTATTGCAGCGTTTATTAAACGCTTTTCACCGCAGCTCATCAAACGCTCGAAGACAATGAAATATAATAGAAATTCCACTCACCGCAAATTAGCCGCATTCGAGAGACGGACAGAAATAGTTAATGTGGGCGTTTACAGATTTATGTTGTATAAACCGAAAACCTGACTGAGAATACTGCATAAATAAATATTTGTTGGCAGCTGCGCACAGTGGAGTTGATACGCAGCTGAATATCATTCACACATGAAAAGGTTTTTGCTATTTCAAATGATTGCCTGAACAATAGAAATTCGGAATTCGGATTTTAATGATTTTTCTTGAAGCGTGTTTGAAAACAGAAGCAGCTTGGTGAGAACCTATGGAATATATCGAAAATATGAAATAATACACTGTATTCAGATGAACTGAAATCGAGAATCGAAATTGCGATTGTTTATTTTTTCCTATACGCTATCGCTCTGCTCTACCTCTCTCTCTCTCTCTCTCTCTCTCTCTCTCTCTCTGTCATCCCTCAACTTTAACCCATTCCGATCTCTAAGTTATCTAAACCATTTCTATACCTAAACTTTCCACTCTGTGCCCACTGTAAATGATTTAATGAGCGCTCATAAATGTTTCTTTAAAGACAGAAAAAAAAAACAAATTCAAAAAACAAAAAACTTACATACATTTGTAAACTCATCAGCATTTCGTGCAGACAAGAGTCGTAGCTTCAATCAGTCGGTCCATCAGTCAGTCAGTCAGTCAGCCAGTGGATGTTTCTCTCATGTTTGGCCATTTTACAAGCAGACGAGAGAGAGAGAAACAAAACATTTCAAATTAATTAGTCGAGGTTAATGAGCCGCTATTAATAAACATGCTTATTTATGGTGCTAAAAATACAAATTCCATAAACATTTATAAATATATATATTTATATACATCTCTGTGGAAAACTTTCTCTCCAGCTGGTTGCATAATTCATTATGAGCTGGGAGGCCCATCTAACGATCTATCTAACAATCTGTCTACTTTTAACCAACTGCCTATATAGGCATCTATCTATCGATGTATCTATGAATTATGCAGAGCAAGTACAGTTGACACCATAAACACTTAATTAACGCTTTGGCTCGTTGACTCGGTTTCCGTTTCAATGCAGGCTGCGAGGCTCCTGGTTATGGCCAGGCATTCACTTTGCCATGCGCCATCTAAGGCTATCGGGGCGCTGTTGCCAGTTGCAGCTCCTTTCTCAGCGCCAGTTGATAATGATGAAGGCTGGCTGGCTGGCTAGCTGGCCGGCCATTTAGAAATGAAGCGGGGGCAGTTTCTATATATCGGCTTCCCATGCTAACTGTACCTCGTATTGTCTTGCCAATTTGCCGCCAAAAAAAAAAAAAAAAAAAAAAAACAACCTGTCGGCCCTGTCGCCAGTCGACTGGCTAAAATGGAGCCCAGATTGCGCCCGATATGAGCCTTCAGAATGCGACAGTTCATTGTCTTTGCGAGCGGCCCAATAAATGCAGCTTAGATTTTTTCATTCAATAGTTTTTGGTTTTCTTGCAATTTAATTAACGATTACTTATCGCTGATTATGTCAATGAGAGTGAGAGCGACAGAGCGAGAGAGTGAGAGGGGAGGGGTGAGTTGGCCCACGCAGTTTCTACAATATATAAAATGCATTGCGTGTTGAGTTTTCTAATTGGATTTTACAATTTTCACACCACAAAAGGCTGCGAGTGGCTCCGAGTTGGACTTCAGCTACGATTCCAGCTCCAGCTTCGACTTGGGCCTGTCAACCATGTCGAGACGCGTCAACGCCGCATGTGGGCAGCTCAGCTCTAGTTGTTGTTGTTGTTGTTGTTGCTGTTGTTGTAGGTGTTTGGTATTCGTGCTGTAGTTGTTGTTGTTGTTGTCGTTGCTGGAGCTACCGTTGGCAGCCGCTCTTTGTCCAGCCATAATGGAGTGTGACTAATTAATAAATTAATTTCGGCGTTGTCTCATTTGTAATTTCAATTTGTCTAATAGGATTTCATGTTTTGACCATTTTTGTCGAGAGCTCCCTCTCTGCTTCTCTCCCTCTCTCTCACTCTCTGTCTCGCTCTCGCGGCACGAAATGAAGTTATTTTTTAGCTCGTCTAATTAAGCGTGAAGTTGCGACTTAAAAGCTGCCATTAAACTGAATCTTTATGTGGGCGCTGCATATGTTTAACCATTTGATTATACATGTTTGATGTATCAATGTTTTATTCACAGCATTTATTTTTTTTTTTTTTTTTTATTTAGTTGTCTGTTGGAGCTAGATCCGCAACTGAATAAGTGATGAGATTATTTATGAAATATGTTATTATGCGATTACCTTATATTCAGAGAGCGTCCATATATCTTATTAGAAATTGTATGGCAGTTGCAGTCAAGAGTATACGACTAGGAGATTCTATATATCGATCTGGGCTAACTTTAGTTCTAGTTGAGCCATCTTCATGCAATTTTTAGTGCTTAATCTTGACATTATGACTCAATGACTCAAACTTTTCTTCTGTTTATTAAAGGGAAAAGGGAATTAAAACTCAATAAGTCAATAAATATGATATAGATAGATGCTATAGTTTATTAATTATGTTTAAACATGAGCGAAAAATATTTATTTATTAGTCGAATCTCGATAACTTGTACTCCGCAAAATCGAAAAAGATTCGATCCCCTTGAAAAAAAAAAAACGTGAAAATCGATAAAAAGTTATCCCCTTACCATTTCGAGTTAACGGGACTCGACTGTATTTTATTTTTTCATTTTTATTTTATTTCTATTCATTCTTATTAATAATTTGAAAAATGGGAACATATATGGATCAAATGTTACAACTCACTGTCTATAGGAAATAAATAAACTCAGATTGCATACATCACAAGAGTTTACCTCAACTGTCAGTTATTCAATGCCCGATCTCAACTGTAAATACCTCATCTATAAGAACAAATGAGCAAGACAAAGTGCAATCTATCAGAATCTGAGCAGAGCTCAAACCACATGAGGAAATATCACCCAACGTGGCAATAGCTCAGGCTGCTGACGCAAGTTATGAGCGTTTAAGTTCCCTTTTGGCTTATATAGCTTGGCAGCCAAATATTTTACATCACTTGCTGCGATTTATTATGTAGCACGGCAAACAGCAAACAGACAGCAAACATCGACAGCCGCAAACTTTCAAAACTCGACGTGAGACAGACAGAGCAACAGCAGCCACAATGGCTATCAATATGTCAGTCTCTCTTGCTCTTACTCACTCTCTCTCTCTCTCTCTCGCGCGCGTTACAGGCGACAGGCGCTGGGTATATCATATCAGCAGCTTAAACGTTTAATCACGCGTAGACATTCGGGCGAGATAAATGCAGAAACGAAAACAAACCAGAAATCAAAAGACACGAAAAAAGAGAGAAAAAAACATGCAAAATCAGAAAACAGAAAAGCAAAAACTCAACAGCAGAAAAAAAGTAATTACAAGAATCAGGCCAACAGCAACAACAACTACAACAATTGCTGTGACAAATCTGCAATTTTTTATTACCAACTGTTGTTGTTGCTGTTGTTGCTGCTGCTGCTGCTTGTCAAGCTGCAAAATGATCGAAGAGCTGCATATGAAAATGCGAAGCAATTGAGATTGATGGCTGGCCGGGCCAGGCTCAGGGCTGCCAGTGGGCTGTTGGGGGCGTGGCATGCCGTGCTGTTGTTGCTGTTGCTGTTGTTGTCGTCGTCATTTGCAGGGCCATTTTGCATTTGTCTCGACTTTTACATGAAAATTACAAAACTACTGGCAAAACACAGACACACACACACTCACACACACACACTCACTCACACACACACAGATTTCATATGCTGCGTAGGCAGCCCGAGCTGGGGAAGATGTAGAGAAGAGGCGGAGGAGGGGCGGGGCAAGGTGTCTTGCTGGCACATGCCAAAAGCCAGCAAAATTGTGTCGCCAATTGTGGAGTGCAGGAGTTGAGCGGGGGAGGGGGCGCAAGGGGCAGCCGCATACAGTGTCAAGCCTGGCATGACGCATGTGCGGCAAGCGCGCGGAATTCATGATCAATGACTGTGCACACACACGCCACAAGCGGGCGCCGCACAACCGCAAAACAAAACACACACAACAGCAATAATAGTGCAACCAGACAATGACAACAACAGCAGCTTGCAACAACAACAACAACAACAACAGCTTGCAACTACAACGACAATCAGAGCAAGCGGGAGACACAAATTAATGAACACTTTGGTTGACATTTTAAGGACAAGTTCGGCAGCGGCATTTTATGCTTTGTTTTTGCTTGCATTTTTTGTGCGTGGCATGCCACAAGAGTCATGTATGTGTGTGTGTGTGTGTGTGAGGGTATTTGTGTTGGGGCAAAGTTTGATGGCGCGTGCAATAGAACATTGAGTGATTGAACACAAGCGCTAAAGTATTTTTTGGATATTGAGTGTTTTCTAATAGATACACAGCAGAAGATGCATAGCAGGTCGAAACAAGGATGTTAAGAGAATATGAAGATAGGGTATAAGAGTTTACAAAGAAAAAGATTAAAGATTATTTTTAAGCACTGAATCCATTAAAAATGGGAAATATATATTTATTTAAAATCAAACAATTATACCCTTGTTTGATTTTAAATAAATATATATTAAATGATTCAAATCTGTTATTTACCTGATTCCAGAGTCTTCTATCAAACCAAGCTCTAGGCATCTTAACTCATCCATAACCACTTGCAGCATGAGTAACTCTGATAGTCTTCATTCTGTCATATACATACTTAAAGAAGTCTAATATGAACACCTGCCAGACCGCATTCTTCCCTTAAGAAATACTCGAACTCTTCCATAGTTCATAATCTCATTTCATATAAACTTTTTCCATCAAGCTCACAGCAGTCTACACACACACATTATCAATTACCATTATCAATTATCAAATCAAACCCAAATTCTTTTAGTTCATGTGTTATTAATAAGAATACGTAAAGAATGTGTTTAGCCGAGCAATAATTGAGTAATTTAATTTTGGATCAGCCGGCAGGAAATGTCTACAAGGTATTAGACTGCTTACGTACTGCCTGTCTGTTGAGCTGTTCTGGGAGATTTATTTGCAGACTGTTGGTATGCTAAGTTGTCTGTGTATTAGGAGGTTGCAAATGAAAATGAAAAACTTCCTTCATTCATTCATTCCTCAGCTTAAGCCATGTTTACTCAAGAAACTGTTGGCTGTGGATTGTGGATTGCTGCAGATCTTGGATCTGAATGTGCTTGCTATTTATAAGAGAGTTCAAGTCATCTGTCCAGCTCTGTCGTGTGCTCTATGAGCTGTAGCAACTATTGCTTAAGCCACTACAGAGCTGCAGCCAAGGAGTTAGTTAACTTCATACATTCTGCTAGCATTCTAGCACGGATCATGACCAGAGATAAATTTAGAGTCTCTTAAGACTGTTTTCAAATTTACATCTAAATATAAGACATATACTCTCTATATAGTCAGCTTGGATATCTATATATATCTCATCTACCATAAAAAAAGCCAGCCACAGCTTCACTCAGCTCTTACATCTATCTCTGGTCATTAATCAACAGTTGCTCATCTGTCGAACATCCTTGAACTAGCTTGTCTTATGACACACACACAGACACACTTCAGCTCACTTCACCTCCGCCTCCTGCTGCCTACACACAGCAGCAGCAGCAGCAGCAACTGCTGGCTCTCTGCTAATTAACTGGCTAACTGCCGAACTGGCCTGACTTTGGTTGACTCGGCAACATGGCTCAATGTGGCCCACGAGTCGCGACAGGGCTCAAAAGTCAAGCCAACTAAATGTGGGGGAGTTGCGGCCCAGAGGCAGCTCGAGGCAGTTCGAGCAGCAGCAACATGTATGTAATTCAATCAATTGAACTGACTGCAACAGCAACAGCAACAACAACAGCAACAGCAACAGTCAATGACAATTGGGGGCAGCAGAGGCAAAGGTAAAGGCAGAGACAACAGACAGAAGGAGAGAAAAATGCTGACAGCTTCGGACCGCTACAAGGGTCACCTAATCAATGGGTCTGCAGCAGGCTGCTGCTGCCTCAGTTGCTGCAACTTGTTGCTGCTGCAGCTGCAATAAGTGGTAGCTCTTTGAAATTGTTGCACATTTACGACTGCAACGGCAACGATTGTGAGTGGGTGTTGTGCCTGTTGCTGCTGCTGCTGCTGTTGCTGTTGCTATTGCTGTTGCTGCTGTTGTTGCGTGCTACGACAACAACATGTCAGCGCCAAGTGTCAAGTGCAGCGACGATGACAATGGCAACACTGCAATACGGCTAATGAGCTTATTTACAGGAAGAGCTACGGCCAATAGCCGTGGCCTAAGCCGGATGTGAAATGTTAGAAAGAGAAAATTGTTGCTGACTCACTGAGGATGTTAGCAATTAAGATGAGGGTGAGCTTTAGAGGGATTAGGATGATGACAGAATAGTTAACAGACGAACAGTTAGAAAAGCTGAGAGAGAGAGAGAAAGTAGAGCGAGCAAAAAAGACTGGGACAGATAGGATGAGAGAGAGAGAGAGAAAAAGAGCAGCAGACTGGAATGGATAGAATGAGAGAGAATGAGACTGGGATAAATAGATGAGAGGAAGAGAGAGAAAGAGAAAGAGAAAGACGGAGACTTGGATAGATAGAATGAGAAAGACAATAAGACAAAAGGAGATTAGGATCAATTGAAAGAGCGAGAGAGAGAGAGAGAGCGGTAGACTGGGATAGATAAAATGAAAGAGTGAGAGATAGAGAGAGAGAGAGAGAGAGAGAAAGCGGGAGACTGAGACAGATATAATGAGAGAGAGAGAAAGAGAGACAGCGAGAGAGAGAGAGAGCGAGAAGTTAAGTTAAATTCAAGAGAATCGTAAAGAAAAGTCTTTTCTGCTTGCAACATCCAGAAATTGGCTATACATAAATAGAGCTATATCTACTTGAAGCCCCTTTACTATATTCAAACTAAACAATCTCTTAAATCATGTATTACGTATGCGACTAATAACCAGGCAATTGGCAATATAAACACAAATTGGCCAACTTTCTTAATTCTTGCAACGTTTGTGCTCGGCTCACGATTCCAATTGGCAGTTGCCACGTTTTGGCCAAGTTTTCGATTTGGCGACCACAATTTGCGGGGCCATAAATCAAATGCCACAAACGAAAGTAAAATGTGCAAGTAATTACAAATTAAAAGCAATACAATGCGAAAGGGGGAAGAGGAATGAGGGGGGAAAATTGAAATTGGCGACATTGTGAGGTGATTTAATGAAAAGTCCATGGAATGGAAAAATCAAATTGAAATTATATAAAAAAAAAAATATCAGAAAATAAAGGAAAAACAAATCAAAGAAAAAGCTGAGCGCGCGGGAGGGGAAAACTAAAGAAAATTAAAGTCACGGTTTCTAGCGTGTAAAGTTGCTGTTGTTGTTGTTGTTGCTGTTGTAGTTGTTGCGACACTTGCACAGCAGCAGCAGCAGCAACAACACTTAACCGTAGAATGTAAATGTCTTTCTGGTCAGGTTTGTGTTGGCCACAAAATCCAAATTGCCATCACAGGCAACACACCATAACAACAACAATAAAAGCAACGACAGCAAGTGCAGCAGGCAGCAGGTTGCAGCAGTTGCAAGCTGCCTCATCAATTGATTAAATTTGCAGCGCATTGAGATACTTTGGCCAAGACGCTGATCTCGCCGCTGCCTTTCACTTAGGAGCAACCAAAAAAAAAAGCCAGAAAAAGCTAACAGCGCACGATTTTTATTTATTTAGATTTAGATTTCGATTCGAGTGCCCGCAATACGCCGTCTGTCGTCCGTCGTCCGTCGTCCGCTGTCCGACCTCTCCCATCAACAGCAATCAGCCAGCAATTTGTTTGCCGTTGCTGCTGTTGTTGTTGTTGCTGCTGCTGCTGCTGTTGGTTATGGACAACGCACAGGCAGAACCCAAAAACGCGAATTGAAATGTTTAGAACGCGTCAGCAGATCTACAAAACAATAAGCATGTTTTTGTCATTGACCATTTTTGGCCATATAGAAGGAAAAACACACACACACAAAATAATCGCTGATAAGATCAGCAACTGCAGCAGCAGCAGCCGGTGGTTGTGTGGTTGAAGAACTGGAGGGAGGCAGGGCAAGGCCCACCAACAACGATGTCCGCATCCGCGTCGCCATCAACGCCATTGTGAGGCTGTGCAAACGGCAGTCAGGTGTTGCTTTTATTGTTTTACAATCACCAACCGAAAAAAAAAAACAGCAACAAAAAACAAAAAAACAATAATACACAAAATAAGGTAAAGAGCCAACAGCAATGGCCACAGCCAGAGTCAGAGCCATGGCTGAGACTCTGCCAACTTCTTGGGGGCTCATCGATAGCGTCTCTTGCTGTAACTTTCACAAAAACCAAATCTCAGCCAGGCTCAGGCTCAGGCTCAGGCTCATGCACAGGCCATAAAAGCGCACCACAATTCAAATAAAATGAAAATAGAATCAAATAAACTTGCTGGCAAACAAAGGCCATAGCTGAAATCAAACTCCGCGCCACTGCCAGCTCGGGTCATAAAGAAATCCCGCCAGCGAAACGACAAGTCGCGAACTGCGATCGGGCCAAATGCAAATTTTTCTCTTGCTTTTCTCAAAATGTTGCCAGCCTTACAGCAACAGCAGCAGCAACAACAACCACAACAGCGGCAGCAGCAGACCTAGACCTGACCTAATGCCATGGACGGCACTGTACTGCAGCAGAGCTTCAGCTATGCTCAAACTGCAGCTATTATTTACAGCTGCAAGGCTAGCTAACAAACATGTCCTGCTTTCTCAGGATATTTGTACGCCAGGTATATCTAGAGAGCTTATAAATGCTTGCCTTTACATTAAATATATGAAATTTAGTATATAATGTATAAATTGATTCTGGTTCCTGTTATCAGATTTTCCTGGTTGATTGTTCTGTTAACTATTCTTAATTGTAACTTGAAACAAAATCAATCCGTCTATAAGATCAGCAGTCAATTCATTATCAGTCAATATTGACCTATAAAAATCTTTCAAATTTCTGCTGAATCCATAGCAAAAGAATTGCTTGATTGATTCTTCATTATTTTTTACTTCCCTTAACAAAACAGGTCATATGAGTTTATTATATCAGTGATTATATCTGAAACTCGTATACTTTTACTCTAAGAACTCATATAAATTTTTTGAGAAATTTCTTTTCTTACCGAGATATCATGGGTTGAGTTCACTCTGCTGTTGCCTTTGAGCGCTTCGCCAACTCGCTCAGGTTAACTTATGACTCTTCGAAAGGCAGCCCATGACAACAGACGTGACTTTATAGAGCTGTATGTATGTTTGTAAAAATATGATGTATAATAAATTAAAAAAAAAAAAAATTAAAAAAATAAAATAAAATAAAAAAAATTTTTAACTGAATCTTGTTAACATTTTTAGGTCTATCTCTAAAATCTAAAAAATGTTTATATTCATAAACTGAATCTGTTCAGGCAACTTCAAATATATTAAATTAATTTATTAATTTTATGGAATTATAAAATAAATAAAACAAATTCTATATTTTAATATAAATAATAAGATAAATATGTACATCTAAGAATATTGTATACTCATAAAATAAACCTATTTAGACAACTTAAATTATATTAAATAAATATAATTTAATTCCATAAAATAAATAAAACAAATAATAAATAAATTATAATAAAAAATAATAAAATTAAAATAAAATAAATATGTACATCTAAGAATTTTGTATACCCATAAAAATAAATCTGCTTAGGCAACTTCAATTATATTAAATTAATTGAATTTCATTATATTAAATAATTAATTATATTTTTGTACATCTAAGAATTTTTATATTCATAAAATAAATCTGTTTAGCTAACTTTAGGTATATTTAATTAATTATATGCAGCACGTTCTCACATAAATAATAATATTTCTATATACAAAATCATGCTCTTTGATGCTTTGAAACTTTTCGTTAACATCTTTAACTGTTCTCTCCCCAGCCAGGCTAAGTTGCTAACCAAATTTGTGGCCTTTAACTTGGCTAGCTGTATGCGCTGGGACAACTTTTCCCACATGAACTTGCCTAATTAACTGGCCACATTGTGCAAGTCTCAAAATTGTTGCCTACTTGCCCCATTTCGCTCAAGCGCTCAACCGGCCCGTGCAACGTGCCTCACCAGTTGCCGCAGTCAGAGTCGCAGCCAGAGCCAGAGCCAGAGTCAGAGTCAGAGTCAGAGCACAAGCAACAAATGGCCATCAAATAAATCAGCCAGGTTTAAGAACGCACATGCAAAACACGTCGCCAACTCGTTCCGTCCGCATCATTCGAGCGTCCAAGTTGGCCATTTCGGTTATCAGAGTGCGCGTTTTAATGAGTTCGAGTACGTTTTATGAGCGTGGCAAAAGGCAAACTCTTGAGAAATCCGACAAACGCACCAAAGTGGAATGCACACAAAAATGTTAGAATCTTGCCGCAATGATAAACTTTCGCAAAGGAAAGCAGCCAAACACACACAGAGAGAGATGAAACCCAAGCTTCAACTGAAAGATGGGAGATGGCAGATGGGTAGATGGGCCAGATGGAGCCAAGCAGCAAACACTTCAAGCCAAAAGCCAACAACAACAACAACCCGCAGAGCTCATCATAATCTACTGCGATGGCGACGGCCTTATGATGATTGTGATTGGTGTCGTTGCTGTTGCTGCCGTTGTTGTTGTTGTTGTTGTTGCCTCACCTGAGGCTGAGCGACTCTGTCTTGAGTCTGAATTGCTGCCCAGAGAGTCGGGCACGTACGCAGATACATTTGCCAAGATACAAAGACGCACTTGCTCTGCTCCGCTCCGTTGGCACGTGAAGTGCCAGTGGCAGCAGAACGCGACGGAATTCATGAATGAATTCAATGGAATGCCAACGAGCAGCTCCAGACGTCATCCGACTGTTAGGCAGCAGCCTTCACTCACAATTTGCATTGCCTACTTTTCGGCTGACAAATAAATTGGGCAGAGTTGTAGCCGGTTATGCAGCTATGCAGCAGGTTGGAGCTGGTCTATTTGAAAGTGCTGGCAGCACGGCTAAGCAGGCCTGACCTTCTCCTGTCAACCCTGCGCAAAATATGAAATTCATATTCTTTTCGTCGGCAACGAGCAAAGGAACACGTTCTATTATAGTCAGAAACTAGCTCGGCAATATGTCACATCAACCAGAAATGCTGCAAATGAGGACGAGCGACGGCGTCGTGTTCGATGTGAGCCTCAAGGTGGCCCAGCAAATGGGATTGACACACAACTGGCTGCAGACGGAGCACGGTGAGCTCAGGAGCAGCGATGATGATGATGCCAATATCATGCCACTGGACCGTGTCAGCTCGGAGATATTTAAGCTGGTGCTCAACTGGTGCCACGCCATCCAGGCCAGCGGCCAACCCGCCGATCCGAAGAGCAAACTGCAGCAGGAGCGCACCATATTCAAGAACATTCTCGGCGAATCGAATCCCAGTGACTCGACCATCTTTGAGCTAATTATGGCGGCCGACTACCTCAACATCGAGGGCCTGCTCGAGGCGGGCACCCAGCACGTGGCCGATGTGATCAATGGCTGTGACAGCGTCGAGGCGATTCGCGTACGTTTCAATATTATGTACGATGGCGAGATGGACCACTAACTTTCTTTTCTAAGCACACACACACACGTGCACACACACACACACTCACACTCATACACACGAACACGCAATGCAAAACGCGCTAGGTTCTAGGTCGTTGAAATTGTATTAAATCTATAAGTACTCCAAATGTCTTGCCAAATATTTTGTGTTATCTTTAATAATGGGAGGGGCGATTAGCGCTGTAAGATCAATTTTGGAAACTCTTAATACTATAACTGGTCTATTAATGGAAAAGAATTTAGCTTGTGGCAGGAGTAGTTTCTAGTGATATATTTTACTGGGAATACTTCTTGCAAAAAACCGAATTACTACAATTGTCTGACTATTTATTAACTATTACTCAATAAAATTCAGTTTGACCTTATAATTAATTTAACCTCTTTAAATTGTCATAATACCCACTTTTTAATGATATATAATATTGAAGGGCAAAGAGCAAAAGGTACCAAAATATTTAGGAATCTTCAAAGAAGCAAAGAAACATATGAAGGCACTATTTTTTTGCCTTCCCCTAAAATTTTACTAAATATGAAATAAGCCCATGTATCCCAAACATAATAGATCAAATATATATATATATATACAGTTATCTCAGATTCATAGCACCAATAAGACATTTAACTGTAGTGGTCTTCAGTTCTATATTACTCCCTATTCTCCTCAGCCTAACTTTGTATACCCCAGAATTATTCATAAATTCAATCCCTAAATCTGGTACATCTATTGCATATTTTTATGCTATGTCTGGCCTTGGTGAGGATCAACGTTCATTGCCTATTTATAAGGTTTCTTGTCATTGATATTTGCTAGTTGTTGATAGTCATTATTACAAGTCTGAAATCAATATATAAATATCTGATATATATATATGGTACACAACAAGTCTTACCATTCCATTTGATTATCAAACTAATTAGTTCGTTTTTTTTTTTTTTTTTAAGTAATTAAATCTTTATTAAATCTCAATTTTTCGGTGATTATTATTCAATATCTTTTTTGCGGTTGTTTCTTTTTGTTGTTGTTCTTACAGTTTCATTCTGTGTTTTCTTTCTGCTAAGCTTAATTTGCTAAGTTACTTAACGAGTCGCTCTGCAAATCTTCACAACGGCTGCTGCCTTTGAAGAGGCGTTTACAAATTTTCAATTTCTTTTTTTCTTTTCTTAAGATCTTACCAAGTGCTAATAGCTGCTGGCTCTGGCTGCTGTTTGCTTTGTTTTGTTTTGTGGTGTTCTTATTATTGCTACATTTCATTTTCATTTATTTGTTGTTAATTTTTTGCAACTGCAATTTTTTGTTAATTTTTTTTCGTTCTTTTTTTTAGAGTTTTGTGAACAGAATGCGAAAGGACAGTGTGAAATGCTGTACACAAAACGAAACTTTTCGCTAGTTTTGGATAGGTAGGCTCTCAATCAACGCGGGGGCTCCTCATGTTGTTGTTGTTGTTGTTGTAATGTTGTTGTTGGTTTTATAGTACACTATAAATCGACTCGATAGAAAAAGTGTAAATTATGCTATCCCATATTGATAGTTGTATGTATATAGCATGCTTCCTCATCTCATATAAATAGTTGTATACATATATACTATATATAGTTTGTATAGATATTTAATGTATATATAATGTGTATATATATATAGTTGCAATTAATATTGCTTAACTCTGACAATGCAACGCTTTGAAGCTAAAGACAGAGAGTTGGGAGAGACAGAGTTGCCAATATATGTAGATATCGATTCGCTTTGAACTCTGGGCCAAGTCACTCAAAATCAAGCAAAAGCTTTGCTAACTGAGCCAAAAACTGCTGTTGACTGCCCTGAAACAAGTTTTATTTACTCATTATTTACTTTAGTCTATTTTTGTGTTGCTTTTATTTTAAAATTGTTTGTATCTGTGTGTGTGTGTGTGTTTTGCTTTAGAAATATGAAACTTGCAAAGGAAGCGCCAATTTATCTTTAAACTAAGTTCGCATTTGCTTTGTATTTATTTTTTTCTGTTATTTTTTCCATTTTCTTCTTATTATTTTTAGAGCTTAATCATGAAATTCATTTCATGCTAAATGTCCTTTGAAACTGCTTTTTATTTTGTATCATTATTTTTTTGTTACCATTAAATTTAAGATATTCACGAGCACGCGCGAGCATTTCAATTTGCATTTAGTTTTTTCGCTTTTGTTGTTTTCTTTTATTCTGCAAATTTTTTACAATTAGGAATTTTTGTTCATTTTCATTTTGGATTATTCATAACTATTTGAATGCTGGAGTAAAAGTTTCAGTATCTCATTTTAAATGTTTCGTAACTATTCGCAATTTGCTTTACAAAATAGATATTTGCATGCAACATTTGTTGTTGATGCTTTATTCTTTATTTTTATTTGTATTTTTTTATTTTATTTTTTATTTTTATTTTGGTTCCTTCTGCCTCTAAAATCTTATGTTTTTATAAATTGTTACCGTTGTGTTTGTTCACTAGAAAAATCATCAATCTGGGTCCAACTTGCTTCAGTTTGTTATTCCTGATATTTTGTTGCCATATTTAAATAGAAATGTTATCAATCTGCTTTACTTTACTTATCATTTGAGCATTTTTTTCTCTTTTTTACTTTGCTTTGCCTTTTTCATTGTGTTCTAGAGTTTCGAGTGTGTGTATGTTAGTTCATGGCATTTCCTATCTGTTATCGATAAGTTCTTTATGTTCTTAACGCAATTTGGCGATATGTATGTACATGTTATATACAAATCAAAAAGGGGGCGGGGGAGAGGATGTGGGCATACTAGCTTATATAATAATAAAAACTGAAATAAAATAATAAGAATCATTTGCTCGAATGTCTTTCAAAATATTTGAATTTATTTTTAAATAATTTTTTGTTATGGTTAATTTTTTGTTTTCTCTATGTTTTTAAGCTTTTTACAATAATAATAAATTTAAAAATATATATTATATTCTTTAGAACTGTTTGCATTTCTTGTATAATTTATAATAATATTTGCGGTTTTGCTTTTTCGTATTTTATTCATATTTTGCTTAATTCGAAAATCTAAAAATTTATGGAAATCAGCAGTAAAAGTAAAATTGATGCTTAAAATTTAAGAAATCATTGAAATTGTTGTTAGTTTTGCTTGACTTGTTTGCTGTTGGTTGAATATAATTTAGTGTAAACATATTTGCTCTCTGTTATATAATATAATACATAATTGCCTTGACTGAAAAATATTAACAAATCGACTTACAAAAAAAATCATCTACACAAAAGACGAATTTCACATATTTTGATTTGCATTTTTCGGAAAAGGGAAGGGGAAGGGAGGGGGCCGTATCGAAAAGAATTTATTTACACACAATCAACAAAAAATAATGATATAATTGAAGAGTTCAACATAGGAAATACTACGTACAGAATAGAACTTAAAATTAGAAAACCAAAGCGGAATTCGCATTTAACAGAAGATCCTAATAATTAAAACTGTTTAATTTGATTTGCTTCCTTCTCTTCTTCTTTCTTTAACTATTTCTTGCCATTTGAAAATTATTTTTTATATATTTATTATAATCTTCCTTTTTTTTTTTGCATTACTTGTTTTTCTTCTTATTGTGTTTCAACGCTTTTTTATTTCCTCTTTTTTTTTAGTTTTTATTTTTATTTTTTTTTGTGATTTTTTTTTTTTTTTAATGTTTTGCTTTTAAATATTTGTTGACAATTGGTTGCTGCACAAAATACAATTGTTTGGGTTGTTGTTGTAATTTGTTGGAAAGTTGCTGCCATTGCAATCGTCATGGCCTATGGAATCTGCAAAAAAAAAGTTGAGATTAGTTTCAGCTGCTTTCATAAAGAACTTTGCAACACTGCACAGTTGCATGTGTGTGTGTGTGGGTAGAAAATGATTAGGCGAGCAGGAGCTGGGAATTGGTTTATATATCACGTTTTTTTTTCTTTTCAGGTAAAGCAGAGCTAACTTTTATAGAGAAAACTAAAATTTCAACTAGGTGGCAACGCAATTTTGTGACAATGTATAAATGCTGCATAATGTTTACCCGTCTGGCAACACTTTTTCAATTTTATATAGAATTGTTGAACAATGTTGTAGTACAATATATAAAATGTTATATTTTATACTCATTTTAAATCCCCAAAAACTTATTCAATTTTTAATTAAAAAAAAAAAAAAAAAAAAAAGCCAGCTCTGACGGAAAAAAGCTGAAATGGCATTCGAGCTGTAGCCACAGCTCAGCCACATAAATTTCTGACCATTTGCTGCTGCTTGCATTTTGGCTGCTTGTCTAATTTGCTGCTGCAGCCTCCTGCTCAGTCGCAGGAGTCGTAAGCGCTTAGTGAGTTGAAGCGAAGCGTCGCATGGGGCTTGAAGCCTAGACTCGAAGAGCTGGCCACAAAATCCAAAGGCCATTATAAAAGTTGAGCGGCAGCAGCTAGCGGGAAAAAGGCAGAAAAACTGCCCACTGCAAAACTATGGACGACCAACGACAAAATGCAGTTACCAAACGCAAAAGTCCTTTGTGGCAACAGCACGAACAATGGGGCACAAGTGGAGGCGGCAGCAAAGCTGACGCAAGTGGCACATGTGAAGCTGCCGCTGCCCCTGCCACTGCCACTGCCTCTGCTTCATATGGGGATTGGTCAGCGGCGGCTGTGAGCAGTGCACGTGACACTTCATTGGGCATTTGGCAATTTGGTGCGCTTGGCGCAATTGTTGAATTTGCTTTGGGTCTGTGGCCAAGGACGAGAATGAATTGTGGTTGCTGGCAATCGTTGTGGTGGTGTTAGTGGCGATTGGGTTTAATTACCTCGTCAGATGGCGACTGCCCTCGTGGACTGCCATTTCGGAGGACTTGAACTCGTTCAGCTCCTTGCGTATGGCGGCCTTGTCCTTTGGCGTCAGTCTTGTCCATGGCTTGTCCGCCCGTCGATCGTAGTCGTGGGCCTGCGTCACCTCAATGTAGTCGTTGAAGCGTATGATCTTCTTCTCCTTGAGCTCCTCGACGGTGGGCCGAAAGCTGAGCTTGCGCAGCAAATACGATTTCTTCTCCTCCTTTTGCTTCTTCTCCTCGGCGGGTGATTGAGCTGAGCAAAAAAAAGGGTTAACGAATCACAAATTTCCTTTCATTTCCCATTTCCCATTCAGTGTACTCACTTTTTAGAATGTTGCGCTCGACCAGCTCCTCGGCGGTGGGTCGCATCGACAGTCGTCGGATGAGGCGCGCCCCGATCGCCTCCTTGGACTCCTTGATCTCATTGTCGTTGACCTGATGCAGGATGTTGCGATTGATCAGATCCTGTTTGTCCGGCCGCAGCTGCAGCTTCAGCGACAGCGACTCCTTGCGCGCCAGCTTGGCCAGCCGTGTATTATCATTGTCATCGTCCCGATAGACAATCTGGCCGTCGCTCTCATCGCTATCGCTGCTGCTCTCCCTTATCACAAACGGCCGAGTGTTCTCCTTGTTCTCCACAGTGCAGGGCAGTTGGATATTGAACATTTGCTGCCTGCTGTTGGTAATTCAGTGCAAACAAATTCTGCATTAGCCAATGTCATTACGCAATTAACATTATCTCTATATATATATGTATGTATTGCTATAAGCATTAGCCACACACACACACAAACACACAAAGTCACAGCTAAGGCAGCTGGATGCATGCAGCCAAAGTCAAACTACAAACAAATACGCACTTTCATCTCTGCAATCTCGCATGAGCAATCTGACAGATTTATACGCACCCACACACGCACACACGCACAGCAGCAAAAGTGCGCTTAATTTATTCATCTTCCTGCATAACTCTCAGGCACATGTCCTTAAAGTTTTTTGCCTGCTATCAAAACGCTTTCGCCTGCTGCTCTCGGCGGCAATTTGTTGTTGCTTTTGTTTCTCTGCCTTTCTTTTTAACGACACGTGTGCGCACATCTGGCAACTCATTCGCATACATTTACCACAGGCATGCTAGTGTGTGTGTGTGTGTGTGGTGTGCACGTGTGGATGTGCTTGGCTTTGTACTTAAAGCTGTCGCACGGCCAAAGAGCCCGCCCAGAATGCTATATCCTGTCAGGCGCATCCGCAACACTTTCGCCATATAAATATATCGTATATATATATAACTGTACATGTATGTGTGTGTGAGTGTGTGTGTGTGTGTGTATTCATATGTTGTATCTATGCCAGCCACATTACCATGCAAAGCGAGTTGAAGCGAATTATGCAACGCAATTGCTACTCTCTCAATACTCTTTCGCAAGTCATCTTCAATCTGAAGCGAGTCCTGCCAGTGAAAGGACGCGCCTTTAAGCAGGTTTTAGCTGGTCTATTGTGCAGTTGTAAGCAGAGAGTGCTTTGGCTTTTTGGCAAGCGAAGCACTGTGAGGCGACTATTTGTGGCATTTTATTTAGGATAGCTTAAGTGAAGTCTAAACGAAGTGCACTAATGAGAGAGAGAGGAAATTAAACTAGATAAGTTCGTTAAGAAGTCCTAACTTCATCTGAGAGTAAGTTTCTCACTTCTGAAATGAACTGCAAATCGTTTTTCTCTTATGAAATCAATGACTAATTAAAGAATTCAAGACAGGGCTTAGTCTAATCAACTAAATGTTTTAAGCAGTAAAGTTTCTATTTAAGTTGTTTTTAAATGTTATCAAGTTTCTCCCTCGTAATATGAATAAATTACTTGTGTTTTGTGTCTTTCAAACGTGGCAGTAAATATTCAAATACTGAATTGATCTTAATTCTTAAATTTGTGCTCCAGCCTACCAAAAATTTACTAAATAAAAAAGTTCCTATATAATTAACTATAAAATTCTATCAAGTTTCTCGCTTTTAAATACATAGAGCAACGGCTATAATTAACCGTTCTTTAATATTGGTAATATATACCGAAATACTCAGCAGCAGATTCACTTAACTACACAAATAAGTATCTCTTTAATTTAATGGTAAATTTTGATCAACTTTTTCTCTCTCTTTTGTATGGGGTTTCTAGTGCTAAATAATACGTGTTGCCTATAAGAACAGCCAATGGATTTCATATCTTAAGACACACACTTGTGTCTATAAATAGATGTAATGATATCATATATCATTATCATTATATTCAAGCTATAAGCAAGGTTTTTATATATAAGAAATTCTTGATTGTATTGCAAGTCTATCAGCATTATATATAAAGGATTCTTGCTTGTATTGCAAGTCTATCATTCGACAAGCCTTGATAGAATTTCGAAACTAATTTAATTTAAGCTTCAAACATTTGCCTTATAAGCTTCTCGTTTTATTCCCTAATAAGTAATGCTGCGGCTGCCCTCTTCAAGTTAATTTTCATATAATATATTATCTACTTGAAACATAATATTGCTATACAGCACTATTTTTCGTCCAATTCACAGTTATCATATAATAATATTTCTCTCATTTCCAAGACGTCAGCTGTAAATCATCTGGACTATTCACAATGAAGATACGAATCATATTCGTAATGCTTTCCACATTGTTTGTGATAAACTGAAATGTTCTTTGCCTCCCTGCCCCCTCTGCGCTGCCCTGCTCTCGTACATTTTATGATAAATATGTGGAAAATGTCTTGCATTTACGTTCAGTTGCTTCAGTTTCACGCTTTGCTGCAACTGTTTTGCATATTCCGCATCTTTAGCTCCTGTTTGAAGCTCCTTTTTTTTGCAGCCATTGGGGCGTGGCTAAAAGGGACTCGCATGTGCGGTTGCCAGCAATCGAGTTTCGATTATGCCGCATCGTTGGCTACAGCATTCAACTCGTAGCACTTGTCATCTGTCAAATTTTTTCTCTTTTCTGTTTTTTTTTTTTTTTTTTTTTATTATATAATATATAGCAATTTATTGCCAGCCTTTTGGTGGGCATCACTGGCCTTTCTTGATTTAATTTGACATGCGACAAAGAAATGAGATTAAGACATGCCTTTTGTAATATGTCAACGGCTTCATAAGGAAGTCGAAAAATGAAAACTTGCTTCGCAATCGTAGCATGCAACGCGGCGTTAAAGCAAACGAAAACTTTTATCATACGACAAAAAAAGAAGGGAAATACACACATACGCACACACACACACAGATAGAGAGAGGCACAGTAAATGTATACGACATTGAAGGCGAGAAGGCAGCACATGAGAAAATTAAACTTAATGTCAAACAACCAAAAGTTCGTAATTTAATACTAAAAGAAACAAGAAAACAGGAAAGAAAAAAAATAAAGGAAAAAAAAAAAAGTGTGTCCATGTTTGTTGTTGAGTGAGCTGTAACTGCTTCTTCTTCTTCTTCAGCTGCTCGTTTAAGTGTTGTCAAATTTCGCTTGTGTTGAAAAATTTAATCAAAGCACACATAACCGAAATATGATTGTGAAGGTGCAGCAGTGGGTAGGGGGGAAAGGTCGTTGACTTGCAGAGGACTAAAGCAATTCCAGGACTATGCAGGACGAAAACAATTTCCGCTTAAAATTACTTGTGGAAATGAGTGGAAATAAAGGAAAAGCATAAAAGTTTGCAATTTTAAGTTTGGCGCAACCAAAAATCTAGTCACAACAGAGCGACAGAGAAAGAGAGAGTGAGTGAGTGAGTGAATGAGATAGTTAGATGTAGTCTAAAAGCATTTTTTGGCATACATTTCACATGACAAATAAATTAGCGAAAAAAATGTTTACCATATTCTAATCCGTGGTCGTAGTATAGGCCTGATTTCGTTTCGGGTTATAGATATATTTTTGTATGTTTCGATATAGTTTGTATATAGAGAGAGTAGAGATTGATTGATTGATTGATTGTTGTTGTAGTTGGAATATGGAGCAGTCGAACGTGTTTGAACACGCACACACAAAATTACAAAATAATCAAATGAGAACAAAAAGAAATTGCAGAACAATCAATATAAAATTTATATAAATGTATTGTAATTGATATAGATTATATTTGGAGGGGGCGGGGGTTTGAATTTTATATTAATTTAATTGCAGCAGCAGAACGAAACACAAGTGGGGGAAGAACGCCGCGCATGATGAATTTATATATATTTTAGTATATATAAATAGAAAGACAGAGAGAGAGAAAGAGGAGTAGAGAGAGAGAGAGAAGAGTTTATAAGTAAATCAAATCCAAACTACAAACAAAGTGTAACGCAAGAGCTAACGCAACTATCGTAGAGTAAAATTCGATTGCAATTAAAGTCTCATCACTGGACTTACTTGAGCGAATAGTTGTTGCCCGCCGCATCCTGGCGCACCACCAAGGGACGCTGGTTGGCCGACTGCTGCTGGGCGGCAGCGGCAGCTGCGGCTGCCATGGAGCCGATGCCGCCGTTGCTATTGGATATGGCTGCCGCCGTGGCAGCACTGTGATGCTCCTGTGTGGGCGTGGCGGGCGTCGAGGCGGAGCTGGCGTTGCTGCCGCCGATGCCCACCTTCTTCTTCAGCGCCGACTTGAGAGGAACTGCATTTGGTTTTGGCTCTTTGGCTGGAATTTCCTCGACACGCTGCGTATCCATGACTCGCACATGATTGCCAGCAACGCCGCCGTACGGCGCATACTCATCATCCGAGTCGAGCTCATCCTGATCGGGATCGTGATCTGCGGAGGCAAGGAGGAGAGATTGAGGCGGTTTAGTTTAAATAGCAACTGGAGGCAACCTATTGCACAATTGCTGTCATTGTGAGAGCAGGAGGAGCAGGGCATAGGGCACTAGCATAGTTATGAAGTGCGCGTTGTTAATGAGCTGAAAGCTAGAGAGAGAGCTTTGGTGTTCGTATTGATTATGTTTACCATCATAGTCATAGTCCTGCTGATAGTCCTGATCGTTCATGGCGCCTGGCCCGTGCGGTCGTCCAGCGATGAGCGTCGGGCTCGGCGTGGAGAACATCGGCGGCGGTGGGATGGGTCCAATTTCCGATACCGGTATCGGCGGCTCTGGCAGCTCGCTGAGCATCACGCCCGGCGGCAGCTTGCCCCCAGCATATGGCGGCGGTGTGCTGCCCGGCGGACCGCCCACCATTTTGCCATCCTCGCCGCCATCTACAAAAACGATTACAATCAAGAGTCGGGGCAACACAAACAAGAGAGAAGTAGACAGAGAAAGAGAGAGAGAGAGAGAGAGAGAGAGGCGAGACGTCAGAGACAGTGAGTGTGAATGTGAATTATTGTTCTTCTAGGCAATGAATTTTGATGTGTGCGTGTGCATGTGAGTGTGTGTAGTGTATGCATGTGTGTGTGTGCGTGTGTGTTTGAGAGAGAAGTGTGGGATAGCTAGTTACTGGGAAATTGCATAGCTAAATGTTGATAGAAAAGTTAAGTATATCGATAGCAAGATTAAGCTAGTAATAATTATCGATAACTTTATCGCGATTATCGCAATTGTGAATCATATTTATTGTTTCAACATTCAATATATGTGGGCTATAATAGATAATACACTATCAAAATTATTCGCTTAGCTAGCTTAAATAGCTGTAAGTAAGCTGTATCTATGAATAACAATTATCGATAACTTATCGATTTTTAAGAAATTACTCATGGTTTGAACCACTAAAAATATTAATAAAATTATACAATATCATATATATTTTGATCAATTATCGATAATTAATCGATGAAAAATTAAAACAAGTTTTCACTCAACAATGAATTGCTATAGCAGAGTAAAAAGATATATATTTATTGGGATTTCTGTAATAGAACTTGACTGATATAAGATGCTATTGAGTATGAATATAATTTATACATCAAGCTGCACAAATACCAGGAAATCAATATTGCTTTTGATTATTCATGAATACGATTCAAACTACCAATTCAGTTTCCATCACTTATGCAATTCCATTCTTCCTATGCAATTTTCCACAACTAATCTCAGATCTATTGCTAATCTAGCTTTAAATAGTTTATTATACAGAAACAGAAACAGTTGAGCTTGAGTTCGCTTCACTTACAATGCTCATTGTGGTAGCAAATGTTGACTCCTCGCCGCGACAGCTTGTTGCTGCCACCCAGAGTATTGGGTCTCTCCGCCTTGTTGTTGGAATCGTTCTGTTGGTTATATTGCTGCTGGTGCATGCCACCACCGCCCGCACCACCACCAACACCAGCGCCTCCGCCACCACCACCGCCACCGCCACCGCCGGGTGGTGGCAGCATAGAGCCCTGGCATGTTGGCTGCTCAATATTCGGTGTTGATAATGTGCCATTGCCACCGTGTTGTTGTGCATCAGTCTTGTCTTTTCTTGGTTCTATAAATAGAGAGGGAAAGAGAGAGAGAGTGAGAGAAGAAAAATGAATAAAGTATATAATATACACACATACATATAGTAAAAGCTTGTAACAAGTGCAGTCAACTAATTTACAAACATGTGCCAAAACTAGCCAGACGAAAAGAGAGAGAGAGGGGGTATAAGAGAGAGAGAGAGAGGGCAGAACTACAGCATGTGGAGCCTCGAGCAAGCACTTGATGGGCTTTTACATTAATTGTCATGCTGGCTAGTGGTTGAGCTCGGTTTGCTCGGTTTTCTCGGTTTCCCTTGACCACAACAGCAGCAGCAGGAGCAGGAGCAGCAGCAGGAGCAGCAGTAGCAGGAGCAGCAGCTGTAAATTGCCTGCCAGGGCAGCCACTTGAGTGGCCACAAAGTACACACACACACACACACACACACACACACACATTGAAAGACATTTACACAAATACACTCACACACTCACACAGCTGCTACCCTTCTTGTTTCTGACCTGCTCTTGTTGGTCAAGTGTAATATTTTTAATTGTTGTTAAAGGGTTAAGCGTGTGGTTCGGCTCTTCAGAGCCTCCAGCCAGTCCCGAGAGAGACTTTTGAGTACAAAAGAAACAAAAAGAAACAAAAAGAAAACAAAACTAAAGCCCTGCCGGACAGCTGACTGAACATTAAATGTGCGCGCATGTGTGTGTGTGTGTGTGGGTGTGGTGCCTCTCTCATTAATAATGAGTAATGGCAAACAATTATATGCGCCCGTTAATTTGAGTGTGCGAAGCACAACAGACTCTCGTTTAATTTGTAGCACGGCAAATGCTTATCGCTATTTGTGCAGCATTTAAATAAGAAAGCGAAGGAAAGCAAATCGGCTTAAGTAGACTGGGAAATGAGGAGGAGCAGAAGAGGTAAACAAATTAAATATGTTTAGCTAAGATTGTGGATAAGATGGGTAGTGTTGCCTGTAGAGAAAGCAAGCAAATGGAAAAGGACTTGGCAAACTTAGCTAAGAAACAAGTAAGAACGTTGCAGTCGGGCGTTACCGACTGCGGAATACTCATTCACATCCCATCAACAATTTAGTAGTTAAGTTTCGCTCTAATACTGTAGAATATACAGGCTTTTCCGATTTGCCACG